>NC_132852.1:17017462-17325645 GCF_048164855.1 Canis lupus baileyi
TTTTAAGGTTGGCACTAATTTCTATTTCCTCCAGGATGTGATACAGACAGTTCCTGACTTAAGACATTTCGACTTAAGATGTTTTGACTTTATGGTGCTGTGAAAGCATTCAGTGGAAACCATACTTCAATCTTGTGATCTTTACCCAGGCTCTTGGTTTGCAGTGTGATCCTTGCTCATGATGCTGAGCAGCAGCAGTAAATTACAGCTCCCAGACAGCCACCCCATCATGAGAGTCAACAACCAATACACATAAAACCATTCTGTACTCCTACGACCATTCTGTTTTTCACTTGCAGTAAAGTTTTCAATAAATTACGTGAGCTATTCAACACTTTATTATAAATAGACTCTGTGTGAGGTGATTTTGCCTGACTTCAGGCTAATGTAAGTGTTCTGAGCACATCGAAGTTGGCGAGGCTCAACTATGATGTTCAGGAAGTTGGGTGTAGTAAATGCATTTTTGACTTGCTGTATTTTCAACTAATGATGGGTTCATTGGAATGTAACCACATTGTAAATCAAGTATAGTTTTGAGTTAATAATTTGGCTGAGGGGAAGAGGGCCAGGGATGGTTTCAGATTCTTCCATTTGCCTTTTCCCATTATAATAGCTCTTCCCATTGGCCAAGGGACCAGTGTTGGGGTTCTGTCAATTACAGAGTATTTCCATTCTAGGTGTGTTTGCAGAACATATACCTTGGTCCATTCCCTCCCCTCATACCTTCACTATTAGAGGGAGCACTCGTGACACTCTGATGGCACATAAATGTCAGCCAGAACCCTGTATCCAGTTTTCCGAATATCCGGATATTTCCTTTTCCCCAGTGCACCACTGATGAAGTAAGCGACTGCCTGACTCTTTGGAAAAAGAGAGGTGGAGTCGTTACTATATGTACCTGCTGAGGTGTTTCCGGTTTGCTCTTTCTGAGAATCCAGCCTCTCCTTTAGTCAATGGGTTCAGAATCTGTGGATTCTAGTGTAGAAACTGAACAGGGGACCGTGGCTTTTCATTGAGGCAGCTCCTGATCATCCATCTTTAATTGTTTTGATGCATAGATTGGTCAATACGTTTGCTGGCTGGTGCTGTGTTCTTATTAATCATGACCTGCCCTCTGGGGGTCAGATAGAAGGCTGCCCTTCCAACCTGCCATGTATTACAATGATTGTGCCCACCTTGCTCCTGAGGATTAAGCGCTGCCACCTGGGCACCGTTGACATCCCGATAATCCCATTGCTATCAGAGAGTCTAGGTCTATATTGGCCTTTCCTACCATCTGCTGAGTCTACAGATCTGGATGCCTACGCTGAGCTTCTCAGTGATGCCCTTCTCACCGGTGACTTTCTACTTACAGCTTTGGTATAGGAAGTTTGCTTCACACTGGGGGTTATTCTGTATGTTAGTAAATTGAACACCAATAAAAAATAAAATAAATTAAAAAATAAAAAAAATTAAAAAAAAAAAGGAAGTTTGCTTCAGGCAGTCTCATGGGGCATGATCATCTGGTGGCTTTCTGCCCAACAATATGGCCACTCTGTACCCATTCTCTGAATCCTCTCATACCTTCTCACAGCATTTGCAGAGAATATTTGCACATTCCATCTCATGCTTAGTATGAGCTATCACTTTCTTCAAGCTTCCAAGAGCCACACTACCAACCAGTTAGCATCATCTCCTTGGTCTTTGCCAAAGTATTAAATGTTCACCCAGGAAAAGAAGAGGATGTTTTCATGTTGATAAGAAATCGTTTCTACAACTTAACATTTCAGGTCCCCTGAAACAGCAACCTCAAGATCCACGTGTACTCCCTGGTTTTTGCCCATATTTCAGCAAACTGCCCTACAGTTTTTTTTTGGGGGGGATATAGTCTCTTTTCTCTTTTATTATTCCTAGAATTTTCCTAGCCTACTTTTGGTATGTTTTAACTTTAATTGTAAGTCATGTGGCCAGGAGAGAAGATGAGGGCAGATCCTCAGTAGGGCATTGTTGTCTTGTGAAGCAGAGGCTCCTGCATCACCTTCAGGCAAGGGAGGAACGTAGACTTGAACATGAAGAGTGATCATTTCTAGTGGATTTAGGGGATCTGGGTGTAATAAGCAGCTTCAAAAATGGCTTCCAGTATCCCTACCCCCTGGTATTCATGCCCTTTTGTAATCACCTATGTCAAATGTTGGCAGGACCTAGTGACTTGCCTCTAATAAACAGCGTGCAGCCAGAGTGTTGGGATGTCACTTTGGAAATGAGATCATAAAAGACCATGACCTTTTCCAGTGTCCCTTCTCCCTCCTGGTGCTGTTCACTTGCTTGTTCTCTTGTGAGCTTCTCTATGAAAAAGGCACACATGACAAGGAACTAAAGGCAGCCTCCAGACAAGAGCTAATGAGGGACTGAGGCCATCAGTTCAAACAGATCACAGAAATCTTACCAACTGTTCAAGCTCAGAAGTGAATGTTTTCTCCAGTCAGTCCCTGAGATGATCACATCCTCAGGGGACACCTAATTGTAGTCATGAGAGAGACCCTAACCCAGACCATGCTTTGACCAGCCCAGCTGAAGACCAGAACTACTGACCCACAGAAACTGAGCTAACAAGTGTGTTGCCTTATGCCTGTACATTTTGGAGGAATTTGTCACATAGCAATCAGTGACTGATATGCTGGAGATTCCAGATATTTGAATGGACTGACCTAGATTTCCCCATCATAGTTTGTGTCCCACCCCTTCTAAATCTTAGTCCCAGCCTTGGCATAACAAGTTATGGGGGCTGAGAATCCCACCTCCTCTAAAGCTCTACTACTTGCAAAATTAATTCCTAAACCTGATCCTAAGTGTTTTTCTGTCTTCCAGCTAAAAGAGGTGAGAGTCTTAATATACTGCCAAGGAATCCTCTGGCTTTGACAGTTGGCTTTTAATTGGCATTTAACTTTTAGTTGTCTTTCTCCATATTATAGATTGCATTCCCTTCCATCAGTGACTCCTTCAAATGCACTGAAGGAAGCAGTTGCAAAAACTCTAAAGATCCAAAAAATTTATGCCTCCAAAGCCAACTTTTGATGTGGCCGTTTCAGTTAGCAGACAAGAAAGAAACTCACAAAAGAAAACAGCCGTCTGTACATCTTATATCTGAAGAATCACACAGCACCTGCAAAAATTGCTTAGCATGAGCAACTATCAATTCTTAGAGGTTCATTCTAGGTTCATTTTCTATGCAGGGGTTTCACTCACAGGTATATCTGTATGCAC
This sequence comes from Canis lupus baileyi, assembly GCF_048164855.1. NCBI lineage: Eukaryota > Metazoa > Chordata > Mammalia > Carnivora > Canidae > Canis > Canis lupus. The sequence goes on from NC_132852.1 coordinate 17,020,706, forward strand.
TTTTGACCCCTACTTGAAGCAGCTGCCAGTTCTGTATTTGAGGATGGATTTTTGTACCCAAACTGAGAGCTCTGTGCAGGGCTCAGCCCCTGGGAAGATGATTTACATTCTGCAGAGAGGAGCCACCTCCAAGGTCCCTAGCTTACGCTTACCTGTAAGTTCAATGAAACTAGAATGTTATGTGAACCTGAAGCATTTTCTGATAAAACTCATTTGTGTATTTTTTATCTACTTCTGGAGAGGGTAAAAAGAGTATAAAGTCTATTAAATTTAAGAGTTCCTATTAAGATTAGCTTATGGGAACTGATAAGTACATATATAAATCTAACAAGGAAAAAAAACTTTTAAAAATGGGAAATAAATTGAACCATTTTTAAAATTATGATGGTCCTTAAAAAAATAAAGATCTTTTCACAGAAACTAACAAACCAAGAAGTGCAGCTACTAGTAGCAAAAGTAATAACAAATATTGCACTAATAAATCTGAAACACTTCCAAGACTGGTGAACAAATGAATAATTGTACTTGGATCTAGATTCATTTAATACTCTTAATTAATATGAATCCTTGAACTATCTTGGTATCTTGGGTTGAAATGAAAGACATTAATTTCCCCATCAAAAATAGTGGAAATATATTTTATCAATTTAATGACTTTTCAAGAACAGTGGGGTTTTGAGACACAGTTAACACAATTAATCACTGTTTAAGAAAGAAATAAATGTGATATACTCCCGTGTTCTGATTATCCCTTTATAAATAAACAACTCGAGGTAAATTGCGTTTCTTCTGTGAGCCCACTCACCTTCTCACCTCTGCATTCTGATTACTCTAAAATAAATTATGGATAATTCACTCTGTGTGCAAATAATTTATTATGTATCTCTGAAAGACATTGCTTTTTGTTTTAACTTAAAACACCAATATCACATCCTTTAAAAACTAATAACGACACTTTAATATTGTCAGTATTTAGTGTTTGCCTTTTAATTTTGTAATATATAATTTTTAAATTATAGGTCATTTCAAACAAATATTACAAGTGGTTGATATGTCTCTTAAGTTTCTTTTAATATTTAGGTTCCCCCTATATCTTTTTTTCTTTCAATTATTTGTTAGAAAAGGTATTTTTTTCTTCTGTAGATTTTAGTATAGTTTGAAGTTTGCTGGTTGCTTCCCGTGATGTTAATATGTGCACCTGTTCTTTATATTTCCTGATAATTTCTAGTTACATCAGATTGAGTTTTGAGTTTTTGGAAGACAAGACTACTTCACAAACAGTGTTGTGTACTATCACCTAGTTGTCTTTTTATGATGTTAGCTGCTGTACTACTTACTAATTATATGTTACCATGACCTTCCTATGACATGGTGAGACCTTAGGAGAGCAAATACTGTAATATTCATCACTTTTTCCCTAGTACCTAGCACAGTTTCTAGAACATAATAGGTGCCCAATAATTCCTAAATATTCAGTGAATCCAGGAGCTCATGGCTCAGTGTCAACTCGAACTCTTTGTAGATCATGGGCAAGACAATTAATTTTTAATGAATTTCATGATTATTGTCTACAAAATGAAGAGATTTACTGAAACATGGCCTCTAAGCTTCCTTCAATGATCATATTAAATGGTCAAGAATATGAGCTATCTTGCCTTCAACAAAGGTTGGAAAAAGAAAGGAACTCAGCCCATGTGCGCATACTGATTAAGAAATCAGTGTCCATCAACTGAAGACACAGTTAACACAATTAATCACTGTTTAACAAAAAAATAAATGTGATATACTCCCGTGTTCTGATTATCCCTTTATACAAGGGATAATCCCTTTATAATTATCCCTTTATAAAATAAACAACTCAAGGAAAAAAAAAAGCTTTTCCATTTTTTTAAAAAAAGCTTTTTACAGAAATGCATTTGCTAAATAGTGCAACACATTTGGAATAGGATAGAATTTGTTGGTTGCATCTTCCAAGCTAGACCAAACAATGTTCAATTAAATTAATCCCCTCCATGATGGATAAGAATATATAAATATATGATACTTGAACACGTACTAATTTCTGCTGAGAAAAATGCTCAAAGCAGAAAAAAAAGCCTATTGTGCATAAACAGGTGTATAACTTAATTATCAAACCACTCCCCATCCTTAAACACTATTTACTTATCGCCAAATAACAGGAAAACGAACTAACCATCTTAAAGATAACGACAAGAAATCATAGTCATCTTTACATATGTACATATACACATACTCACATAGAGCACAATTATTAGAACAGATACATACAAGCAAAGATCCCATTAAAGTTCAACTTCAGCAGTAACAAGGTATAGACATGCGTAAACAAAGTAAAAAAAAAATGCAACTATATGATATCATGGGCTAATTTTTTCAAAAAATGCAAAAACAAACTGCCTTTTGAAAAAGTAGGCTCCACAGGTTTTAATTCAAATTTATCCAAGCTGCAAGAAAACAGTTAAAAGCATAAAACAATGTCAGGACTCAGATTAATGTCTTATGCTTAGCTTTAAAAAAGATTATTTTTTATCTTTTTTTAAGTTCGATTTTAATTCCAGTTACATAACATATAGTGTTGTTAGTTTCAGGTGTACAATACAGTAATTCACTTCCACACACTGCCCTGTGCTCATCACAACAGCTATATTCCTTAATCCCCTTCACTTATTTCACCCATCCCCCCCCACCCTACACCCTCTGGTAACCATCTGTTCTTTATAATTAAAAGTCTGCTTCTTGGTTTGTCTTCCTCACTGTTTTATTTTTCTTTTGCTTGTTTGCTTTGTTTCTTAAATTCCACATGTAAGTAAAATCATATGGTATTTGTCTTTCTCTGACTTATTTTGCTTGGTGTTATACTCTCTAGCTCCGTCCATTTCATTGCAAATGGCAAGATTTCATTCCTTTGTATGGCTGACTAATATTCCATTGTGCATATATACATACATAATATATATGTTCACATATATACGCATATACACATACATACACACGTGTATATATGTATAATGTATATGTATGTATATACATATATAATGGAATATTACACATGTAATGGAATATACATACATACATACATATACCACTCTTTATCCATTCTTCAGTTGATGGACACTAGGGCTGCTTCCATATCTTGGCTATTGTAAATGCTGCTATAATCATAGGGGTGCACGTATCCCTTTGAATTAGTGTTCTGATATTCTTTGAGAAAATACCCAGTAGTGCAATTGCTGGATCATAAGGTAGTTCTACTTTTTAACTTTTTGAGTTTTCCATGGTGGCTGCACTACTTTGCATTCCCACCCATAGTTCAAGAGGGTTCTTTTCTCTCCACATCCTTGCCAACACCTGTTGTTTCTTGTGTTGTTGACTTTAGCCATTCTGACAGGTGTGAATTTGTATCTGTGGTTTTGATTTGCATTTTCCTGATGGCAAGTGATGATGAGCATCTTTTCACGTGCCTGTTGGTCATCTGGATGTCTTCTTTGGAGAAATGTCTGTTCATGTCTTCTGCTGATTTTTAGATTGGATATTTGGTTTTTGAGTGTTGAGTTTTTTAAGTTCTTTATATATTTTGGATACTAATCCTCTATCAGGTATGTCATTGGCAAATGTCTTCTCCCATTCCATATGTTGCCTTTTAGTTTTACTGTTTGCTTCCTTAGCTGTACAGAAGCTTTTTATTTTGACGTAGTTGCAATGGTTTATTTTTGCTTTTGCTTCCCTTGCTTCAGGACACAAATCTAGAAAAGATTTGCTGCCTCTGTTCTCTTCTAGGATTTTTATGGCTTGAGGTCTCACATCTAGGTCTTTAATCCATTTTGAATTTATTTTTGTGTATAGAATAAGAAAATGGTCCATTCTTTTGCATGTAGCTGTCCAGTTTTCCCAACACCATTTGTTGAAGAGACTGTCGTTTTTGCATTGGATATTCCTTCCTATTTTGTTGAAAATTACTTAACCATACAATTGTTGGCTTATTTCTGAGTTTTCTCTGCTGTTCTATTGATCTATGTGTCTATTTTTGTTCCACTACCATACTGTTTTGATGCCTCAAGCTTTACTTCTCTTTTTCAAGATTGCTTTGGCTATTCGGAGTCCTTTGTGGTTCCATACAAATTTTAGGATTGTTTCTTCTAGCTCTGTGAAAAATGCTGTTGGTACTTTTATAGGGATTGCATTAAATGTGCAGATTGCTCTGGTTAGTATAGACACTTTAACAACATTTGTTCTTCCCATTCATGAGTATGGAATGTCTTTCCATTTCTTAGTGTCATCTTTAATGTCTTTCATTAGCATTCTATAGTTTTCAGGGTACAAGTCTTTAACCTCTTTAGTTAGGTTTATTCCCAGGTATCTTATTATTTTGGGTGCAACCATAAATGGGATTTTCTTAATTTCTCTCTCTGCTGCTTCATTATTAATGTATAGAAATGTAACCAGTTTCTGGTTGATTTTTGTATACCGACACTTTACTTGAATTAGTTTATCAGTTCCAGCAGCTTCTTGGTGGAGACTTTAGGGTTTTCTATATATAGTACCATGTCATCTGGAAATAGTGAAAGATTTACTTCTTCCTTACCAATTTTGATTTTTTTTTTTCTTTATGTTGTCTGATTGCTGTGGCTGGGACTTCCAGTACTGTGTTGAATAAAAGTGATGAGAGTCAGATAAGAGGACCTTAGGGGAAAAGCTCTTACGTTTTCTCCATTAAGGATGATGATAGTGATGGGTTTCTCGTAGATGGACTTTATTATGTTAAGGTATATTCCCTTTAAAACTACTTTGTAAATGGTTTTTATCATAAGTGGATGTTGTACTTTGTCAAATGCCTTTTCTGCGTCTATGAAAATGCTCATATGATCCTTATCCTTTTTCCTGTTGATGTGATGTATCATGTTGTTTGATTTGAGAATATTGAACCAACTTACAACCCAGGAAGAAATTCCACTTGATCATGGTGAACGATTTTTTTTAAAAAAGTATTGAATTCAGTTTGCTAGTATTTTATTGAGGATTTTTGCATCTGTGTTCATCAGAAATATTGGCCAGTAGTTTTTGTTTGTTTGTTTGGTTTTGGTTTTTGTTTTTTTTTTTTTTTTTAGTGGAGTTTTTGTCTGATTTTGGTATCAAGATAATGCTGGCCTCAAACAATGATTTTGGAAGTTTTCCTTCCTTTTTTATTTTTTGGAATAATTTAAGGTATTAGTTCTGTAGTAGATATTAACTCTTCTTTAAATGTTTGGTATAATTCCTCTGTGAAGTTATCTGGTCCTGGACTTTAGTTTGCTGGGAGTTTTTTTTTTTTTTTTTTTATTGACTCAACTTCTTTGCTACTTTAAAATTTTTTATCACTGTATTTATAAATATAATTGCAGTACATTTTGGTGTCTGTCTGCTTTTGTTGATTTTGGTGGGAGTTCTCTGTGCCTCCTAGATCTGGATGTCTGTTTCCTTCCCCAGATTAGATAAATTTTCAGCTATTAATTCTTCAAATAAATTTTCTGTCCCATTTTCTTTCTTTCTTTCTTTCTTTCTTTCTTTCTTTCTTTCTTTCTTTCTTTCTTTCTTTCTTTCTTTCTTTCTTTCTTCTTTCTCTTTCCTTCCTTCCTTCCTTCCTTCCTTCCTTCCTTCCTTCCTTCCTTCCTTCCTTCTTCTTCCTTCTTCTTCTTCTGACTCCTTACAATGAAAGTTACTACATTTGATAGAATTATTGACTTCCTTAAGCCCTCATTTTGCATAATTCTTATTTCTCTTTTGTTCAGCTTGTTACTTTTCACTATTTTGTCTTCTAAGTCGCTAATTCATTCCTCTGCTTCTTGCATCCTGCTGTCCATTCTATCAAGTGTGTTTCTCATTTCATTTATTGTATCCTTCATCTCCACTATGTTATTCCTTATCTCTGTTTTAAAGGTCTCACTCATGTAGTCCACTCTTTCCTCAAGTCCAGTGAATATTCTTATGCTCATTGCTTTGACATCTTTATTTATCAAGCATGTACTTATATCTGTTTTGTTTAGATATCTGGCCATGGCCTTGTCCTGTTCATGCATTTGGGATAAACTTCTCTATCTTCTCATTTTGTCTGCCCCTCTGTGTCTGTTTTTTGTGTTAAGAAAGTCAGCTGTGTCTTCTGCTCTTGCAAGTAGTGACTTTACGAAGAAGAGGTCCTGAAGTGCGCTGTAGTGCAGTGCCTCTGTTCACCAGACTCTGGCCCTTCAGGAGCATATTTTATGTGTTCTTTATGCACTACTGTTGTATCTGAGTCACTTTTCCTTTCCTTGAAGTCATCTGCACTGACTCTCTGGCTGTTATGGGCTGTGCTTGCTCTCTGTTAGTGGGACCCAAGCAGGCTAGCTCTTGGGCGGGGGGCATGCCACTGGGGAACTTCGGAGCAGGGAAGTTGGTGTTAGCAAAATACTGCTAGGCCACTAGTCCTATGCTGGATTCCATGAAGTGCTGTGGTGGCTGGTGCCTGCATGTCAATGCAGCCAGGGTGTGCAGCTGGGCATGCTGTGGTTGTTTCCCTCATATTTAACTATTTTGAATTATCTAAACACTTATTCTCTAGCTCAATAGTCACAGAGTCAGCGAAGATATCATAGCTTCTAGGCACTAATACTTAAGAGTTCTTAGAGATTTGTTGAAATCATTATGGGAATAGAAAGTACAATTCATTTTTCCATTCCAAACAAAACTACTTTTTACTCTATGTTAATAAATCAGATATATTTGCATCACTCACTGGGAAGTCACAGTTCTATCAGAAATTAGAGACCTGATTACCACAAGAAAAGAGAGGATCAGTATCTAATATCTAAAAGCAACAGTAATCACTTGGTTTTGAAATGGGCATATTAATCATAGACTTTTTGTCATCAAAACACAGAAATGTGTCCTTGTAATAAACTGTTTCCTAGGGTCAGACCATTATTACTTACAATGTAGCACAACATCTAAACAGCCTTTGATTCTTTAAAGCTGTGGATGCTATTCATGGTCTTGAAGACCATCAACATTAAAGATGACACAAAAAGCAGCTTATTGGCGAAAATACACAATATGTATAAGTACACACAGGCACCCATACACAAAATTGTTCTCCCATGTTAGGCTCTTTAATGGAAAAAAATATTGATAAGTAATTGCTTTTATTAATTTAAAATGTTTCTGTTCTAGAGATGGTAAATATTACAAAATATGATTAAGGCTTATGATTCTAAAATAATTATATGTCCCAACATTTCAAGACTTTGGCACAGCTAAGATCACACTCCTCTAAATTTTATAAATACCAGACAATCTCCTGGTACCCATTTAGTTTGTTACTGGATTTTTACTCTGTTTGTTACTGTTACATAATATGTACACTAAGATTTTGATTAAGTATCTCACCATTTGGGCCTTTCCCTATATCTTACAAATCTACTTTACATTCAGTCTTTGGTGTTTCAAAGACCTCTGCTAAAATAAGTACTCACTTATCAGCAACATAAATATTGAATATGATGAAAACCGCTTTCTTTTCTTCTCTAAATTTTCACAACACAGTTTTAGGATATTTACAAAAGTTGTGATCAATATAGGAAAGCTTGTGTTACCATTGTGGAGAACATAGCACTTTTTGTACTGTACAAGATAAAATTTTTTTTAGTGGAGATTCCTTTTTTCAAGCACAAAATTAGGGAAAAGTAAAAAGTGGGAAAAATAAATTTTAAAAATTATTTTTAAAAAGAAAAGACTGCTTATGCTCAGGCATTTCTCAAATATAATAATCTTGTAATTTAAACTGACTTGAAATGTACCTGTTTTATGCCAAATGTGTTTGCTTACTCACAGTGAAATATTTGATGATGCATCAGAGACAGTCCAAAAAATGGTCAAAATTATTATTCATTACATAACATTCAGGCCGAATGTGTTTACTCAAGGAGCAATTATGAATTTAATATGTAAAATTGGTTAACCTCTCATATTACTTGCCAGAATATTTAAAATCTGGTAGTTTCTTCTGTCTTGTCAGGAAAAAAGTCGTATTTATACATGGAAATGATTCAAACATAAATATTTGGTAATGAAATATATAGTAGAGTAGACAAACTGAAATTATTCCTCCCTCCCCTCAATCTGTAGTACTTATTAGTCTTAAACAAATAAAATCATGTTTTATGTGATTATGTAGCTTACATAATAACATATAGGCAATATGTCCCAAATTAATCTCTTCCAACAGGTATAAAAAATAGAATATGTTTAGAAGTGACATTCTCTGGTAGCAAAAAAAAAAAAAAAAAAGAAGAAGAAGAATCCTACATGATTTAAATTTTTCATAAAAGAATAGAATTGAGGCAGTCCTTCCAGTCGTAATATTCCAATGATTTACTTAAATCAGAATGTTCAAAATCTTTGGTCTATCCATTTCAATTGGATATTAAAATAGGAACTTGAATTGCATAATGCTAATAACTGCACATAATTCTAGCAATTGATCTTAGAAAAGACAATGAGATGTTTTGCTATCCTTGTTACAAATCAAACAGTTTTGTGTAGATTTGGCCTATCCAGAGTTTCAGATTCCACAGTGCTTTGGAAAAAAGGCATCTCCCCCTAATATTAATATTGGTACTATTTTCAGCCTCACACAGCCTCCAGACTATGCAGTGAAACGCAAGCTATAAGCAAGTAAAAATATGCATAAAATTTGTAAATGTGCCACTCAAAATTTTATTTCTTTTCATTTCTAACCCTCACTCACATCACCACTGGTACTCCAAATAGAAGGAAGACTATAAAATTATTACATTGATAATAACTCTGATAGATTAAAGAGGTTTAATTTAATAGAGGTTTATAGCTGATTAACACAACACAGCAAACTTCATGAGTTAGCTTCCTTGAATAATGCAGCACATCTTTGGCCATGCTATTCACATACCAATTTGTACTAAACAACAGTCCATTTGATAAATAGTTATCTTGTAGCCTAAAAAGAGTTAATATTTCAGTCTACAAAATTGTTTGTACACTGGAAAACCAGGCACAACTGATCACATATTTGAATTTTTCAGAGGCAAAAAACAGTTAGCTAAGGACATCCTACTTATTGATATTATAGTGAGAAAGCCAGTGATAATATTTTAAATGTTTATAAAGTTTCTACAGTGAGATTCCATTAGAGGAAATATGAAACTTTGACTCTGGTCTTTATGAGTTGCATTTTCATTGTCAATATTTTAACTAGTTAGTCTTCTGATGTAGCAAAGAAAAACATTTTAAGATGTTAAGTTACATATCTGATTTTAAGGTGAGATACTCTACTATGCAGACAATTTTTAAAGGGCACAGTTTCTATTTAGTATTTTTGCTATTGTATAAACTAAGAAGCAAAATTCTATAAGGAGCAAAGGAATATACAGTTAATAGGCTACATAGTAGTTTATCCCCAGGGACAAAATAAAAGTGTCCTATATTTTAAAAAGAGTTTAAGTACCATGGTTAATATTTTTAAGGTTCAGTTATCTGAAATTTGGAACACAAGTTTAAAAATTGTCCTTACTATTTAGTGTTGGTTCTGACTAGAACGTTACACATAAATGATTTAATGGGTAAAGTTTTAGAGATAACTTACACACACAAATACACACCCCTACACTCCTCACCACGAACCATAATTTAGTGTTTCCTAAATATGCTTGATGGAAACAGTTATCACAGGAATATTTTATAACAATTGATAGCATTTCCAAGGAGATTCTGATTATCTAGCTATAGAGGTATTTAGCAAATATATCCAGATCATTTTTTGTTTTATGTATACAGTTGGCAAATCACTAACTCTTTCTACTATGTAATAGTTTTGTTGAAAAACTTTAAAACACAAGAAGCCATGGCTCTAATTTCCTGTGAAGCCGCCTTCAGGTAACAAACCTGACAGTGTTGTCCTAAATAGCTTTTTGGGATAAACTAGAGCCATAGTTTATGAAACCATAGTTACCTGTGCATTTTTTCCTAGACTTTTCGGATTATTAGGGCAATCAAATGCTGAAATGAATTATTAAAGAATATTTCTTTGAAATATCTATAAAAGAACTATCAGGGCACCTGAGTGGCTCAATGGTTGAGCACCTACCTGCCTTTGTTTTTTGTTTTGTTTTGTTTTGTTTTGTTTTACCTATCTGCCTTTGATCCGTGCCATGATCCCGGAGTCCTGAGATTGAGTCCTGCATTGGGCTCCCCACAGGGAACCTGGTTCTCCCTCTCCCTATGTCTCTACCTCTCTCTGTGTGTCTCTCATGAATAAATAAATAAAATTTAAAAAAATAAAATAAGAACCTTCTAGTTTAGATATTTACTTGCCCAAATAGATGATTAATATAAGACAAATTCAGCACTGTATACAGCTCTTTGATTCCTTGTCAATTTTAATTAAATTGATTAGATGACTTCATAATCAACAGAGATCAGTTCAAAACAGCTTGTAAGTAACATGAATAATGATCTTCCATGACAAAATAATAAAGCAAATGTCTAATAAAGTCAAATAGAGTTTTATATTTTGTTCTTGTTTTCAAATACTATGGCTATTGACATCTGAAAAAGAGTTCCTTCATGTAGCTAGCTCTTTATCTAGTTGAATGTACACCTTTTAATAGAGACCATATTCATGATCATGACTGTAGTTACCCAATGCTACCTACTGCCAAGGGAAAACTTTGTTGTGGTTGTTGCTGTTACGTCGAGGTATTCCCTGATTCACTTTCAGCCTTTTCCTATTTAATGAATCAGTCATTCCACTTTTCTCTTTTTGTTCCATTTGCTTGTTTACAACTATGACACATTTGTTTTCTGACAAGAAATCTTCAAAAAGTGGAGGAAAAAAGCAATTACTTTGTGACATTCATTTGCAACAAAAGAAAAGTTTGCATACTCTTTCTCCACTCAAATACATTTAGCATTTTTATTTAAAATTACTGCCCCACACCCCTATCCCTGAACCTTATTTTCAAATTAACGTGTAACTCTTTATGTTCTGTATTTCTCTTCATAAGCAGAATTAGAGACTTATTCAAAAGGCTGATAGCATAGCAGTTCAATAAACTAGAGGCAACCTCTTAGAAGTGCAAGTTTTCTCCACTACTTTGTGTGTCTAGGCATCTGTCAAGAAGGAAGCAAACATGAAAGTGAGTAAAATCTTGAGTGGTGCATATATCTTGCCAGAAGTGCTTTATATTTTAAACAGAGTCCACTTTTATTAGGTTATTGTTGGTCATTAATGGAGAGGGTTTGCAGTTAACCCTATGTGCTACATCATTAGAACTATCCACAAAGAACATTCTGGCTGTACACAGTGAGACTATAATCCTTCTGTATTCCTTTCTGAAATTTTGATTCAGTAGTCCATATATAATTGCATTGAGACAGCTGTTGAAATATGCCATATAGTAACTGGCCACAAATAGCCACTCTGGGATCCTGGGTCCCATGCTGTCAGGGTTTGAAGCCACAGCGAGACCAATAAAATTTAGAGGAGCCCAGCAAATGGCAAAAAGTACAAAAACCACAAACATGGTGACAAAATTCCTGAAGTCCTGTGGTTTCATTTTGGGTTTACTGTCAGGTTTCACCCTCCGTCTGACCTGAAGAACCAGGATCCATATTCTCAGGTAACAGAAGATGACTATGGTCATAGGAACTATGAAATGGAAAACCACTACAGCTATCGTGTATGCTGAACTGATAGACTGTGCGAATGTGCAGGAGTAGATCCTTGGGTCATATTGCAGGGTTCCAGTGCGCAAGTTGGGCATGACTGCCACCAGCGTCAGCATCCATATCAGGAACACGTAGCAGAGGGAATTCTTGTTACTGTACAGCTTGTCATACTTGAGACTGTGGCAGATGTAGCAATAGCGGTTAATGGCAATTCCAGTGATATTGAATATGGAGCCGATGACACTCAGGCCCATCACGAAGCCACTGATTTGGCAGTGCAGATAGCCCAGATTCCATCCATTGTTAAATATAGATGTCAGCACCAGGGGATATGGATAAACAGCCACCACCAGGTCTGCAACTGCAAGGCTCACCACAAATATATTTCCTAAAGGAGAAAGGTTTAGAAAGCACAGGTTATCACCAGTTTTATAGGGATTTCTTTGGTTTTCTTTCAGTTTTGTTTTTTTGTTTTGTTTTGTTTTGTTTTTGTTTTGTTTTGTTTTTTTATTTTTATTTTTTTAATAATAAATTTTTTTTATTGGTGTTCAATTTGCCAACATACAGAATAACACCTAGTGCTCATCCCGCTGTTTTGTTTTTTTAAGAGCTATTTCTGCAACTTAGTTAACCTGGCATCGAAGCTACTGCCATATTATAACTGAAATGGAAGCCATTTTTATCAGGAAGCAAGTCCACTGTTGACCTCATCAAATCAATTCCACTGTTCACAAAATCCTACAATATGCCTAAAACAAGGCATATTCCATGTTCACAACTCTTGTTTTTCAAACAATTTTGGTTGCTGTCCTTGGAGAGCAGTGAATCCTTGAACCATAGTACAAGAGTTAAAAGAAAAAAGGTTCTTTCATCAACTTTCTGAGTTAAAATATTGACTTCACCCCTTCCTAGTTGTCTAACTGGGACAAGTTATATAATCTCACCAAGTGTCAATTTCCTCTTCTACAAGATGGGGATAATGATAGTAGCCTCTTCATAAGGCTTTGATGAGGACAGATTGAGGGAATCCATGTCAAGTGCTGAGCAGTATCTATCACATGATAAGTGGTCAATTAATGTTGTTGGTATTCTCATCTCAATCCAAAGGAAAAGGTAGAAATACTTCTAGATTTCATAAAGAACTTAAGGTATAAAAATTAAACCCTAAATATTTTCTATGTTAATATAATAACATATTTGAAAGTATAAAAACAAAAACTCTAGTTGAATTTTGTAAGATACTCTGCAACCATGTTCTTTACTTTTTGTAGCTCATTTGCCTTTGTTTCTTACTATTCCTTCTGCCTTGAATGGCTCCTCTCTCTAATTTTTAAAATGCTACCCACTTTCCCAAATCCATCTTAAATGGAAATGCCCCAAGCCTTTCTTATTTGCCCAACAACATGGACGACCTTCCTCTTTCATGGGCTTCTAAATCACTTTATTCCACTTCAGTTAGATTCAACTGTAATAAATTTCATTCAACAAAACCTTATTAAGTGTATCAAATAAGCTGGATAAATAGGAATGAACAGACCAGGGATCCTATGATTCTCAAGCTTAGAAAAACAAAATTAAAAGAGAGAGAAGGAAGAATAATAAGAGTATGTGCAGAAAAAGAGGCAGCAAGGAATGGAATGAGCTGGAAAGAAGTGGTTAGGAATATTCCAGACAGAGTGACCATATATTTCATCTTTTATTGTATTTATTTATAAACTTAATTTTCCTATATTTCTATACTATAATACCCTAAGAATATGTCCTCTTTGTAATCAGATCTTGTATAGTAGTACCCAGTTGTGACTTTTGCTCAAATGTTTGATGGCAGTTGTTAAATTGTCACCTCCCAAAATCTGCAATAAAACAACCTTTGTACTTGAGGTCCCTATCTGATTAATTTTATTCTACAGCCCTCCAAAAATTGCAAAGAAGTGAAATAAAATAGAAGCTGTGGCTAAAAAAAGGCAAGGTTTTGTCATTTAGGTAGGAATTTCAGATAAATTGTTGTAAAAACAATTTATTTGAAAACTGGTTACACAAGGCCAAATTAAAGCAATAAAAACAAATTTATTTTTCCCCACAGAACAATTTCAATCACCAATGAAATATTTAAATTCCAAAGTGGGCTTGTTTTAATGAATTTTTAACTCAAAATGTATAATACTTTAAAAATGTGTATAATATATGAAATTCAGCTACAGATTGTCATCGAAGCAGTCCATTTTTACCCAGAACATCATGATGACAACCTGACATAAATAGATTTATTTTTAAAGAGCTTAAAAATAAGATAATAAACACTGTCATAGATTTCTTTCATAGATTTAATTCTCTACTCCATTTAGTTTATGGCAATTATGCTGCTTTTTTTTTGTTCAAGTCATTATATTAATTAAATCATTAGTTTAGTTTTCCTTGAACTAATCCCCTTTTACAAGTGTTTCAAGAAAAAAATGTTAAGCTATAGACCCTATGCAAGTGTGGCTATCAGGTAGCTCAGCTGGAAGGTTTATCACATTTGCTAGGTGTATGTAGAGTGTATATGTGGTGCGGAAGAGGAGGAATGGATTAAATTATCATGATTATATATATATTATAAGATCATCTCTCCCATCTCAGCTCTATGTACCTCCAGATAGCAATCTATGCATTTTTACGGACATCCAACACTCCATTCAAACAGCACAGCAATACATTCTGAAATTTAAAATAATTTCAGTAAATGGCTAGCAATTCCTTTTCTGTTGGATTTACTTCCCGTCCTTACTGCAGAGGAATTATTGATGCATAGGATGTTAAGATTGAGAGGAATATTAGTGATCACACAGGATAATTCCTACTTTTTAGAGATGATGAAAACAGAAATATGGGGTTAAGTTGGATGAAGTCATACAATTAATGCAAGACTGCAACAACGCTGTTTATTTGTTAATGTCTCTCAGTGCATTTCCCTAAGAAAGTTCCTGTGGCCAGAAATAAGTAAGGGTTGGATATTGGGACCTCTGGCCAGGCAGGCCCTGGCTTAGAGCCTCTTCAGGCATAATTCTAAAAAAGCATCTTAGAACCAGAATGAGGGGAAGGGAAAAGCAGTTGGAGATATACTGGTAACAAAGCCACACTGGTAACAAGAAGATACAGCTGAGCGTCTCACACTGAGTAAAGACACAGGCAAACTATAAGATGCTGAGCAAACATTCATTTTGGTGAACAAAACCTTAAATTGTAAGTGAAATATAGCACGGGTATGAATAAAAGCGGTTACTAGACAGATGAAAAGCTGTCTTGTCTCAACTGCTTCATTCAGAACTAGTCCTGGGACTTCCCTCTGCCACTGGCCAAAGCAAGGTGCCATTGCTTCTCTGTTTACAAGTATTTCTCTTCTCACCATCTTTTCTCACCTCAAGCTCTTAACTCCATGAGGACAGTGCCCATCTGAGACCTCTTTCTCCCCCTCCATTAAGACCTGGAATACTTATATCTTTAAGCAAAATGTAGAGTGGTATTACACTGTATGGACAAAGCTGAAAGGGCATTGGAATGCAGGGCTCCAGGGTCATGTTCCCCGACCAGAGGTCAAGCTGCATGAGATATAAGAGGTGAAAGTGTGCTCTGCGCTCTGAAGGTACCGCAGTGACTCTCTCTGGCTCTTTGATTCCTATCTGCTGGCCGCAGTGATGGTGGGGGTACAGCGTGCAGCTCCTTCTCCTTCTCTGAGCTCCCCCCTGCCTTGGGGAAAGTGAGAGACTGACAGGACTTCAGTTCATCCTCCTGGGTCCCATCCCTTCCTCCAAGGCTCTCCTTGCTTTCCCTCTTGGCATCTATCTTTTATTCTCAGCTGCCTTCTCTGTGGACTTTAGGCTTGTGATGGTTAGTTTTGTGTGTCAACATGACCAGGTCATGGGATGCTCAGAGAGCTGGTTAAACATTATTTCTAGGTGTGTCTGTGAGTGTGTTTCCAGAGGAAATTAGCATTTGATTAGGCTAGATAAAATCCATGTCTTCCTCAGTGTGGGTGGGCATTATCTAATCCATTAAAGGCTAGAATAAGACAAAAAAGTTGAAGGAAAGGGGAACTCACTCTCTCTGCCTCACTACGTGGACTGGGACTGACACATAGGTGCTCCTGGTCCTCAGGTCTTTGGACTCAGACCAGAACTGCACCAGCCTTCCTGGCTCTCTAAAATGCACATGGTAGATGGAGGAACTTCTCAGCATCCATAGCCAAGTGACTCAATTCTTCATAATAAATGTAGTAAGTGATTGATAGATAGATAGATAGATAGATAGATAGATAGATAATAGATAATATATTAATATAATAGATATAATATATCTATATTAATTAATATATTTATATTAATTAATATAGATATATTACCCATTTGGCCCGGGCTGTGATCCTGGAGACCCGGGATCGAGTCCCATGTCAGGCTCCCTGCATGGAGCCTGCTTCTCCCTCTGTCTGTGTCTCTGCCTCTCTCTCGCTCTCTCTGAATAAATAAATAAATAAATAAATCTTTAATAAAAAAAATAGATATATTAATATACTAATAGAATATACTACTCTCTGAACAGAATATATACTAACATACTAACAGAATATATTCTATTATTCTCTCTATATATATTCAATTTATATATATACACACACACATACACATACTGCTACATATGGAACATGCCATTCCCTAAATAGGATATATACTAATATATTACTAGAATATAAATATATTCTATTCCTCCTGTTTCTCTGAAGACCCCTGGCTGATACAAGGTCCTAGCACCAGACACAGAAGCAACAGTTTCAACTGGATTGTTTAATCACCTCTCGTAATTGCTCAACTGATTTTGTTCTCAGACTGATTGAACCCTGACTGATACAGAATTTGGTACTAGAAGTAGACTAGGAACCTTAAGGAGGGTTTCTCTGTAATGGTTCTGGGTTTCCTGGAATTGCTTCTCTAATAACATTAGATTTAAAGATACTAAAAATCTTATGTCCAGTAGTAAAGGGGACATTGGTAGTTCATGGCATGCAGTGGCAAAAAAAAGTTACTCAAGTTATCACCTGTACTCGGGACACCTGGGTGGCTCAGCGGTTGAACATCTGTTTGCCTTTACCTCAGGGTGTGATCCAGTTCGGGGATCGAGTCCCACATCTGGCTCCCTGCATGGAGCCTGCTTCTCCTTCTGCCTATGTCTCTGTCTCTCTCTCTGTGTATCTCTATGAATAAATAAATAAAAATATTTTTAAAAAATTATCACCTGTATTCGCCTTCCAAGGTGAAGAATAAATTGGCGCATCACCCTCCTACCACCCTCCTACCATCACCCTCCTACCACACAGACACACACCTAATTTTGACATGCTACCCCATTCCATTTGCCAACTAACCCAAAAAGCAGGCAGTTTTGAGTGGAGGCCAGAATAAGAAAAGACTCTGAAGCTGTTTTGCCATTTGACTCATCTGAATCCATGGTGTTAGGATTGTTTGTGGTAGATGTGGAGCACATAAGGCTCCTTTAGTAAGAAGCACACATATGAGTGACTTGTAACTACAGACCCTGAGGATTGCTACATACCTTTGCAGACTAGAATTCTAGTTTTTCGAGAAACAGTTTTTAACTTGCTACTTTCAGGCTTAGCAGCTTCTGAAAACTTGACCACGGACTATTAGGTGACGGTGTGATTGGAAAGATCCCTTATGGACAGTGTATTGTCTGACCCGCTAAATCATAAAGTTGGCACTCACAGCATTGAATAGAAGTGGCATAGACAAAATCTGGCTCAAGCAACCTCAGCAGAAGAAGACCTGTTCTTGTTTTGGTTTGGTTTGTTTTTTCAGGAGAGGATCTTGATGACATAACCTGTGGACATTAATGTTTCTTCAGCCACCACTGTCCCTGACCAGTAAGCTCACAACGTTATCATGCACCAGAAATAGAAGTTGCTAATGGGCCCGGCAACATAGAACTCATGAAAATGATCTGCTTTTAGCCACTGCTGTCCTACTGAATGCCCAACCTGTCAACAACAAAGACCGACACTGATATGGCACCAGTCCCCAGGAATATCAGCCAGACAGTGGTGGTCAGATGATTACATTGGACCACTTCCATCATCAAAGGGAGAGTTCTTTGTTCTCAGTGGAATAGAAGCATATTCTGGATATGGATTTGCCTTTCCGGACCTTAATTATTCACCAATCTGACATCCATAGAGCTGCAAGATGCCTTTGTCTTTATGATAAAAGCATTGCTTCTGACTGAGGAACTCAATTTACAGCAAATGAAACAAGACATTGTGGTAGAATGGCTTATGAAGGTTTAGTTTCAGGAGCAGCTGAATGGGCCTAAGGTAATGTCCCCCAGGTATAGTGTGTGTTCTAAATCAGTGACTGAATTCATAGATCAGAAAATCAAGGGTGGTAATGGTCATTTTCTGTCTCATAATTATTCTAGTGACACCCTAGCAAAACATTTTCTTCCTGTCCCTACAACTTTAGTTTCTGTTGTTCTAAAGTCTTGGTTCCCAAGAGAGAACTATTCCACCGAGAGACAGAATAGTGGTTTCCTTAAACTGGAAGTTGAGACTGTCATCTGGCTACTTTGGACTCCTCATTCCAGAAAATCAATAGACTAAGAATGGGGTCTCTGTCCCAAGTGGGGTGATTGATCCTGATTATCAAGGGAAAATGGGTTGTTACTACACAGTTGGAGCAAGGATGTGTGTGTGTCCGTAATGCGGGAGCTCCTTCCCCTGGAACTCCTCAGTACTGCCATACCCTGGTATTAAAGCCAGTGGAAAATGAAGCATCACAATTTGGGCAGGAATGCCAACATGCTGGAGCTTTAGGAAGGAAGGTTTGAGTCACCTTGAGAGGCAAGAAATCTGTCTCCCCATCGAACATTGTACAAAGTTTGGGCCTTGAGTTTGTCTTCATCCACAGGCTTCTATGGCCCTAGCTATCTTGTTCCTGATTTGGTTAACACTCAAATCTATGCAATGATTTCACCAGAGAAACTATTTCCTTGTGGGGACTCCCCTCAAAACTCCGGCTGAGAGGCCGATTCTTACGGCAAGCTGGTCTCTGGATGGTTCCTCACATCCTGTGTGTGTCATAGGCCTTGGAGTAGATGCTACCAATACCTTTTCCAAGTGCCCTCTGCCAGGCTGGTACACTTATTCCTGGAATTTTGAGGAGTGTTGGGTGCTCCCAATTACTTGCAGCTGCCTCCTTCTCCAGAGAATTGCCCTCAGTTGAGTAGACAGTAAATGACTAATGAACAATGGAATACAGAAGGCCAGTCCCTTCACCTTTAATGGCTGCAACTTTGCAGTGGGATTTATACCCAGGGGCCTCCACTTGTTGGACTGGGCCAAGTCTAGGCTTCCCCCGAGGCCCCATCCTTGCTTGACTCTTTCCCTGCCCCAGGCAGCTTCCCTCACCCATGGCAGGTTCCTCCTGAGAGCACTCCCTCAATAAAGCATGAGTAGCGAACCTGCCAACTCCCTTTCAGGTTCTATTTCTGCACAACCTAAGGTGGACCTTCGGCTCTGTGATGAGGTTAGGTGGTTTTCTAAAGAAGTCACCCACGTATTAGAAAAAAAAAGAGGAACTACTTACTATGCTATTTCACAGAAACAAACAAACCATCCATATTAGGTAGAAGTTCCAGACTTAAATGCTTTTCGGTTTTGCTTTTCATCCTTGCTATGCATATGCGTGCTTCCAACATCAAATCAGCATGTGACTCCACCCATGTGCATAGAAGTCTGTCTCCCTCTAAGACCTCTTGAGGTCCAGGACCTTGACAGCACAGTGCCTGCATATAGTAGGTGCTCGGGAATGGTTTGCTGGATGAACTAATGTACCCTTAAGTCCCTAAACTGCACTCATACAAAAGTAGAAATCAGTTGCTTTTTTGCTCTTATTCACCAGGATGTGGGTTTTTTCAACAGGTTCATTCCTTCTTTCATTCAAGGACTTGAATTTGGAAAGCAAGTCTCTAGACCCATTGAATTATTGTTCATAATTTAATAAAACCATGGCACATGGGTGCCTCAGTCGGGTAAGCATCTGCCTCTTGACTTTGGCTCAGGTCATTGATCTCAGGCTCATGAGGGCTCTGCGCTCACCGTGGAACTTGCTTAAGAGTCTATCTCTCCCTCTACCTGTACCGCCCACCACCACTAACACGTGTTTGCATGCTCTCTCTAATAATATAAATAAATAAATAAATAAATAAATAAATAAATAAATAAATAAAACCCTCACTGTACCTAACATCCAAGAGGTAAAGATCAGTTTAAACAGGAGAAAATACACATTGGCTACTCTCGAAAACATTTTTCATTCATTTGACATGGCAAATCCATAGACTCAGATCTAAGTCTGGCTTTAAGAAGAATCTACTTATTTTGCACATCAAAGCTCACAGGCAATCTTTTACATTCTTTGATTTCAAAGGACTATATTTGAGAAACTTGTCTTTTCAGGTTACTAGAGGTGATGCAGACCGAAAGTTTAGGAACAAACACAATTGCATTCAGATCCTGGCCATGACACTTGCTACAGGACCTGGGGTAAGTCATAGCTTCCCAGAGCCTCAGTCTCTTAATCGGCACTAAGTCAAGGTACTAATGACCATGGTGAGGATTTGAGACAGTGCAGAGAACACGTTTGGCTTTGGATAAATACCCATTCCTTCTCTTCTGCCATGATGGAAACCACATTTCGTGCTTCACAGGAGGCTTCTCCCCTGGTCAGATAGCCCCTGCAGAGGCAGCATCTCTCTGGGCAAGGGCTCCTCCCCTAGTCCCTGTCACCTTGCAGAGCTCTCCCTTGGTGAATCCCCTCCTTTTGTCCTGTCCTTCTGGCTATCAGCCCTTTCCTCTCCCTTCAAGCATAACAGACAAGGTTGTCCCTCTGTTTCCTTCCCACTTTTTAAATTCCCCTTCCTATAATATCTGGTTCTACCCACACCACATTGCTGAAACTCCTCTCCAGGCATCAGGAGCATTCTTTCTGAGCCTTCTCTCAGCCTTCATCCCCCTTAAAGACCTGAAATAGAATTCCCTGTTCACGCAGCACCTGTCCATACCCGAACGCCCCATGTGGCTAGTGGAAGGTACTATGGTCCCTGATCACATCTAAGAACCTTGCTCTCTTGCCTCCTTGACCCCGCTCGCCCCTCTGGCTCTTCCATCTCTGTGTCTCACGGTGTCTTCCCTAAGGTGTCCTATTCCTTAGCTTGGTGGTGACTCCCTAATACTGTAAACACAATTGATTGATGGGTTGTCTTGACTGTCCTGTAACTATCGCATAGGTGCAGTGAGAGAGGCTAAGAAAACGTCCGTATATCATAAGTAACACACATAACCCTCTTGCCCTAGTCCAGTTTTCCATCAATTTTTAAAAGTGTAAAATCCTGCCAGGAATTCTCCTCATTTTCTAGATCCGGTTATTCTTTCAGAAGGGGGTTTAGGGAGACGTTTGTAATATGTAAATATCCACTTTACAGCCGGAGTGATTCAGCCTTTCATCTATAAGCTAAACACAAACTACCCATGTCTACAGGGAGCGTGGGAAGGTGGTAGGGTAGGAGGACCCTGGCTCACCCCATCCCACATTTACGACTAGATACCCTCCACAGCCAAGTCAGTAAAGCAGAGAGTGACCTGATGCCGGGCCAAACACACTCCTCAACTAAATATGGAGAAGCTGCTGCATCTGAAAGGCTAGGAAGGTCCAAAATGCAGAAGCAGGTGGCCACCCTTCAAGAGACAGCCACCTGCACGGAGAGGCAACATAGCCACAGCTGTAGGTGCAACATGGTGGCAAATGGGAGACAGATCTGTTCCTACTGGTTTCAGAGCATTCCCCTGCCCCACCACCACACGAGCACTGAGCCACCTGCAGGAGGAGGGCTGCACATACCCGTAGCTTCTGCAGAGGGCTCCAGCAAATTTTGTTAGAGCTGTGCACGTGCCCTACCCTGTAGGGTGTTGGTGAGGATGTGGAGAAAAAGGAACCCTCAGGCGCTATTGGTGGGAATGCAAACCCGTGCAGCCACTATGGAAAACCAGGTGGAGTTTCCTCAAAAAAATTAAAAGTAGAATTACCCTACGATCCAGCAATTGCACTACTGGGAATTACTCCCAAAACAAAGACACTAATTCAAAGGAATACACACACCCTTATGTTTATAGCAGCATTATTTACAATAACCAAGATATGAAAGAGCCTAAGTGTCCATCAATTGATGAATGGATAAAGAAGCAGTGTGCGTGTGTGTATATAAATGTATATTCTATATATATATATGTAATATATCATGTATACATTATAATAAATATATATGGAATTTTATTAATTATACTAATGTAACATTAATATATTTTATTATATACTTTATATGATTATATAATATAATATATAATGTAATAATATAGCATCTTATATTATTATACATTGTATATATTACATCTAAATTTTATAGATTATATATATATTACATAACATGTATATATATATATATATATATATATGAGAGAATCTGCTGCTCCCTCTTCCTCTGCCCCTCCTACCCCACTCATGCTTACTCTCTTGCTTGCTTTCTCTCAAATAAATAAAATCTTTAAAGAAAAACTATGTTAACTCTATTTTGAGATAGTAGTCTTTATTTCCTTATACACTTTCCTTAATCTTGGAGAACTTGTTGAAATCTCAGCTTATATAAGCAAATTAATGGCGCCCAATGATATTTCTATTTTATCAGACAAGAGCTCTAAATCGCTAAATTCTGAAACACAATTACTGTCATTATTTAAAGAGGTACAATCATAGTATTGTCCTATTTATACACTAAAGTTAAATGGGAGAAGAAATGAAATAAAAGTCAACACTACAAAAGTATAAATTAAGATTCTCATAAAGTTCATTTTAGCGATTCAAAATTTGACTCTATTTTTAGGAATTTAGAATGTAAATACTAAAGGTTAAACATTGTACTCTACCTTAGAAATAAAAATATATTCACCGATCTTAATTCTACCCAAGTACTGAATAACAAAGAATTTATTGTGTTTCCCAGAGTGTTATATTTAAAGCACAATGAAACTTTAAGTTTAGCAATCCCATAATCCTCACAGCGTTAGTATTGTCCTAAATTTGAAAGTGAGGAAATTAAACAAGTAATTTGCCCAAGGTCACATCCATTGGATGGCAGAGCCAGAATTTCATACCCGATCATTTGGTTCCAGAGCCTACATTCTTCAAAGGGAACACATCATCCCCCCAAATTGAATCTATAATAGAACTAATTTTTCCACAGATAAGGAATGTTTCATATATAAACTGTTGTGTATAAAACAACTATATATGTGTGTAGAACAACTGTATATATGTAATATAACCTGTTTTATAAACAGACTTTTCAAAAAACTAATGTGGAACGGGGCACCTGGGTGGCTCAGTCGGTTAAGCATCTGCCTTGGGCTCAGGTCATGATCTCAGGGTCCTGGGATGGAGCCCCGGGTCAAGCTCTCTGCTAGGTGGGGAGTCTGCTTGTCCCTCTGCCCCTCCCCCTGCTCATGCTTGTTCTTTCCTCTCTCTGAAATAAATAACTATTTTTTTAAAAAGTAAAAATGAAAATTTTTAAATGTTTTAAAATTTAAGTTAGTAGACTGGTTCTCAAATCTTCTCCGACAGGTATTTTTCCAGGCTGTATTACCTTCTTCAAAAGATAGGGAGCCAGTGGATTATTTGAAAATAGCTATGCTTTGTCTCCATTATTAATAATTATTTTGAAGTTCTTTCCTTGATTATACCCCATGTGTTAAGTAGCTCTCTCTAAATATTTCCCTATTTATTACCTACTCTTTCATCCTGATGTTAATACTAACATCTTTTATTTGTGTAGTTTTAATTCGAGTTTTAGCTACACTACAAATAACTTTTTAAGTATTCTTTTTAAAGATCTGATTTTATTTATTTATTTATTTATTTATTTATTTATTTATTTATTTAAGAGAGAGTGCACACAAGAGAGCATATAAGCAGTGGGGAGGGAAAGAGGAGAGGGAGAAGTAGGCTTCCCGTGGAGCAGGAACTCCAATGCAGGGGCTCCATCCCAGGACCCTGGGATCATGACCTGAGCTGAAGGCAGACACATGACCAACTGAGTCACCCAGCCTCCCTTTTATTATTTTAAATTTTTTTAAATTATTTTAAATTTTTAATTGAAGTATAGTGGACATACAATATTTTATTAGTTTCAGGTGCAGAGCGTATGGCTCAGCATTCATGTATATCACAAAAAGCTCTCCATGATGAGCTTAGTTACCATCTGTCAGTTAGGAAGTATCTTTTAAAGCATGAATACTTCAGACTTCAGCTCCCATCTACCAACCACCTTTAGATTTCTCCTGAAAATTTTTTGCACTTATAAACATGTTTCTTTGTATGTCCCATCTTATTTTTATTTGAAAATAAAAGAATTTTAAGTGCCTTGATTGAAAGTAATCTCTTTGAAAGGAAGACCCATGTTGCACACAAGTTTCACACGCTGTCTTGGATTTTGACAAACCAGCAAGAATTTGCTGACAATTTCTATTCTGTCTCATACTGTAGGTATGCAATAAATATTTATTTAAATGAATATTCAATCCAGTAAGCTCCAAAAGCACTCCAATATCAGAGCGGGTAAGCATCCTTTCAAGCCAGATGCTCCACCACTCAAATCCAACCTAAGTAGCCTGAATAATATTCAGCACCAAGATTTGTTTTTCTTTTACTTGTCCCTTTTTCTAAGACTAAAGCCTTCAGTGTCATTGCCAAAAGTGGATGGCTCTGTAGAAGAATAAATCTTAGAGCATCTCAGCCAGAAAATCCAGCATTTTATTCCCCAATTGCAGCATCACTGAATTTCACTGAAATTTCTTGAGATGTCACATAGCGTCATCACATACTAGGTCAATTTGGTTAGCCAAGCCAGCCATGTGAGAAAGGTGAGAAACTTAGGATGCTGATTGAGGAAGCATCTTTAGCCTCTTTCAGAGAAGGCATGATTCTGGTGATACCATGCAGAGTTCTGAGCATGAACAATTACTTCTCTAAAAGCAATTAATTGGGGTACCTGAGTGACTCCATCAATAGAGCATCTGACTCTTGATTTCAGCTCAGGTCATGATCTCAGGTTCCTGGGATAGAGCCCTGTGTTGGGCTCCACACTCAGTGAGGAGTCTGCTTGAGATTTTTTCTTCGTCTCCCCCTCCCCCTTCCCCTGCCTGCTTGTTTGCACTCTCTCTCTCTCTCTGTCGATAAATACATAAATCTTTAAAAAATAATAAAAGCAGTTCATTGCCTCTGGTAGCATAGAAAATCCTGACAGTGTGTGTATTTCCTTTTTAGAAAATAGGGCATTTCTGTCAGCCAGGCAACTTAAAACTCCTTAGGAAAAGGAAGGAAATTCAAACCACCTTATAAAGACGTTAGTATTCACCTCAAATATTCCAATTATCATTTCTCAAGGATACTAATAAAGAATGAGCAGAACAAGGTCCAGAGACTCTACAGAAATTTAAAATGACTTCCAAAGCAGATATTTCTTAAAACAGGTATATTTTTCAATGGAAGTATAGTTGACACAGAATGTTACATTAGTTTCTGCTTTACAACATAGTGACTCAACAGCTGTGTATGTGGTGCTGTGCTCACAAGTGTAGCTCCCATCGGTCCCCACACACTATTACAATACCATTGACTACACTCTCCGTGCTGTACCTCTCATTCCCGTGATGTATTCATTCCAAACTGGACCACTGTGCCTCCCACTCCCCCTACCCTTTTGGCTCACCTCCCTTCTCACTGACAACCACCAGTTCTCTATATATATGGGTCTTTTTCTGTTTTGTTTTTATTTGGTTTTGGTTTTGGTTTTTTTAGATTCCACATTAAGTGAAATCATATCGTATTTGTCTTTAACTTATTTCACTTAAGTGTAATATTCCCTCGATCCACTCATGTTGTTGCAAATGGCAAGATCTCATTCTCTTTTGTGATTAATATTGCACTCTGTGTGTGTTTGTGTGTGTGCATATATATAGTGGACACTGACATTGTTTCCCTATCTAAGCTGTTATAAATAATGCTGCAATGGATATAGGGCATATATCTTTTCAGGCTGGTGTTTTTCCTTTGGATAAATATTCCAGAAATGGAATTGCTAGATTGTATGATAATTCTGTTTTCAATATTTTAAGGAACCTCCATACTGTTTTCCATAGTGGCTGCACCAATTTACGTTCCCACCAACAGTGCAACAAGGATTCCCTTTTCTCCACATCCTCAGTAACACTTGTTATTTCTTCTTTTTAATAATAGCCATTTTAACAGGTATAAGGTGCTATCTCATTGTGGTTTTGATCTTCGTTTCCCTGATGATTAGTGATGTTGAGCATCTTCTCATGTGTCTATTGGCCATCTGGATGGCTCCTTTGGAAAAATGTCTGTTCAGATCTTCTGTCCATTTTTTATCAGATTTTTTTGGTGTTGAGTTGTATAAATTGTTTTGGATATTAACTCCTTTTCAGATGTATCATCTGCAAATGACTTCTCCCATTTGGTAGGTTGACTTCAAGCTTTGTTGATGGCTTCCTTCTCTGTGCAAAAACTTTTTATTTTGATGTGGTCCCAATAGTTCATTTTTGCTTTTCTTTCCTTTGCCTGAGGAGACATTCCTAGAAAATGTTACAATGGTCAACATCAGAGAAATGACTGCCTGTGTTCTCTTCTCGGATTTTTATGGTTTCAGGTCTCACATTAGGTCTTTAGTCCATTTTGAGTTTATTTTTGTGTATGGTGTAAGAAAGTGGTCCAGTTTCATTCTTTTGCATGTAGCTTCCAAGTTTTCACAGCACCATTTGTTGAAGAGACTGTTTTTTTCTCCACTGTATATTCTTGCCTCCTTTGCCATAAATTAACTGATCATATAAGTGTGGGATTATTTCTGAGGTCTCTATTCTGTTCCATTTACCTATGTGTCTATTTATCTATTTACCTTTACCTTGCCACATATTTACCTATGTGTTAGTACCATACTGTTTTGATTATCACCGCTATATGTTATATCTTGAAATCTAGGATTGTGATAACTCCAGCTTTGTTCTCTTTCTCAAGGTTGCTTTGGCTTTTCATGACCTGTTGTGGTTCCATACAAATTGTAGCATTCATTTCCTTGGTTAAGTTTATTCCTAAGTCTTTATTCTTTTTGGTGCAATTTTAAATGGAATTATTTTCAATTCAGATATTTTCAGATATTTTTAAAAGCAGATATTTTTAAAAACAGAGCCATAAATGTTAGTAAGAACTAAATGCAGGAGGTTTAATTTAGGACATTTTATCTTTGGTTAACTTTCAGGATTGCCAAGAGAAAAATGATTGTGAAAGCTAGCAAAAATAAGCTCCATCTTACCTGTGATTAAGCTAATGCTAGAAATTGATACTTATAAATAGCTTAGAGGAACCAAAGATCAGATCCAAATGTAATCATATAGACGCCTAAATTAATGAAGTATAGGAGTCCTAATCCACTATCCTAAGGTTTCCAGGCTAAATCTGAGGATTACTTTGGCAAATTTGGATAAAATTTAGAGTTCTCTAATAATATATTACACAGACCAGAAAAAAAAAGTCATGAAACTAAACAGTGGCTAAGAATGCAAGGGGAAAAATCAATAAAATGTCTAAAAATAAAAAATTCCCTTGAATCAATAATTGCAAATCTCATGAAGAGTAATAAGAGGAAAACATCAACAGTACCAACAAGAGCTCTATCAGATTGAGGATTACATTATACATTGACTTTATTAGCTTGAAATCATTTTCTAAGTCTGTACATCCAGGTAGGTCATAATTTTTGAACAGTAACATACTTGTCTAAGAAATTTATTGTAGCTTCCATAGCTAATTCATTTTAAATTAGAGAACAGCTTGGATATTTAGATAATCAGCCACTTAAAGGCTAGATATTGAAACAGCAGAATCTGAATCCTACTTGCTGTGAGGAGAAAATGTCTATTATGAAAGGAAAAATAGTGACATAAGAGAATTTGTGTAATTTCCATAATACTGCAAAAGAGAATTAGATCCCAAATGTTTCATTTCTGACTGATTTCACTTCTTGTTCAAATCGTCCACTTGCTTAAAAAATAAATTTTAAAAATGGGTATTTAAAAAAATAAAGATAACATTAAAAGTACTAATTATAGAGCATATACTAATAATAACATAATAATACCATTTCTGTAGTATTTTACAACTTCAAAGTGATTGGTAGAAGGACAGGTAGATGGATGAACAGAATCTAAATCCATCCTCCTAGCAACCCTGTGAGGAAAGAACCCCGCTGGACAGATGGCAAAACCAAGACTCAGAGAGACTGAGTAACTAGATCCAACACTTAGTACAAATAAAGGTATTGCAGATATACAAGACTCAGCCTGGGTCTTCTGATTTTAATCCCTGTGCTCCTTCCACTGTCACACTGGGTTGTGTGCTGGAATAAGAAATAGTGATCATTTATCTGTGAATTTGGGGGCTTTAGTTTTTTTTTTTATCTACCCAAGGAGATTTTATAAGGACAAATAAAACAAAATGTGGGTAAGTACTTTGAAAACTGAGACTTACTCTATGTGCATAAACACAAAGTGCTATACATTCTTAACAAGAAGTTATTTTTCTACTTCATCTACAGAAATCAGATCAAAATAGCTGTCTGAAAAGTAAACCACAAACTATGATTTCACCAACTTCCTACTTTAATTTTCTCAAGCTTGGAAAAATGTTCCAAATGCAAATAAATAAATTTTAAAAATAAAATTGTAGGACTGAAAAACTATATTGCTTTCATAACTGGAGTTAGCTTGAAAGGGTGCTATAAAATACTCATAATTTAAGTGGAAATATTCACCAAAAGATGACCAGCAAGTTTTACAAAATCAGTTAAGGACCAGAACTACTTTAAAAAGACTAAAGTTTTATCACAAAAAGTTAAGATTTTCAATTAAGACACCAGAGCAGATTGTTGATGAATACTGTCTATCTGTTCTAATTGCCCATGTCTCAGAAGCTAGACTTTTGTTACAATTGTTTCCCTTATATCTGGTGTCCATGGATATTAAGTGAATCACAGGAAAGCGTCACTTACAGTAAGAAGAGACTCTAGGATCCAAACTGAATCTTTATGAAGAAAGATTTCTGAAAGGATAAAATGACTCAACAGTATTGTCCAAAACGTGTTTTCTTTTTCTTTTGGGATTTGGGCAATTGGTTCATACACAGATATTTTATTTTGTTTTATGCTTTTGGCTTTAACAATCCCACAGAGCCCTGGTGTTTAAATCACCAGTATATCATGTAACTAGTCACCTTTAGGACAATAGAGACATCCTAAATTGATTTTGCAAGAGACATTGTCTGATTCTTTGTTTCATAATGTGATGAAGGATTTATCTTCCATCCACTTTTGAACACCTAAGTGAGAGTGATGTGCTCACTCATGTGAACCCCCTGTTCTTTAGATGTGTGTTGCCACAAACTGAATAGCCAGGCTGGCTGCCAATTTATGCTCTTCTCCTGAGTGGTTACATTTTGAAGGGGTCACTGCTGGCCTAGAAGTGCCTATCTGACTGCAGGAGGACTGTTCAGTCACACACACCACAGTCAGCTCATCATAAGTGTGTCCCCAAGCTCTTCCTACCCAAACACACAAGAACCTGCCTAAGTCACAGAGGACCAACCCGTTGTTTCTGAGTAGTTGGTTACTTCATTCTCTTCCAAGAAGGAAGAACAAGATGGGAAATTTCTAAAATTTGTGTACATTTCTTGGGAAATAAAACAGGGAAAACAGATGGTCTTTTTATCCAGAAGATATGAGACAAGTGACCCAGCTGGTTTAGGACAAGGGAGGCACACTTTAATGAGGACACCGTTTCCTAGGTCTGTGATGTCTGTCATCACTGGCTGTGTCTGTGTTAATGTACCCATAGTTCTTATTGCTAGTCGGTTTCATTGCAAGCCAATCTCCAGCTTCATTGTGAGTTTAATAATTGTGTGAACAAAAGGATACCAGAATCAAAAAGGACTCACAGATATTGTTCAGCCCCATCATTTTACTGATGCAAAAACAGTCCAGGGAGATGATGACTTATCTACAATTATAAATCCATTCAGTAAGGAAGACCTGGAGTCCAGTTTCTGGATCCATTCTCTTCCCAAGCTCCTCCCACACTTTCCTGTAGGACCTGATAATGTTTGTCCCTAACACAAGAGCACTCAACTGTGAGCACATGCGTACACTTATACTTGTTTCCCCCCATCTCTGTTGCTAAATCCACCTCTTTCATCATGCCTTGCCCCTGACCTCTGTCCTGACATTTCTAAGTTAGGAAAGGAAGCTTCCATCTCTCCCTTCCACACCACTCCTCCCCATTCTCACAGGATCCCAAGGCGGTCAGAACTTAGAACAAGGCAGCTTCCTCTTGGGAACTCATCAATGTCAGATGACCCAGCAATTCTGAGAATTACTTCAGTATATTGTGGTTTGAATGATTTTGTGGGCCAGCACAGAAGCCAAAATATCATATCATATATTCTTTTAAGACATTTATCAGTGAATTTCTGAAATATAATATGTTTATAAGTTCAAGACTATCTGTTTTGCTGACGCACAGCAGATACAATTAGGAACCAGATACACATGTGACCTCTACTAAGAGATCAAAACTAATGATGGTGATTAAAAGGCACTGAAGAGCGGGAAGTAAGAAACAGAAGGGAAGAAAAAAGAGAAGGCAAAGGGAGAGAAGGAAAGAGAGCAAAGAGAAGCTGAAGGCCGGGATACAGTGAACAGAATGGCCAAGGGCTCAGTCAAGGTAGCTATGGACACATTCAATGGGACCTAGCCTGGAGTACTAGTGACCTGATGTGAGCATGGCCACAGGTCATGAGAAGGCAGTGAGCCTCAGCCTTCGTTATCTGAGCAATGGCTACAAAAAAAGAAAGAGCCAAACCCAATACAGACAACCATCTGCTTGCCGATAGTAAAAGAGAAAAATTGAAAAGTACTTAGATTTGGCATAAATTCTAGTTCAAGTTGAGAATAATAATGCTTCCATCTATCAACACCGTCAATTCATTTCTCAAAAGTGATGTTCATGCGTGTATACATAAGGAAAAATACATTAGCCTGTGTATTTATGTTTTGTACACTCTACTGTGTGTGTTATGCCTCGATTTAAAAAGTCTTTTTTAAGCTGGCACGCATGCCTGAGACTAAGCAGCTTAAAAACAGCCCTAGGCCATCCCAGGTCTAAACTCAGATCTCTGAAGCCCTAAGTCCATGTTCCCTCCATACTCATTGCAGCTTCTCTGAGTAGAAATGCAGGATGAATAGAGATAACACTGTGTAGGCCTGAGAGAAACAAGTGCAAGCACTCTGGCATGGAACAAGAGTTACACCCAAGCACGTAACACAGCGTGGATGCTCCAGTCTTACAGTCATTCTGGGGAACTTTTTATGTCATTTTATTTCTTACAATACTGAGAGTTTAACCCACCATGTACCAGATTTTTTTTTAAAAGACTTTATTTATTTATTCATGAGGGATAGAGAGACAGAGAGAGAGAGAGAGAGAGAGAGAGAGAGGCAGAGGGAGAAACAGGCTCCATGCAGGGAGCCTGATGTGGGACTCAATCCCAGGTCTCCAGGACTACGCCCTGGGCCAAAGGCAGGTGCTAAACCACTGAGCCACCCAGGAATCCCCCCATGTACCAGATTTAAAAATAATAATAAAGTGCTTCAGCTAAGTATCTCTCTAAAATATTATGGTGGCCCTATCTTCAGAAACAGAACACACCATATGGGGTTGGACCTTTCCTTGAATTCTCAGGATCATAATTAAGAAATACATCATTGGGCTATGCTATTTTCAGGAGCAATTAATGGTGAGCAGAGCTATTTACTTCTTAACAACTTGCCCCCCAAAGGTTGTATTTGTTTAATTTCTCAGACCTACTTTTAATGAATCTATTTCAACCAATGCTGTTGGCCACATGTGCTGTTCCTCTAAATGTGTCAGTCATCCCCCTAGTTTATGGCTTAAAACCTGGACACTAGCCTCACTGTTGTACAGTTCTCTAAAAACAAATCAGCTATAGGAGAAAGCCTGTTATTATTTTTGCTTATTTCCATTTATTGGCTGTATTCTAGATAGGTTAGATGGCCAGATAAGTGAATTTTGAATAGGCAAGATATTATTGGACTCTTGCTTATTTATTTTTTTTAGTGAAACCTTTACTTAAGCATAATGTGCAAAGAGAAAAACACACAAATTATAAGTCTACAGTTCAATGGTTTTTAACAGATTTCAAAAACAAAAGAAGTTGTTTTGGAGCGCCTGGGTGGCTCAGTCAGTTAAGCATCTGACTCTTGAGTTTGGGTCAGGTCATAATTTCAGGGTCCTGGGATGGAGCTCCATGTCAGGCTCTGCTTCAGGCTCTGTGCTCAGTGGGGAGTCTGCTTGAGATTCTCTCTCCCTCTCCCTCTGCCCCTCCTCCCATACACTCTGGTTCTCTCTCTAAATAAATAAATCTGTTTTTTAAAAAATTGAAGTTGTTTTTAACACACTTTTGTTAGGTATACCTAGATAAAGTGCATAACATCACCTACTTTGTCCTTTTCAAAGCATGCACTATTTTCCATATGCAAGGTATCCTTTCCCACATGTGTGAGGCTAAGAAAATAGGTATTTTCTGTATTTGACAAATGTGGAAAATAGAGACTTGGATAACCGACTTCTCAGATCACAGAGCAGAGAGCAAAGATATTAATCGCAGTGTTCCAGTGCAGGAATCTTCCCGTTATTATACAATGAAATTTACTCAGAAGGAGCAAATACAGTAGTATCAATTCTAGAATCAAAATGTGGACGGGAGAGAGCAGACATTCGGCCAGCACCTAAGAGCCTGATGGGCGTTTGACGCCTGTGTCTGCTCTGATTGACCAGTGTCCCTGAGACACGGGTGTTAACCATTTTGAATTTTTTCTCTGGGAAGTCAAATGTCAATATGCTCTCTTGAGGCAGGGCAGGGGGATAAATAATCCTGCCATTATACTAGATTTCCAAAAGAAAGTTCAAAGCTTAGATGCCTTAGCATTCTTATTTCCTTATGTCATTTCTTCTATTCTCGTCTTTGCATCTTTTATCCCTAATGCCAGCACGATAATTTAATTGGAAGGGAAAAAGTAAGTGACCAATCATAAGAACTTTTGATAAGCATCCCCAAAACTCCTTGGAATAAGCTACTTCTATCCGTTTCAAATTACCACCTATCCTAGGGAGCCTCAAATGGTTTGAATCGCAACAGTGGTACATCTGAATAAAAAGCCCAATTCCACAAATATGAAAGTTCAAAAGCTTCACAAATTAAAGCTCACTACAGGTCTCCCCGTTAGCTACAGAAATGTATTTTATAGATTTCCCTACTAAAAAAATGCTTAGCACATGAACGGAATACAAAGTAGCTTGGAAGGTGCACTTCTTACAATTATTTTTCATAAAACAGAAGTAGAATTATTTCAGGCATGTGGATATTTTTTTTAAATGGAAGTTCCTGCAAGATCCAAACTTCCCAAGTGCTGGAGCTGCTGCTACTAACAAAGCAGAATGAGCTCTAGGGGCAAACTCTGTGAATTTTATTCCCTGCTCTACCTCTTAGAGTATGCACGACCAATCAGTGTCCTCAGTCCCTCCTTTGCGAAGTGGCTAGCAGTGGCGTCCCACCGCTGGGCTTCCCAAAAAATTCAGTTAACAGCCTTCAGAACTGTATCTGGCCCACAGGAAACTGCTTTTATTGCTAGAAGGGAAGAAGCCTCTTTGTTTGTACGGGGGAACAAAGAAATGCATTGGACAGGTCACAGCAAAAGTCCTATTATCAAACCCTGGTCCAAGGAATTAAAATAATCAGTAACGCAACAAAGAGATTGCAAAGCAGATTAACCTGTCATAAGCAGAGCCAGCACTCCCAGACCCCAGAGATAGAAGGGACTGGCAAGAAATCAGCCATAATGAGAAAGCAGGCTTCCCCCACAGCTTTGCTCCTGGGGATGAAAAAGATAATTCTTTTGTTTTTTCTTTTAAGATTTTATTTTTAAGTAGTCTCTACACTCAGCATGGGGCTCAAACCTACAACCCCAAGATCAAGAGTCACATGCTCCAACTGAGCCAGCCAGGCGCCCCAAGACAGATAATTCTTAAACCATGCTCACAGCTCTGTGTTTTCTCATACCCTCTTTTTCTTTTTTTCACCCAATTTACTTAAACTAAACCAAAAGCAAAACAACTCACTCGTTTCTTTCATCCTCCCACCCCTACCCCCAGGCCCTGGCAACCATCAATGTGTATCTATGAGCTTGGGTTTTTGCAGGGTTTTTTGTTGTTGTTGTTAGATCCCACATTAAGAGAGATTATATAGTATTGGTCTTTCTCTGATTTATTTCACTTAAGTTTAATGCCCTCGAGGTCTATCCATGTTGTCACAAATGGCAAGATTTCATTCATATATATATATATATATTATATATATGAATGTTATATACATATGCAACTTCTTTATGTATGTGCATATATATGTATGTGTGTATATATTTTACATTCTGTATGTATATATGTGTATATATACATATATTAGTGTGTGTGTGTGTGTGTGTATGTGTATATATGTTTTTCCTTCATTCACCTGTCGATGGACATTAGGCTGTCTCTGTATCTTGGGCATTGTAAGTAATGCTACAATGAACATGGGGGTGCAGGTATCTTTTTGGTTTTTTTGAATAAATACCTCAAAGTGGAATTGCTGGATCATATGGTAGTCCTATCTTTAATTTTTTGAGGAACCTCCATATTGTTCCACAGTGGCTGCACCAGTTTGCATTCCAACAATTCACACAGTGCATAGAATTCCCTTTCCTCCACATCCTCACCAACACTGTGACTTCTTGATAATAACAATCTGATGGGTGTGACGTGGAATCTCATGGTTTTGATTTGCATTTTCCTGATGATGAGAGATGTTGAGCATGTTGTCATGCACCCATTGGCCACCTGGATGTCTTCTTTAAAAAAAAAAAAAATTCTATTCAAGGGCGCCTGGGTGGCTCAGTTGGTTGACTGAGCAACTTTTGATTTAGACTTGGGTCCTGATCTCAGGGATTGAGTCCCGAGTCCTCTGCACTCTGTTTGAGGATTCTCTCTCCCTCTCCCACCACCTCTCCCCTCTTTCGAGTGCACGCTCTCTCTCTCTCTCTCTCTTTCAAAAAACAGTCTATTCTGATCTCCTGCCCATTTTTAAATAAAAAAAATTTTTTGCAACTGAGGTGTATAAGTTCTGCGTCTATTTTAAATATTAGCTCCTTATCAAATATGATTTGCAAACATATCCTCCCATCCAGCAGGTTGCCTTTTCATTTTATTGATGGTTTCCTTTCCTGTGCAGAAACTTCTTAGTTTGATTTAGTCCCACTTCTTTATTTTTGCTTTTGTAGCTTTTGGTGTCAGATTCAAAAGCTCATCACGCAGACTGTGTCAAGGAGCTTCCTGCCTATGTTTCTTCAAAGAGCCTCTTGAAGGCAGAACTTCTCTAGCTTAAGCCAATCGCATGTGAAATAAGGTTATTCAGTTCGTGTTATCAGGCAATAATCAAGTTAATTCTTAAACGACTCCCTATTCCAAGTATTATAGTGAAAAGGAGGGCCCTCCCAGGAGAGAGCTAAAGGAAATCACAGCATTGATCAACTATTTTATCAGAACAAAAATACTACTTTTGACAGAGGTACAAGTGCAAGGTTCCTTCTCTCTGCCCCCACCTCCAAAATGTCAGCTTCTAAATAAAGAACTCGGCACCTAATCATCTCTTGAGGATCTGAACATCCCATGTCCTATGGAAAATCATCCCTGGTCTCCCACCAAAGATAAACCAATTTCAAC
This sequence comes from Canis lupus baileyi, assembly GCF_048164855.1. Lineage (NCBI taxonomy): Eukaryota > Metazoa > Chordata > Mammalia > Carnivora > Canidae > Canis > Canis lupus. Next base: position 17,056,488 of record NC_132852.1, read on the forward strand.
TCATTGCCTGGAGGATAAAGCAAGTTTAACTGGAACACAAAATCCCCTCTAGTAGTATATTATATGTAAATATACTCTTTACTGAAACATTTCTATTTTTAAAATGGAAACCTATTTAGCTTGAAGGAATAACAATCATGTGTGGGAGCCCTGGGAGTCTTTTTAAGCACTCTGAAAACTGAAAACTTTCCTGACAACAAAACTAAAGGAAAGCTCATTTCACAGCCTTATTTATTTTCTCCTATTTTAACAAAGCAAGGGAAGACAAATTACATGTCAAGCCAAGCCAAGCCATTGATAAATTCATTAATCTGATTTGGAAGGACTTTTTTTTCAGATTTTATTTATTTATTCATGAGAGAGAGAGAGAGAGAGGCAGAGACACAGGCAGAGGGAGAAGCAGGCTCCATGCACCGGGAGCCCGATGTGGGACTCGATCCCAGGACCTGAGCCAAAGCAGATGCTCAACCGCTGAGCCCTCCAGGCGCCCCAATCTGGAAGGCCTTTTTGAGGAACTTTCTGCCACCTGTATCTGAGGTCTCTCAATCCAATAAACCTCAGAAGCTGATCACTGTACAGTGGGGTTTTTCCCCTAAAATGAGAAACTGACTCTGGCAAAGTGTTCGGTCCCTTAAGGGACTTGAGACCCCCCGTTTCATGGTGGGGGGCTGGGGGTGGGGAGGAAGAAGAGAAAGGGGGGAAACCCTCCACGGACAGCAAGTTAAAGGAAAAGCTTCTGTCTCTCTCTGTTGGGAAAAAGCTCTCGAAGTCCTCAGGTTTTTTAAATAAAGAATTCACTTTAGCAAAAGCTGACAGCGGGGGAGCGGGCCGCGTTCTGGCCGGTGGCCGGGGGCGGGGCGGGGGCGGGGGCGGCCGCCGGGTGACCGTGGGGGGCTGCCCGGCCCCGGAGCCCCTACCTGCGTTCCTCAGCTTCTTGTTCCGATACACGGACAGGATGACCAGGAGGCTGCCCAGGACGTCCACCACGATGGTGAAGATGAGGACCACGGCGAGCGTGCAGGCCACCCACGGGGGGCGCGGCCCCGCGGCGCCCTCCCCGCCGCCCGCCGCCCGCTGCGAGGCGTTGAGCAGGGCGCTGCCGCTGCCGTTGCCCTTGGGGGGCCCGCCCGCCGCGCCCCACGGCCCCGCCATCGCGCCCTCGGCCCGCAGCGCCGCGCCCCCTCCTCCGCCCCCGCGCAGGGCTCCGCGGGGCCTGCCCGCGCCCCCGCGCCCGCCCGCTGGCGAGCGCTCCTCCCGCGCCGCCCCGGCGGGGACCCCGCACCTGCAGCCCCTGGCGGGGACCCCGCACCTGCAGCCCCGGCGGGGACCCCGCACCTGCAGCCCCTGGCGGGGACCCCGCACCTGCAGCCCCGGCGGGGACCCCGCACCTGTAGCCCCGGCGGGGACCCCGCACCTGTAGCCCTGGAGGGGACCCCGCACCTGTAGCCCCGGCGGGGACCCCGCACCTGCAGCCCCGGCGGGGACCCGGCACCTGCAGCCCCGGCGGGGACCCTGCACCTGTAGCCCTGGCGGGGACCCTGCCCCTGCAACCCCGGCCCGCCCGCGGACACCTGGCGGGGACCGCGCACCTCCAGCCCCGGCGGGGACCCCGCACCTGCAGCCCCGGCCCGCCCGCGGACACCTGGCGGGGACCGCGCACCTGCAGCCCCGGCGGGGACCCCGCACCTGCAGCCCCAGCGGGGACCCCGCACCTGTAGCCCCGGCGGGGACCCTGCACCTGCAACCCCGGCCCGCCCGCGGACACCTGGCGGGGACCGCGCACCTGCAGCCCGGGCGGGTACCCCGCACCTGTAGCCCCGGCAGGACCCCTGCACCTGCAGCCCCGGCGGGGACCCCACACCTGTAGCCCCGGCGGGACCGCGCACCTGCAGCCCCGGCCCGCCCGCGGACACCTGCCGCCTCCCGGGCCCCCGGGGCCGTGCCCGCAGCCCGTGCCCACAGCGCCCCCGTGCGGGGACCGCTCGCACCGCGCGGCCGGGAGCGCGGGCAGCCCCAGGCGGAGGGAGCCAAGGCACTGTGGCCGGGGGTGTGGCACCATCCGCACCATCGGGGGACAGAAGCCGTGCTCCCCAGCTCCCCCCGCGCCCGCCCCCACCCCACGGACTGCAGGGGCCAGCCAGGATTTCCATGATCTTCCCCCCTAGAGCTCCTTTTATCTTGATATTTCTTGGACGCTGCCCTTCACATCCGTGTATGTCAACTACCTTTCAATTAAAAATAGAAAGAAGTTATCCAATTTATAAATTCCAAGTTCCTGGGGCACCCGGGTGGCTCACTAGTTGAGCGTCTGCCTGTGGCCCTGGTCGTGATCCCGGCGTCCTGGGATCCAGTCCCACCTCGGAGCCCGCTTCTCCCTCTGCCTGCGTCTCTCATGAATGACTTAAATAAAATCTTTTTACAAGAATTCCAAGTTCTTGTCCCCAACCCCTGTGCATGCCTCTGGCTGCTGCCCCAGGTAGTCAGAAGGAGAATGAGGACGCTTGAAATGTCAGCTTGAGATGACGGAAGATTGCACCTGGAAGGCCGATCCAAAGCAACTATATCAACTTTTCATCTCGATTTCAAATGTCAGTGGATCGACTAGTTCTATAGGAGCCGCAGTCTTGCTTCAACAACCCACAGAGGCAGATATTCTCTGGCAGATTTCTTTCCGGAGTAGGACAGATCCTAGACACCTCTAGGCACCCCACGCGCTCTCTCTCCCTGTGGACCCCCAAGTTTATGTTTGGCGCATACTCACCCTGTAACCTTTAAAAACATCTTCACTTGGCCATTGAAGGTGTCCAGGAATTCTGCGACCTCAATATGCAACTACTGGCCACCAGGTCTTGGAAATGATTCCAAAAAAATTTGAAGTGTGACAAGACAACAGCAGCCTGGAACTTTTCAATAAAGCAGCCAGAGATTAGTACTTATTACGGAAATAAATAAATCCACGCCTATCCCAGGGTACCCCAGCTTCCATTTTCTCTTTGAGATCAATTCCCTTGTGCTCATTACTGTACTTGGTCATGAAGTGTCTTACATACTGGGCTCTATGCTCATAGTCCTTCCCCTCCAAATGGCAGCATGGACTGTGCATGCCTAGGGGAGATGCAGAAGTGAAATGCGGAGTTCACAAAAGAGGAGAGCGTTGAGGAAGGAATTTAGAAATTAATAGACACATTAAATGAGTTGAATAAGAGGATTTTTTTAAATTACTAAATATTATTTCTTAGAAAAGTTTTAGGCTTACAGCAAAACTGAAAGTACGGAGATTTCCCATATATCCCCATCCCCACACATGCACAGTCGTGCCCACTAACTACATCCCACACTGCGGTGGTACATTTAGGATGATCTGTGAACCCACCCTGATTCACCACTGCTGTCCCAAGTCATAGTTTACAGTAGGGCTCATTCTTGGTGTTCTACATTCTGCGTGTCTGGTCAATTGTCTAATGATGACCTGTCTCCACCATTATACTATGTTCACTGCCTAAGAATCCTCTGTGCTCTGCCTGTTTTCCCCTCTCTCTCCTATCCCTCAGAACCACTGACCTTTTAAGCGTCTCCATAGTTTTTGGCTTTTCCTGAACATCCTATGGTTGGTATCACACTGTATGTGGCCTTGTCAGATTGGCTTCTTTCACTTAGTAGCCTATCTTTGAGTTTCCTTAATGCCTTTTCGTGGCTTAATAGCTCATTCTTTTTAATGCTGAGTAATATTCCATTGTCTGGATGGACCCCAGTGTACTTACCCATTCAGCTGAAGAAGGGCATCTTTGTGGCTTCCAAGTTTTGGCAATGATGAAGAAAGCTGCGATAAACATCCTTGCGCAGGTTTTTGTATGGATATAAGTTTTTAGCTCCTTTGAGTAAATACCAAGGAGCACTATTGCTGGAGCATATGGTAGGAGTGTGTTTAGAACCTGTCTCCCAAAGTGGCTGTACTATTTTGCATTCCCCCCAGTGATGAATCCACATCCCCATCAGCATTTGGTATCATCAGTGTTCCAGATTTGAACCATCCTAACAGGTGTGTAGTGGTATCTCGTTGTTTTAATTTGCAGTTTTCCTAATGATATATGATGTTGAAAATCTTTCCATGTGCTGACTTCTTATCTGTGTGTCTTCTTCGGTGAAGTGTCTATTCAGGTTTTTGGCCCATTTTTAAAATCACATTATTTGTTTTCTCGCTGTTTAGTTTTAAGGGTTCTTTATGTATTTTAGACAACAGCCCTTTATCAGATGTGTCTTTTGTAAATATTTTCTTCCGGTTTGTGGCTTATCTCCTCATTCTCTTCATGTAGTTGTTCACAGAGCAGAGGTTTTTAATTTTAATAAAGTGTAGCTTATCAATTATTGCCTTCATGGATTAAGTCTTTGGTATTGTATCCAAAATTCATCTCCACACCCAAGGTCATTTAAGTGTCGTCCCATGTTATCTTCTAGAAGTTGTAAAGTTTTACATTTTACATTCAGGTCTATGATCCATTTGAGTTAATTTTGCAAAAGGCACAAAGTCAGTGTATTTGCACGTAGATGTCCAAGTTGTTTCAGCACCATTTGTTGAAAAGTCTATCTTTGTTTCACTGTATCACCTTTTGGTCCTTTTCAGATATCAGTTGACTGTATTGGTGGGTCTGTTTCTGGATCTCTGTTCTAATCCATCAGTGTATTTGTCTATGCTTTCACAAATACCACACTCTCTTGATTACTGTAGCTCTGCGGTAAGTCTTGAAGTCAGGTAGTGCCATTCCTCTGACTTTGTTCGTCTCCATTAATACTCAGCTGGTTATTCTATCTTTTGCCTCTCCACATAAATGTTAGAATCCGTGTGTCTACGGACACAAAAGAATTTGCTGGGATTTTAATTCACATTGCATTGAATCTATGGATACCGGTGGGAAACTGACATCCTGACAATATTGAATTTTCTGATGTATGAACACAGGTTATGTCTGCATTTTTTAAGTTCTCCTTGGCTATCTTTCATCAGAATTTTGTAATTTTTCTCATCTAGATATATATTTTTTAGATGTATACCTAAGTATTTCATTTTTAGGGGCACTAATGTGGAAATGGTAATATATTTTTTATTTCAAATTTTGCTTCTTCATTACTGGTATATAGAAAAGCAATCAACCTTCGTATGTTCGCCTGGTACTGTGCAAGCTTGTTATAACTGCTTATTAGTTCCAGGCATGTTTTCGTGTGTCTTCTTTGGGGTTTTCTACATAGACAATCATGTCATCTGTGAAAAAGACAGTTTTATGTCTTCCTGCCCAATCCGTATACCTCTTATTTCCTTTTCTTGTCTTACTGAATTAGCTATCGTTTCCAGTATGATGTTGAAAAGTAGGGGTAAGAGGTCACATCTTTGCTTTGTTCCTGATCATAGTGGAAAAACTTCTGGCTTCTTACTATTAAAGAATGATGTTAGCTGTAGCTTTTTTGTAAATGTCCTTTGTCAGGTAGAGAAAGTTCCCTCTATTCACAGTTTACTAAGAGGTTTTTTTTTATCATTAATGAGTATTGGATTTTGTCAAATTCTTTTTCTGCATCGATTCCTATGATCATGTGATTTTTCCTTTTTAGCTTATTGTTGTGGCAGATTACATTAACTGACTTTCAAACATTGAACCAGGCTGATCTACATGGGATTTATCCCACATATATGCTATAAATTTCTCTCTAAGCACTCCTTTCAATATATTCCACAAGTTTTGAAATTTTCATTTAAAATTATTTTTTAATTGCTCTAAAGTTTTCTTCTTTGACCAATGTGTTATTTAAAAATATACTGTTTAACTTCCAAGAATTTGGGGATTTTCTGTCTATCTTTCTGGTATTAATGTCTGGTTTAATTTCAGTGTGGTCTGAGAGCAGATAATGTATGGTTCCTAGTCTTTTAAATTTGTTAAGATGTGTTTTATAACCCAGAATGTGATCTAACTTGGTCAATATTCCCCTTGAACTTGAGAAAAATGTGGAATGAGCTCTTGTTGGATTTTGTAGTCTGCGGATGTCAACTATGGCTAGATGATTGATTGGGTTCTTGAGTTCAAGAATGTCCTTACTAATTCTTTGCATTCTGGATCTGTCCATTTCTGATAGAAAAATGTTGAAGTCTCCAACCATAATAGTAGATTCATCTATTTCTCCAGTTTTATCAGTTTGTGCCTAATGTATTTTGAGGCTCTGTTGTTAGGTTGCATACATGTGAAGGATTGTTATTTCTTCTTTATCATTATATAATGCCCCTCATCCCTCAAAACTCTGAAGTCAGCTCTGCTTAAAATTACTATAGCTGTTCCTGTTTCCTTTTGATTAGTGTTAGCGTAATATATCTTTCTTTAGCCCCTTAATTTTGATCTACATATGTCCTTCTATTTAATGTGGGCTTTTTTTGGTAGACAACATATTGTTGGGTCTTGTTTTTTGATCCTTTCTGACAACCTTTGTCTTTTAAGTGGTATACTTAGACTATATATGTTCAAGGTGATTATCGATACCATTGGATTAATATCTACTATACTCATAGTTTTTCTATTTTTTGCATTTGTACTTTGTCATTTACTGTCTTTTGCTTTAGCTGAACATTTGATATGATTTCATTATCTCCTTTCTTAGCATATCAATTACTCTATTTTTTTAGAAAATTAGTGGTTATCCTAGAGTTTGCAATGTACATTTATAACTAATCCAAGTCCACTTTTAGATAAGACAATACCTCTTCGTGGGTAGCATAGGTACCTTATAATCACAAAATATTTCTAATTTCTCTCTCCCATCCTTTGTATCATTACTGTCATTCATTTCACTTAGCTAGAAGCATTTATAAGTATATATGAGTACATAAGCATACATAATCAAATACATTGTTGCTCTTAAAATTTTGAGCAAACCCTAATCAGTTCAATCAATTAAGAATAAGAAAAAGAAGTTGTTATTTTACCTTTCTTCATTCTTGGATACTTTTCCTTTCTTTATGCAGATCCCAGTTTCTGACCTATATTTTCCTTCTCTCTAAAGAAGGTCTTCTAACTTTTCTTGTAAGGCAGGCCTACTGGCAATAAGTTCCCTCAATCTTTGAGAAAGTCTTTGTTTGCCTTTGCTTGGAGAATAATATCTTGGTACAGAATTCTAGGTTGGTTTTTTCTCTCAACATTTTTAGTATTTCCCTTTACTCTCTGTTTGCAGGTATAATTGTTATATTTGTTCTGCCAGAGGCAAGGCATTTTCCCCTTTTTTTGATCTTTAATTTTCTGCAGTTTGAATATACCTAGATATTGAGGGGCAGGAGAGTTATTGTTTTTGCTTGTTTGTTGCTGGGGGTGGCGAGTCGGGTTGGTGGGGGGAGGGGCTTGCATTTATCCTACTTCCTGTTCTCCAAGTTTCCTGGATCGGTAGTCTGGTGTTAGACATTAATTTTAGGGAAATTCTCAGTCATTATCGTTTCAAATATTGTTTCTGTTTCTTTCTTTTCCTTCTGATAGTCTCATTACATATATCTTATGCTTTTTGTAGGTATCTTACAATTGTTGGACATTCTGGGTTTTTTCAGGATTTTTTTCTCTTTCCTTTTCCATTTTAGAATTTTCTCTTGTATCCGCAAATGCAGAGATTCTTTCCCCAGCCATGTCCAGTCTACTAATGAGTCTACCAAGACATTCTCCATTTCTCTTTACAGTGGTTTTGATCTCTATCATTTCTCTTCTTAGAATTTCCACCTCTCTTCCTACTTTATCCATGTGTTCTTACATGCTGCCTACTTTTCCATTAAAGCCTTTAGCATATTAATCCTGTTTTTTAAAAAAAGTCTGATCTGATAATTCCAACATTCCTACTATCACTCTGTTTCTGGTGCTGCTTCTCTTCAAACTAGATTTGTCTTTTAGTTTGCCTTGTAATGTTTTGTTCAAAGGTAGACATGACCTATTTTATCCAATAGAGAAAAGGAACTGTGGTAAATAGGCACTTAGTGATGTAGTGGTGAGGCATGCAAGGAGGACAAGTGTCCTGTAAGCCTCTGATGAGGGCTGTTAGTGAGCCTGTACCCTTGAACCATGAACTTCTCTTGTCACTCCCCCCTACCCCCACCTTTTGTGGGACAGGATGGCTGGAAGGGATTGAATATTTATATTTCCTTTCCCCCACGTGGAAGTTGAGAGCTGCTAGGAGTTGGGTATTTCTCTCCCCCACCCCAGGTATGTAGGTTAGGCTTCGATAAAACCCTAGCAGTGTAGATTCTGGTTAACCAGTTTCTCCCGAGGGTTGGCCTTGTTAAAAAGATCAGAATACTTTGGCATATTTCAAAATGTGTTTTCTCCTCACCCTGCTGGGAGCAGTAGAGCATTTTTTTGTGATCTTTTCTGTGAAGGCCTGAAAGGGTAAACTCACAGAGGTGTGGAGGCCCTCTGCAACTGAGCCCTTCTGGAGTTTTTAACTCTCAGACGTGTCTACACAGAACCTCAGGCAAATTAATTACAGTTCAGATTTTCCTGTCTCACCTTGTGGGTTCCTACTCTGCTGAGCTGTGATTCTCTGTATCCACCTGTCCCTCTCTCCAGTTGTGGGGGCAGTGGTTTGCCTTGTGCCCTCACTTCTCTTATGACTCTAGGAAGCATTGCTGATTTTTCATCTTGTTTAGGATTTTTACCTGCAGTTAGAATGGAGTGGCGACTTCTAAGGTTCTTATATGCCAGAAAGAAGTATTTACAAAAATAGTTGATTATGACCAAATGGAGTTAATTCCAGAAAAGAGGATTTGTAGAGCATTCAAATATATTAATATACGTTACCATATCAATAGATCAAAGGACATAAATCACATGATCTTCTTAATTCATGCTAAAATGATAGTTAAAAATTCTGTATCCGTTCCCAATTTTTAAAACTTTCTATAACTTAAATAAGAAAAGAGTGAATACCATAAAGAATATTTCAAACTAATGTCTATCTTAGACTTAAAAGAAATACAAAAGTTACCTTCCTCAAGGTTGGGTAGAAGAAGGAATGTCTGCTTATATCACACCTATTTAGCATTGTGCTGGATGCTTCTGATAATAAAGTGAGATTTTTAAAAAGTGTGAAAAATCAATATTTGCAGGTGGTAGGAGTATATATGTACTTTCTTAAACTCCAAGAAAAAAATGAAAGCACATAATGAGAAGATCTGCTATATATATATAATCACAACCAGTATAAAATTACTGGGAACTGGTTTCATCAGCATTGTGCAGGGCAATGTGTAAATATTTTTTGAAAAACTCGAAACCTTGCTGAGGATCATGAAAGAAAACACAAAGGGAGAGACACAGCATGTTCCTGGATTGCAAGCTTAAAAATTAATTTCCCAAATACTTTCTACCAGCCCAACAAAAACACCAATAGAGATTTTAAAAATCATGAAACTTCTTGAAAGAAAGTGTAGCAAAAAGGATTTGAATAAATGAGGGGGAGAGGGCTTGAGAGGCCAACATTAAAATGTCCATTAAAAGTTCCAATAACCAAAAAAAAAATAAAATAAATAAAAATAATAAAAATAAATAAAAGTTTCAATAACCAAAAGCATGTGAAAGTCATCAACAATTGAAGATAATATAAGGTATAGGTTTGATAAGGCTCATGTTTCACATCAGTGGGGGAGAGTTGGAATAGTAAAAAAAAAAAAAAGATTCATTTAAAGAAAATATAGATTAAAAAAATAAAAGACAATATAGTTAAGTACTTATGTAACCTTGGGGTGGAGAGAACTCTGATCTGGGAAAGAAGGTATTCCAGAAAATTCTCATAACCATAGAAAGAACAGTAGTAACTACCATCTGCTGCACACTTAGCCTGTCCCAGCTCTAGGGGAAGTATTCTCCACGCATTAGCCTATACAATCTGCTAGCGGTCCTAAAAGTTTGGGCATTGCTAGGAGTATCTTCTGGGATGAGAACCCCGTGGTTCTGAAAGGTCGTGTGGTACACCGAAGGCCCACAGCTAAGATCATCCACCCTTGTTACTGAGCGGTACTGTTTCTCAGTCAGGATAGACTTAACCACACAAAGGTTAAAAGTTCTTCTGTTTTGAACAATGCCATAAATAAGTAAAAGCCAGATAGACCAGGGAAATGATTTGGAGCCTATCATACAAAGTATCAATGACCTTAATTATATATAGGATTTTTTTTCAAATAAATAAAAATATTTCAAGGACATAATTAGAGAATTAAAAACTCTAAAATATATAAAATATATTTTAAAATATATTAATACATAAAATATATGTGCAACCTCTCCTTGAGAAAGCAATAATCAAATGTATGGGAAGTTATCATTCCAGCTATCGCTTTTGAAAACATTCAGAAGAATGGTAGTTCCAAGTGTGATCAAAAAAATATTAAAATGTGAGAAAAAGCATTCCTGTGTACTATGTATAAATCTTAACTGCGTACCTTTGACCCAGTAATTCCACTAATAGAAAATAATTGGACACATGTTCAAATGTGTGTGGACATATGTTTCTTCCAGTATTGTTTGTTGTTTCTTCCAGTGTTGTTCCAGTATTGTTACATTTGAAACCTCAACCTCTTATAATTGGGGTTTTGATATATTAATGTAATAGGTGAATACAGGGGCATAGTTGGCTCTCTCTCTCTTTCTCTCTCTCTCTCTCCCCCACAATAGAGGGTACATATAGGGAACCCCACAGTCTCTCTGGGTGGGGATGAGGAAAGGGAAGCTGGGAAACCATGAATAGGCAAAGAATAGGAAATCTCCAAAAGGAAAGAGCTAGGGGGATCCCCAAACTCTGACTGCCCCTGTCAGAAAGTGAGTTATGTCCAAAACCACACACATAAGGAGTGTACTCAAAGTAGCCCTAAAGACAAGGTCTAACTCAGACTAGAGCGGCCACCCTAAAACAATGCCCATTGCTCCTTGGAGTCAAGCCAGATTTTCCAAGGCTTCCCTAATTTGGCCTTTCCAGCCTTGACCTTCCTAACTATCCTTTCCCTCAGCCAGGGCACCTGGTCTACCCTCTGAACTGTGACCTTTTCTCTCATTCCTCAAACATTGTATTACTCACTTCCTCCCTGTTTCCCTCATGTTCCTTCTACATGGAACGCTCCTTCCACACCCTCCTTGGGAACCACTCTGCTCTCCCCCTGAGGTCTGGCCCCGCATCTTGGTTATGCTTTCCTCCTTTGTGTTCCTGAGGTTCACTGTAGCCCTTTATGCTAATACCACAAGCCACACTATACCTGTTTTCTTGCTGGAATCCCACCACAAGACTGGGAAGCTGAGGCGATGGCTTGTGCTCAGTTGCATCCCCAGGACTGAGCACAGTATCTGAGTTTCAGTATACACCAACAATTATTTGTTGAATAAAATGAGAGAATAAATGAATCCATTGCCTGCTGGCTTTAAGATGATGTAATTTCCATGAAATTATGTCTTTCATCATATTTGGAAACTTCTAATTTATCAGAAAAGACATTGCTATTTGTCAGACTAATGGATTTTTAATGCATTTGTCACCCTCAACTTACATTTTCTCTGTATCTCTCCAGTTAATAACAAAGAGAAAGTATATTTTTTCAAGGAATTTTTATGTTGCATTATAATAGTTTAGTTAATATGGATTTTATTTGCTGGCCTGCTATAAGAAGAATACTACAGTTAGGAAGGAACTCTGGAAGATGTGAAACACAAAAATTCCAATTTTCTTTAGAATATATGTGTGTTCACTAAATGCGTGCATCCTAGTTTCAAGAACTAAATATACCATTAAAGAACATTTTTTTTTGCCATTATTAATCGCAAGGCTTATTTCATACTAATACAAGTGAAATATTGCTTGTAAAAGAAAATGAATAAATAGCTCAAGGAATATTTGGAATAGTTGAAGTATTTCTTGGGGATACGTGTAACAATACATGACAAAAGTAGTAACTACATGCAACTACATGGCAAGTGGTTATAAAATAAATGTACCCCATGATTTCAGCTGGAATCAGGAAAGTTAAAGGAAAGGTAGGTGCTTGTATGAGAACAGGTTGGCTGGACTTGGAATTGGCGAGGGGCTGGTTTGGCCAGAAAGTCTTAAGACTTCTCTCCCAACTCAGTGGCCTCCCGCGTGGACCCCAGGGGTACCGATAGTCTAAGGCACCATTCTCTGTGTTTCTTGGGTCTTTAGGAAGCAAGGAAGGTAGAAAAATGCCAGTTGATTCATCATCAAGTTCTACAGTGTGTGTTATAAAATTTCTAGTAGCAGGGATGAAGTGAAAAGCAGCATAAAACTAAAAAGAAGTTAAGGAAACTTTCCCCCTAATTGGAGGCATATGAAAGGATTGAGATAGGCAAAAAAAAAAAAAAATTGAGATAGGCAGAAAGATAGGCAAAAAATCTCATTGTCAAATGTGCAGGGAAGGGAGTAATGTTACCTGGGAAAGACAGGGAGCTCCTGTGTCTGCGCAGAGAGGCTGGAGAGGCCTCTCTTGCCCAAGGCAAGGAGAGCAATTGCCTCATTCATTTCTTCAAAATTTACTTGCCACCCCTCGGGAAAATTAACATAAGCATGAAATGCCTTAAAACAGCTATTTTTTCCCCCTGCCATCTAGGGGGCAGGTGCGATAATCAAAGATAGAGCTTTGAATATTGCCTGCTGTACTCAAATACAAGGTGATAAAATGGGTGTGAAGGAGCAAAACGCACAAGCAGCATTCCCCATGGCAGATGGTCATGGAGACTCTTCCTGTTTAAAGAGATCTCTGAGCATCTGCCTGCAGCTCAAGTCATGATCCCGGGGTCCCAGGATCGAGTCCCGGGGAGCCTGCTCCTCCCTCTGCCTGTGTCTCGCCTCTTTCTCTCTCTCTGTCTCTCATGAATAAGTAAATAAAATCTTAAAAAGAAAATAGCGATCTCTGGAAGCTCGTCAAGGACGTGATGGCCTTGGCCCTCCCTTGGCGTGGCACCAGCCGGGAGCCAGGAGTTCCCCTCCTCATCCACCCCTCCAGGGGCGTCTGTCATTAGGTCTGAGCGGGACTCCTGGTTCTCCAGGGGGCTTGGATCAGGACCTGGGCCTGCACCCCCACCCCCACCCCCGCCCCAGCGATTTCAGGGCAAATATGGACTGAGCACTGGTGAGAAACTGCAGCGAGTGAGAGCATGAGTAACCCAGAAAGGACTACCGTGCACCAAAAAAAGAAAAAAAAAAAAAAAGCATCTGAAATGGCCAAGTGCTGGGGAAGGTCCCTCGTTAAGAGGGGCGCTCAGCAGGTGCAAATGCCCCCGTGGGTGACAAATGATCTCACAGTGACATGGCCGAGGTCCCCTCTCCACCTCCGTGGCTGGGTGCACGCGCCCTGCTGCATGTCACCGAGGCCGCAGCGGGAGGCCCTGCGCTCAGTTCCTTTCGTGAGGCCCACAGGGGAGAAGCTGTGTTACGCCGTCCTCAACTGCAAATTACGACACGTCATCCCCAACTCGTCCCCACCCCCCCATACTGTCACCGCTGAGGTGCTACAGATAAACACGACAGTCAGATCACGCTGCCTCCGCTTCGAGTCGACACGCAGAACACTCTCAAGTCGCTAGGAAGAGTTTCTGATTTTGATTTACTGTTAACTCCAAACGTGTGATTGTTCTTTCAGCATTTGACGTATTCTAGAGTATTTCAGGAGGTGGGAGTTCAGTTCTTATTCAATATATTGCTGCATAGCACACACCCCTTGACCACACTGAAATTTTTTTCTCAAAGGCCACAATGACTACCCGTGAGCGAGTTTTGTTCACTTTTATGTGTGCAGGGTACAGCAAAGGGGAGACTAGACAAGTATTTTTAAATGGAACCCAGAAAGTAAATTGAACGAGCAAATGAGTGAATTAGTGAACGGATGGATGGATGGATGGATGGATGGATGGATGGATGGATGGATGAATGGATGGAGACTAAAGGCAGAGTGTGAGAAGGGGTACCTGACCCTCAGGAGCATTACTATTTGAATCCCAGGTGAATGGAGAGTATATTTTTATTTTGTTAAATGAAGCAGGTAGAAAAATAAGACACAGGTGGTAACCTGTAAACTTGACCCTAAACACTCATCCCATTCCTCAGAATGGAGACTTGATCTCGTTCATTCACCAAATGGCAAACATGATGCTTCTGGCTTTCATTGACTGGAGCAGAAACTCAGAAACAACTTCTGGATAAATGAACGGCAAAAGGGGCACCTTGAGACTTCACTTGCACCCACATCTCCCAGTCTCCAAAGTGGAATGCAGTGATTTAGTGGAACACAGCCAAGATGCAAATGGCCAAAGAGCTTTGGCCTGGATTAGAGGCAATTCGTCAAATAATCTAACAGATTTCTAGATTGGGAAACTTCCTTGAATTGTGGCATGTTCTATAAAAGCACTAAGGAAATGCAACTTTCAGGGGCGCCTGAGTGGCTGTCGTTCAAGCATCTTGATCTTGGCTCAAGTCATGATCTCAGGACCGCCAGATGGAGCCCCAGTCGGGCTCTGCACTGGGCATGGAACCTGCTTAAGATTCTCTGTCTTCTCTCCCTGGCTCTCCCTCCCTCCTCTGGAAAAAACAAACAAACAAACAACAACAAAACAAAACAAAACAAAAAAACTTTCACAGGACACATTCTAAAAATAAACTGTTAAAAGGCTTCTTTGAAGACTGGGGTGGCAGGGAGGGGAGAAAGAGTAACAGCAGTTAAAGCATTTGGTGACCCTCTACCTTGTGCCAGAATTGCTGGTGTGGACTCTGCCTTCAGAGTTTGGTTCCTTTCAGAGGCATTTCAGAAAGGACAGGGGGAAGCAGCTTTGAGACCAGAGTCAGGGCTTCGAATTTGTCTCAACACTGACCTGTGGAGTGACCTGCAGGTGGTTATCCTGTGCCTGGGTTTCCTGATCTGGAAAGTGGGGATGATAAGGAGGGTCACTGGATGGATTCAAAGGGTTACTAATTGCAGAAGGTTTGGGATGTAATGAGCTCTCCTAAGAACCACTCATTCAGATTGTTGGTTTGATCCCATGTAAACCCCTGTAATTATTAGCTACACGTCCTTGTCAGTGAGGAACCTAAATAGAAGTGGTTGGTGAACATCCCACAGCTAAGAAGTGGCAGGGTGCAATCTTGAACTGAGCCCTCTGACTCAGAAGCCAGCAGTCTCTACCTGCCACTGATGCTGAAGGCATGGATGTTTGCGGGTGTACCCTGAGGATCCATGGTTTTAAAAAGGAGCCTCCTGCAAAGAGAGTTCAACCGAAGCCTTAGGTGGCAGAGCGCCCGAAGAGGGGTGGGGGCTGCAGTCTGATCAGGTCCTGGAAAGCCTCGCCCGGGGGAAACAGGGCATCATCTGCCTCTGAGGCCCCAAGTCTCGGTGAGGAGGGTGGGCTCTGGCGTCAGGGACCGCCCCCCCCAAGGTCGAATGGGGCTTTACCACTTGCCAGTCTTATCACAGACAAATGTGTTTCTCTTACATAAAATGCAAACGACGGTAGGAGAGACTCGCCAAAAGGGTGGTTTTAAGGGTTATGTAGGCAAAGCTCTTGGAATAAAGCAACGTGCAGACACCGGAGTGTGTTGCTGCTGTTAACCTGGTAAAGAACAAACTTCGCTCGGTCATTCGTTGTGAGGTTACCTCCAGACCCACAATGTGACTCAAAACCATGGCACAGAAATTGTCAGACCACGGTTTTCAATGACCTGGGGGTATTTTTAAATTTTGTGAAATTCACCATTAGAGGTAAAAACTCAGTATCTGAGGTAATTCATAAAAACGATCTCAATCCAGTAAGAGCTTTATTAGTTGGGTTCAACCTTTGTGCATTTGAAACATTTGGTTTAAAGAAATGTGTTTTTAATAAGGTAAGTAAAATTTTGTTCCACCCTATCTTAAAGCATCTATTTAAAGTATACTTACCTTTGAAAGATGAGAAAAGGATTCATTTAGGTAAGAATTTAAGAACACAAATCACAAGAGCATCACTGAAAAATGTTTGCAACCCTCATTTTCAGATGGGCTAATATTCCGTATTTGGCAAGACAGTGGGGCCATGCTTCGAGGTCTTTGACAGGCATAAGGAGATTGACCCAGCATCTGGGTGGATGACTCAGTCCTCTTCCTCCATTCTTCCCTTCTCCCTTCTCTTTAAAAAAATTTTAAGTAGTAGCTACAAACATTACAATGAATGGAAGCAATCGTCATTAGACATTATGAGGATCTGTTTGGCCCTTGAGACAACTGCATTAAGCGGCTCTGGTTTAGAGTCACTGAGCTCTTATCTTCCTCGCTCTTACAGAGACCCCGTAGCCCTCATAGCTCTTTGTAAGACCTTTTGGGCCCAGTGACATTGGCGTTCAAATGCTCGTTTTCTGTCTAGCGTCACTTGAAAACGTAGCCTCTTCCAAGGCCACACCGGCTAACAGCACGGTGACAAGTGCATTCACTCCCCAAGTGTTCACACAAGCAGAGGTTTTCTTGGGGGGAAAAAAATACTTGTCATTCTTTGCAAGTGGCTCATTCTGTTTGCAGCAGAGGCAGTAAACTGCTAGTGAGGAAATTAAATTCTGACAAACAACTCGCTCTCAGCTGGTGCACTAATTGAAATTGAACCTAATGCCTTTGATGAAGAGCGATCAGAAAGTACACGGAACGCCAGTCTGCAAAAGGGAAAGAACAGCCCACGTTGACCTTCAGAAAGTTACTGAGCTGAGTCAGTGGGCTGGGTGAAGGTGGAGAGTGCAGAGGGGAACCTGTAACCGGAAAGACCCGAGGTGGTGGGTGGGCGTTGGGGGTCGTTTTTTGGGTCTTACAGATCATAACCTAACTGTTCTGTTTCTATGAAGCCACTGGGAATTGAACAGAAATTCAAGTTAATTTTATGAAGATGATCCAGTCTTGACTATACTTTATTTTTCACAGAAACCAACTCAAGGAAGAGAAGAGAAAGCCAGATTTCCTACAGTTTTCTCTACCAAAGCTTCCTCGCACCGAGACGCCAACCCCGCAGCCCGCTGGGTGGGGAGGAGCCTGGGCATCGCCCCCTGCAGCTGGCACCTCTGGTTTCCAGTAGCATCCCCCCTTCTCACCACTGTGCCATAAAAATATCATTTTCTGCATGTGCCGTGACAGGGAGTGGACAAGGTAGGGGTTTTTTGTCTTTTTTGTGAAGAGTAACATATGCTTGATGACCAAAAAATAGGTCTTGGATAAATTAATGAAACAGTCACAGATTTTAAAAAGGAAAGGAGGGATCCCTGGGTGGCGCAGCGGTTTGGCGCCTGCCTTTGGCCCAGGGCGTGATCCTGGAGACCCGAGATCGAATCCCACATCGGGCTCCCGGTGCATGGAGCCTGCTTCTCCCTCTGCCTGTGTCTCTGCCTCTCTCTCTCTGTGACTATCATAAATAAATAAAAATTTAAAAAAAAAAAGGAAAGGAAAAATTAAACAACTGCTTCAGAAAAAGGGGGCGTAGCAAAGTAAATGGAAACAAACATCATGTACTACACTTAGTGCAGCAGTATTTATACCAGCAAAACAAGGAGAAAAGTTACGGTGTAACCATATTGAGGTGGGTTAGCGTCCATGGCCTTCCTCAAACATCACACTGAATCAATATGCAAGTCTTAAAAAAAAAAAAGGTGAGTGACCCCAGGAAAAATATATAGACCTAAAGATAGGAACGGGAAACAGAAAAGCAGCTTAGAGTTGTAAGTGGTTATAGCAGAGAGCATGAGCTTGCTCTTTTTTCATTATACGTCTTTAAGCTCTGATGGTTAAACTCTGTATATAGGATCATTTGCTAAAACAAAGAAAACAGTATCTTTCTGCAGTTCTAAGAACGCTTGATTCTTTGTCCCACATCTCACAGTGGCTGGCACATAATAGATAATAATTATCTGTCGGATGGATGGATTTTGTGGTTTAAGTACACAAGGAAAATAGCTTCTCGATGTCCCATTAAATCATACACAAGCAGGATTGTGTTCTTTGATTACAGAAGATGAAATGCTATATACTTTGTTTTCGATAGAAGTCATATGTGAAGACCACTGAAACCTTTAAATGATAGCCAATCAATAGTGAAAAAATGTAGAAAGGAAAACTTTCTTGGACTTTTAGTTGGAAAACATAAAAGAGCGCGGGGTTAGATTTATACCTGTCGTTCTGAGCAGGGTCAGGTAGCCACGTACTGCCACCTAGTGGCGACATCTGTAAGTACCGCCTGGTGTGGCCACTGGACCTTTCACATTGAAGGCCACAAAAAGCTGAATGTCTCTACATCCATCCAGAACTGAATCCTGAAGAGTCTAAATACAGAGGAAAAACAGGCAGTAAAGCTAAAGTATTTTATTAATAATTTATTGTCAGTAAGAAAGACTGGCTAATGGTAGTTTTTCAGTAAAAACCTTTACAAGACCATTGCATCACAAATATACAGACACTATAAAAACTGTGTCATGATGGTTTTGGTTCTAAACAGGTATGCAGAAGGTCCCCGTTACACTTTCCAGTAATGAAAAATGCTTATAATTCTAAAATACACCCACTTATTTAAGACATGTCCATGTGGAAGATCTTTCCTCACCCTATGTACAGCTAGAAACGAAGGACTATATTGAAATGTCTTAATGAAATGTCACACTTCAAGGGAAGAGGACATATAATGAAACCCTGGTTATATTAAAATATCAGGGTGCTAGGTAATGACACTAACACCACCAAAATTCGGTCCAAAACAAATGCACAAAATATCTTGAAAATCTAGTTAAAACTATGGAAAAAAAAAATCAAATCTGTACATAGAATTTACAAAAAAAAAAAAGGGAAAATTAAAATAATCAAATCTATATAAATACATGAATCATGCTAACAAGATGACAGACTGATTTTCGTTTCATTACTTGAACAGACAAATGTCAATGCAAAAAGATGTTCCGAAGTGGCACAGCCAAAGTAAATATCATCCAATTACAGTAGGTTCAGACACTGGAAATGGCTAACTCGTCAAGAGGTGCGTGATTCAGTGCAGCCATGCCTGTTTTAGCTCACCAAAAAAAGCGCATAAGCACTGCTGCAGAGAACGATGCGAAGATCATTTCTATAATAATCTCCAGGTTCGATAAGGTCCAGGCACTTTGGGGGGAGTCTGAGCATCAGACCTGCGTGTGTTGCTGCGCCTCTAGTGGAGGGACCGTCACCTCTTCAAAGTGACCATCATCTCCACTCTCGTAGTCACTCATCATGACCTCAGACTCCACTTCACAGCACGCCGACACATCCGAGCAGGAAGCCGTGGAGGCGTACACAGACATGGGCATGTTTTCTACAGTAGGGGCTTCAAAGTTTCTCGGATACCCTGGAGGGTAGGGGGCATAGGGTTCTCTACACGTACTGTTCTCACCACTGCCTGTTTTTTGAGGTTCAGACATATCGACGGGATAGAAATTGGGTAGATACTGATTCAAGTTGAACCTCTGCCGGTTTCTCGATGAAGAACCCAGACTACCTGCGGCGGGCATGTCTCTAGGAGGGTGTATGGACTCGAACTGTTCGCTGAATTCTGGGGGTAAGGGGGGTAGTTCGTCAGGCACGGGGAAGTCTTCCGGTGGTGGTGGAAAGTCACTCTCGATGTCGTAACCTCCAGGGTAATAGTCTGTATCGATGGCATTTGGATCTGCTGAGTACAGGGGGGTCTGTTCATCAATAACCTCGTAATTGGGGAATTCTTGGATATCTGGCAGAGGAACACTTGGCATCCAATCCGACGTATCCCAGTGATACCCTTGGTAGAAAAGAGAACAGATTTCATTGTCTTTCTTCCCGAAAGAGGCAGAAGAGCTCAAAGTAACACACAGAAGTGCACAGGCATCCACGGGTTCATTCACATGGAGGCCTCTGGCCATCGCCCTGAGGGCCTCCCCACTAGCCACGTTTTGACAAGCTCTTTGAACTAGGCTCTATTTCAAAATGTGGACTTACAGTTCCACGTAACTACCTAACATTTAAGGAGACAAGTCTGAGGAGAAGCAGTGTGCTAGCATCTCAATGACATGCACTTGCCTACAAGCGATTCCAATCAGCCTTCCAGCTTCTCTCTGCCATTCAGAACCCCCTGCTCTATAAGAAGGCTGCTGGTTCGGGCTCAGGACACAACGAAGGAGTCTGGTCCGTTAAAAAGACACTTAATGCAACTATTTAAAATAATAAAAGTAATCTTGCACATGCTGACATTTTAAAAAATTCCCTTATAGTCATGTTTATACTAAAAACTGTATTTAAAAAGCTACGAATGGCATTAATATTGGTAGGTAACAAAGCATGCCTCCAAACCAAGCAAAATGCAATCAAACACTGAAAAACAGAACACAATTTTTGATAGATTACAACAATCAGTTTTTGTTACTTTTACGAGGACAAAGGATAACTTCCAACTATATTTAAAAAAAAAACAAAAAACCCTCCCACTATGGGGATGGCTCCTCCTTTCCCTCCGCCCCCACCCCGGGATTACGACAGACAGGTGGGGCGACATGTGTTTAGAAGGCAGCGCACACACAGCTCTGCACTTAGTTACTGCGGCATCCACAGAGCACACAAGTGAAGCAAGTCAGCCCTGGGGTCAAATCTTTACCAACTTTTTTTTTTTTTTTAGTGAGTATCAATGAACAACTGGCATGCATAAGTCACCTCTTGATTTGCTGAGGTCAGGAGCAGCCAAAGACTCTTTTGGTGGCAGAGTAGAAAGAAAAGAAAACATTTACAATTAAACCAGAAAGATGGCTGAAAAGGCAATCAAGATCATTGCATAACACAACGCGAACTGTTTATCCAGCCCCATCGGCCATGGGCCTGCGTCTAAACCATCACCTACGGAAGTTCCAAATGGCTGAGAAATGCACGTAGCACAAATGAAATGGGACGTGGGAGGAGAAGGAGAAAGAGGGATGATGAACTTTGCCAGGAAACTCAAACATGAGTTTACTTTCTTTTCTTTTGTTCCTGGCCATCTGAACCTGAAAGCACATCATCTGGTTAGGAGTCATTAAAGTCTATAGGCTCTAATCAAATGTAAATTGATAAGGGACTTACAGGGCATCTTCGTTGATAATGAGCAATATTATGACACGATCCAAATACATCTAACGCTACAGGAGACTCATACTTTAGCACATTTCAGCCCTTGGATGTACGTTACATTCACACAAAGTCACCAACTCAGGGACTCGTGAATGCCTAGAAGAAACCCTCCCCAAATTTTGCCTGCTCTGAATGGGACTTGATGTTCCCATGGCTCCCCTCTCTCTGGAAGGAACATGGGCTGCGCTTATTCCCGTCCCCACCCCAGATCTGCAAGGCCACTCGCTCCTTCAGAAGTTCCACTTCCTACACAGAACTCCAGCACCAGGGCCGCCACAGGGAGATGGAAATGCCATGTGAGGCAGGGCCACGCGGCCCCCGGGCAGGCTGCTTACCCTGGCTAAGCTGCAGGTTCTTATCTCTGAAAGGGGAGTGGAAATCCATTCATTCATTCATTCATTCATTTATTTATTTATTTATTTATTTATTTATTTATTATTTTGAAATCCCTTTATTAGGAGGATTAAATCAGATAATGTAGGTCAAGCCCAAACTCTTAGCTCTTGTCATGATTCTTATTCCTGGAAAGTAGTAATCGTGGTCCAAATATGGTCACTTAAGTGCTTTTCGGAACAAAACCAATGCCTTCCACGCATTCTACAATGTTTTCGAAAACCCACGTAGTGAAGAAATTTGGAAAAGAGAGGATCTGACTGATGGTTCTCTTTTAGGAATTTGAAGCTAAAACTGTAATGACCTCAGTGGCTCTAAAAAATGAGTAAGCCGGTATTTAGTCAATGTCTACCTATTGAAATGTTTTTAAAGTCTACTGAAAATGTAGTTTCTTTTTCAAGAGAGGACTGACAACCTTTGTTACTCTATGTGAACTCGAGTCTTAAAATTCAAGCCAGTATTTTCAACTTTAAATTCAATTTCTATTATTTTTCAATGAAGGAGATTCCAGGAAATAACGGTTTTATGTTCTGCTTTTTAAAATCTCATCCCTAATTTAAGATACAACTAAAATCCACTAGACAGAGTAGAGATTACTTTCTGATTCACCAAGACGCAGTACCTGTTCCTAAGAAGGTGGGCGTGTGACTCCCTGGTACCACTGCCTGGCCCATCCTGTCCCGAAACCAACTCAACTTAATCCTGAAAACATACATGTCCTCCCAAAGAGAGGATCCCTTACGCTTTCTGTAATCCTGAGGGTGTATACCTGCAGTTCTCAAGGTATGAGCCTGACACCAGTAACTTGTCAGGAAGGTAAATCAGGCTTTTAAACAAGCCCTCCTGGCGAGGTGATTTACGGTTTAAAAGCTACTAGGCTGTGCGATTTACATGTAATTACTCAAAACTTCAAGACATTAATAAAGGGCTGATTTAATTTAAAGTAACTATAACTTTAGGTGTTGATCAATGCCCTTTCATACAATTTTGAACAGAGAGATAAAGCTTCGTATTAATTTTCACTAAACCATATAATGAAAGTAATTACTTTCTACCATGTTCTATCATTATCCTTGATCACAGGGAAAATCCAGAAGGGAAGAGTCGGTTTTAGGTAATTATAAAAACTGTATGTGAGTGTTATTCCTATGCAGAGAGTTAAAAAAATTTTTTTTTTTTAGCTAGGATGACTTCTAACCTTCTTAACACTGTGCCATGTAAAGGCAAGTTGTCAAGACCCCATGGGTCACCTCAGATCTACTTACATTCGCTACGTACTGTTGTTCACTTAACAAAGACGTAGCATACGTAAGAATATTTCTGCAATGTATCTGGATTATGAATATACATACACACCTGCACAAAAGTACTCAACCCCCTCAAAACCACAGATCATTTTTTTAGACACCGAACAGGCAGAAGCACACTATTCTAGCGGCAGTCACGATAAACACAAACACACAGCACACGTATTGTGACTATACCTTCTTCATTCACCGTGTCAACGACAGCGTTGACAAGGTGTATTACAGTCACTATGGAAGCTTGTAAAAAGGTACAAAAGGAGTAAATTAGGAAAATCTTCAGTTAGAAAACAGTGCATTCAATAGGATTCTTTATATGATTATGCATGACCCCTATACTCTTGCTGTTACAGATCTTAGACATTTTCTAATCAAGATATATATATACATAGTTATTAATCAAAGGAATAAATTACAGTATAATGTGGTTACTTTAAGAAATTTTTTAGCTCTAAGTTTTCTCACTTACGGATCTAGTCATGACAAAACAATCCTTATTTTAACATCTCATGGGCAAAAGACTTCACATTTAAACAGTAAAGTACTTGCTAAGCCAATTTTCTGGGTTTATTTAATGAATTTGCACGTTCCAAGAAAAATGGAGCGTTACATAATAAGATAAAATATGTAATATAAATACAAAAACTGGCTTTAATTCTGTTCTGTGTACTCCCACTCCAAATTTCTTATCTATTTTGCAGACGGGCTAACAGCTGGAGACCTAACATACCAGCAGAGAAATGCAGACTGTCTGCCTGGCTGTTTCCTAGGTAAACTCCCTTTTATTTGTGTACCAGATTGTTTTAAAGCCTCGACGCCAAGATAAACACGTGTGCGTGTGGTAGACAGCACTGCGGCCCTCTGAGATGTCCACATCTAATCCTGGGAGCCTGTGAATATGTTACCCCATCCCTGGCAAAGGGGCTTATTCTGCTGATGTGATGAAAGATCCTGAGGTGGGGAGATTTTCCTGAATGGTCCGTATGAACTCAATGTATTCACACAGGTCCTGGAGAGGGCAGAGATCCCTCCTAGGTGTGTGTGGGGAGCTACACATGCCGTAGGACTACAGAAGAATGGCCAGGAGAGGCAATGCTGTCTTTGCCAGAGGACGGCCTCTAGATGCTGGGAAAGGTAAGGGAGCAGATGCTCCTCTACAGCTGCCAGAAAGGCAGTAGTAGCCCTGCTAACACCTTCACGGGAGCCTACTGACCCGTGTTGGGCTTCCAAACTATAGAACTGCAGGATGATAAATTTATCTTGTTTTAAGCCACCACATTTGTGGTCTTCTGTTACAGAAGCCTCAGAAAACTAAAATTCTTGTCCAAAATCTTAATACAGTCAATACAAACACTACTGGATAGGTTTTCTTTCTCACACTGTATTTTCTAGCAATTAACTTTCATAATTAATGTGACCACAGTTTAATGGTATTTAGGAGTAGTAAGAAGAATGGTGTTTCAGGGAAAGGAATTAGGAAAACACTGACGGGACTCTCGAATGTATCTAGGAAGAGCATTTAGAAAACTGACATTAATGTTTTAAATTAAACTTAATGAAAGAATTCAATTCTGTTGGTTTAATAAGCTAGAGCTATGCTCATATACTCCGTCACTAAGTAATGTCCTGTTCTGACACCTAACATGCTTGAAATCAGAAGTGAAGGGAGTAAACTCATGGCCATCTTTAGTCTGGAAAAACACTGCAATATCTTATGAACTATACATTACTCTGGGTTTAGAAATAAGTAATGGTGGGTTATTTCTTTCAACCAAATATTTGAAATGTTTAAACACAATACATTTTTATGCAAAAAAAAAATTAGTCAAACTTACTAATTCTGACCTTCAAAAATTTCCACTAAAAACTATTTTGTTATTGAATGTTGACAGTTTTCTCTACTGGTATGTGCTAACATGGCGAAGCTGCGCGTGAACGCACATTACCTAGGGAAATCAGAGAAACATAACTGGCATCAAAGATCCCATTGTCCAACTTTCTTCATTAGAAATATAATCCAACTTACTAGCAGGCTCTTAAACTGTGCTCTCAGTCAGTACGCTCTGATCCAAATGGGAGCTGGGGCCGCAGGGGAGTCAGGGGAAGAGACAAATAAAACCTTGTCATAGTGAAGGTGCTACCAGAGCTGAACATTTCCGACCAGCGCATCGCCTCCCGGGGTGCATGAGGATGGGGTTGGGGGTGGGGGATGACTGGGCTCAAGAAAGATACTGCAGGCATTTTTTTTAACCCCATAAAACCTCCAGAACATTTACTGTTGTGGAAAGAATAATCAGAAAAGATAGATTTTCTTCCCTATTTCTGACAAGTTGCTGCAGTTCAAATACCTATCCCATAAGAACACTTAAGTATTTTCCCAAGCAGATGTTCATGCAAGTTGTACAAGATGCTGTGGACTGGTGGTCCCCAGTGGGACGTAAACACAGTCTGGCACATCTACCGCGTTCCGCACACGGCACCACGCCAGCAGCGCAGCGCTTACTCACCATTGTCATCGCACGACTCCGACTGGAAGGAGCTGAGGGACTGCACCTCCGACAGGCTTTCCCGGGCGCTGTAAGGATGGGAAGGCTTTTCCTCCAGAGGCTTCTTGGAGAGACAGGGATCGAGATCCACTACTTTAGCTAAAAGGAAGAGATGACAACGGTCAGCAGCATGAGGGCAGGGCCTCTGGTTTTGTTCACTGCTAGCACCAAAAGCAGCACCAAAACTGCCTGAGACTCGTTTACTAGAGAACAATGGAAAGATAAAAGGAGAAGCATCTGAAAAACAAAATAGAAACCTACAAACAGCAACTACTCTCAGGGATTCACAGTACAGACGTTGTCAATAAACCCACTTGTGGAGATCATTAGTATGGGGAATTAGAAGTTCCTAAGAACTACCTATAGCCATTTTTAAAGCATCAAAAGACATGTTGGGCCACTACTAAAAATATGACTTCTGCCCATATTCTTTTAAAAAAATCCTAATTTCTTTGGCATAAAAAGCCCCCAAACTCCTAGCTGAGAAGCCATATCCACTACAACAATGAAAGGAGTGTAGTCCTGTTCATATTAATATTCAGGAGAGACCCATCCCCTGCTTAGTGTTACATCACAGCCACAGCACTCAGCCAGGGCAGGTTTTTCACATCACACCAAAGGGCCCTGGGCTTGGAGCCTACTGACCCCTGCCAGAGTCCCAGCACTGGACTGGGACCACTGGAGCCTATTCAACCCTGGCAGAGTCCCAGCACTGCATTGGGACCATTGGAAGCTCAAGCAGAACGTATAAGGGCACCGTTGGGCTCGGTGACATTTTACTCAGAGGCAAAGAGCCGGTCTTACTGTCATAGTCGAAGTCCCAGCTGGGCTTCTGGATGGAGTCGCTGTCCGAAGGGGAGTTGGAAGGGGGCGGGGGAGGCAGGTTCGGGGCCACGCTGCAGACGGCCACGGCCTTGCGGTGTCCGTGCCCAGACTCGGGGTTGAAGGTGCTGAATTCCGGGTGCTCTGGGATGGCAGATCCTTCGAAGGAATTGCGGTCCAGGTTGTTCCTGGAGTCGCTTGGAATGCTTGGAGTGTAGGAGATGGGACGGACGGGCACCTGGGGGGGGATGTCGGAGTAAATGTTCTTGTTGAGCTTTGAATCGAAATACGGTCTCTGCAGGAAGGCGGTGGCGGGGCCCAAGTGCTTGTCCTCAGGTGTAGCCTGCTGCTGCTTCTTCCGACTCCTCATCTTGCGGCAGAGGACAAACACCATCACCAGCAAAAATATCCCCACGATGAAGACGAGAATGCCTATGCCTTCGCCCAGCCCGATGTTCCACGGGGTCGACACGTACTGATTAGGCGCGGCGTCCTCACAGTGTCGGCCCCTGTAGTCCTGGCTGCAGTTGCAGTGGTAGGAGCCGTGCGTGTTCTCACACAGCGCCCCGTTGCGGCAGGGGCTGGCGGCACACTCGTCGACGTCACTCTGACACCTGCCAAGAATGAGGACAGGCGCTGG
Source organism: Canis lupus baileyi (assembly GCF_048164855.1). Lineage (NCBI taxonomy): Eukaryota > Metazoa > Chordata > Mammalia > Carnivora > Canidae > Canis > Canis lupus. Next base: position 17,083,344 of record NC_132852.1, read on the forward strand.
CCATGCGGGTCCCCATAGGTCAGCGCCCAAGGACGAACCCCAAACAACACATGGGACCACTGGAAACCCACTACCAAAGACGATAATAATTACAACAAGTGGGGGGGGGGGACCACCTTTCGTGGAGTACATTAATCACATGAGTCTAAACTTGGTACATCTGGGAGATAAACATTATGGCAAGCCATACCGAACTTTTCTGGGATGTCACAGATGAGCAAACCAAATTCACAGGCTAAGTATGCAGTTTGTTTCTGATTCTCTTTGTTTAGAATGTGCATTTTTTTAAAGACTTTATTTATTTGAGAGAGAGGGAGAGGCAGAATGCAAGACAGAGCACAAGTGGGGAGGAGAAGGAAAAGCAGACTCCCGGCTGCACAGGGAGCCGGACGTGGGGCTCAATCCCAGGACCCCGAGATCATGACCTGAGCCAAAGGCAGATGTTTAACCGACTGAGCCACCCAGGCGCCCCAAGAACCTGCATTTTGATACACAGTATGGTGGAAACACTTCTGATAGGCTAGCTTCAATTTCTAAGAAAATGTTCCTGTTTGGAAATAGGACACTTCTGTAAAAACATGTGAAAGGCTAGAAAACTGTTCCATTTTAAAACGTTTTTCCTGCTAAAAGCCTCCCACAGCCCCTCCTCACCTGTCAAACATTTGCAGGCCACCCCATCCCCTCTGCCTTTCCATATGGGTGCCCGACGCTTTCCAGAGCCTCCCTCCTTTAATAAAACGTATCTACTGACCTTCCCCCATACCAACTGCCACTGGAAGTCTAAGACCCCTCTGTCAAATATATTTAGTATTAACTGACTGGAATTAGGAAAGTCAGCTTATGAACTAAGACCACATGACTGATGGCAAAATTGAAGACTCTGACCACCGCTGAAGCAAAAGCCATGCAGATACCTGCACGCAGCTCACACTCAGAGCCTTCACGCAAGACTGACAGTGAACGCTTCAGTGAGGCACGAGGCACTTACAAATAACATGCACGGAGTAACTTTTTTAAACTGAACTAGTGAAAAGCCATCTGGGAGCTAAAAAAAAAACCTGCCTCTCTCAGTGGGCCAGCAAGCACCTCTGTGCCTCATTTTCCTCCTCTAGAAAACAACCATCACCTCTTAGCATTATGCCAGGGATTATAAAAGAGGCCAAGAGTTGAAAAGGGTTGCTAAATGGCTACGTAAATGTTCGTTACAGCGTATTATGGAGAGGTCATTGTCATCCTGCCTCAAAAGACAGGTGACAACTCCATGTGCGTCTGCCTTAATAAACATGTACTGCCTGTTTATAAGTTTCATCTCTGAATTAGAGATAGGTATTTTCAAGCCCTATATTGTATTTACTGCTCAGTACTTTAAAGAGTGAAAGGATAAATTCTACAAGGACCTAAGGGTGGGGAACATAAAATTCTAAAGCCATGTCACCCAAATTAATAAAGTTCGGTTGCATCTGTGAATTGATGGGACACGAAAGCGAGGTGCAAATACAAATTTTGGATGAAGCCACTTACCTTTCTCCCCTGAAACCCGAATCACACTGACAGACAGCACCATCCAAACTATCAAAACACGTTCCACCATTTTTACAGGGCTCATCTTTGCAGTATGGGCTCAGCTGGCACCTGGAGGAGGAGAAGGAAATATGCATTAGCCTCACACTTTGAATGCAAATAAATACCGCACGACAGAGAACAAGTAGATGTAATCCTATATATGTAAAAACAGTAGGCACTTTCAGAACTTTCATTCTGTCATTTTGACAATTAAGAGAACCACACCCACCTCTGACCGGTATATAATCCTCGGCATTGGCACACAAAGTCTCCGTTGTCCACGATGCAGGTGCCACCATAAAGGCATGGGTTGGAGGAGCAGGGGTTGACACTCAGCTCACAGTACGTCCCTATGAACAAGGCACTGCATTTGCAGTAATAACCTGCATGAGCAAAAGGGAATAAAAAAGTCCAATCATTCAATAATGCAAGAAATGTATCTTAGTATATTGGTTTTTACTTTTAAAAGAAGCCTTAGGGGGTGCCTGGGTGGCTCAGTTGGTTAAGCATCTGCCTTAGGCTCAGATCGTGATGCCAGGGTCCTGGGATCAAGCCCCACATTGGGTTCTCTGCTCAGCAGGGAATCTGCTTCTCCCCTGACCCCCCAGCTTGTGCTCAGTCTCAAATAAAATGAGAGAGAGAGAGAGAGAAGTCTTAATTCTCTGAGACCCGTAGAAGTTAGTAAGATTCCTATTCCCTCTGGATAAAATATTGTCTGAATCAATAAGATAGAACTCCCACTGTTGGTATAACCAAAACACAACGAGCTGCAGAAAGAACTCCTAATTAGCTTTAGTTAGTCATAATTTATGTGAGGTTACTGGGCCAAGCTGAGAGAGCAGGGAAAAACAGTCCTTTATTTGAGTGACCTTGCAGACTGACAACACTTACTACTGAACAGCCTAATTTATTTGCAGCTCACACACTTTTGAAGGCTGAAATCATAATGTAAAAAGCCCTCGGAAGACCACGAGCAACCATCAAGGAAAAGGGATTATCATATTTGTCCAAAGGAGCATAAAGAATGTCAGACTCTTGCAAAGACTGTGACATGGGACAGAGCATGGGGTAGACCTTTTCCCAGTGTCTGTCTTTGGGGAAAATGGCAGGACTGCGCTTCCATGCTCTCTCTGAAGTTGGGCACGGCTGTCCAAGTTTCTTTCTTTGGCCAACGACATGACCCTGTGAGCTAGAAACTCGACAAGCCAGTATGTGGCTGTCACATCCCCGTCCTCCTCATGGTAGCTTCCTTTAGCCTCATCCCTGAGGGAGTCAAGGAGGACAGCATCCTCGCTGGCCCACCTTGGACATGTGATATGAGCACAGTACAACTTCCATGCAGAGTATTACTGTGGGGATAACCTGTCCTGTTCTTTGCATGCAATATCACAAATACTTCCCAAAGAAAGATAAGAAAAAGCCGAATCCTTTGAAATCCCTCTGATGTGCTATTCTCATTTTGCTCTATTTATCAGGTAGCATGACTGTCCTTTCCTAACACCTATTACTGGTATGGGAACAAACGGGGCCAGGTTACAAAAAACGAGAACTCTCCTATGCTAAGGCTCCAAGGATAGGACTGGAGACACCTCAGGAGGGTTCAAGGCATTCTGGAAAACCATATGGCATTTATAGCAAGACCAGCAGCCCCTAGGTGTGAGCCAGCAGATCAAAGCAGGCACCAAGAAGGACTAAATGTACAATTCTGAGTCCCACTGGGCCAACGTCTACGTGGTTGGAAGGATGTGCAAAAATGATTAAGGACCAAGAAGCAGAGTTGCCTGTGGATTGCCCATGGTTCCCGGTGCGGAATGACAAGTGTCTGGACATAAATCCTCTCAAAGCACCTGCCGTGTGTCTACAGAAGCTCGGCAGGTGAAAACCTGCCCCCTCCAGCCTGGCTGCGGGGAAGCATCCTGAGTCAAGCCCTGCCCTGGGACCCCTCAATTCCAATACTGACTAAAGTATCTGACACCATCTGGCTGCGAAGGAGAAAACGAAAAGACCTGAAGAACTTCACGTGTCTAGCCACAAAACGCTTTGAAGATGACTAACACGAAGCCTACCTCCTGTAGGTGATGGATGGCAGATGCCTCCGTTCTGGCAAGGGCTGCTGGAGCAGTCTTCCGTAGCTGTTAGCAAGCACCCAGGAGAGACGTCCACCCATTCTTCAACGTGAGCATAGCTTCTTGGTTTGTTATTTAAGGGGAGCTCCTGCCCATTCAAATAAATGGAGTCCATACAGCCCCTGAAACCGTTACCGACTTGGGCGCTTCTTCCATGCCTTGTGCCTTGCTGACGGATATGGCCACCGAAAAACACATGGTTGTCCAGGTTTAGGGTTTTCAGAGTCCCAGGGGCTGTGCCTGATGCAGTGTGGACCTGGTCCAGAACCAGCCTAGCGTAGTTTCCGTTCACTTCCAGAGACACTGCATGCCACAGCCCATCATTGACCTGAATGCTCTGAACGGACACAATTCCGGGGCCGCTTCCACAGTCAAATTTGTACTGTAGCCTTCCGTTATGAATCTGTGATAACAACAATTACCATTCACATTACTCTCTCAGAACCTTCTGTTCTGAACTCTGATCACACATCTAAAGGAGAGGTAGGTTTATAGCGGCTGAAGGAGAGGCCGTGCGTTTAGGCACCACAGCACGCATGCTCATCTGATCACTGCACACAGCCTGACAAAAGTGCCAGATGCACATCCAAAAAGCATCATGGGATTCACCAACCATTAACTGTTAACTGAAAAACCACCAAAAATATATCATCAGGTACAATCAAAAGTGAATCATGAATTGAAAAAAAAAAAAAAAGATCATTACCACTTACAAGCACTTGTGAATGCTTTCTATAAACTCCCTATAACATTAATTAATAAGCTGGAATACCAATTTTTAGTTTGAATGTTAATGTCACATGACCTAAAAACAGGAGGAACAGAAGTCAATTTCTATGCTACTGCAGAGAAAAAAAAGAGCTCTTTAACCCAAAAGTCTTAAACTTAGAGAGGTACCAAGGAGCTATTTAAAATGTGGAATAAAACCATTTCCCTTAATTTTTTTTTCAAAAATGGACAATGTGAATATAAAATGGTATTTTGTGTTTTAAAAGTCTTCAAGTACAAAAATATACCTCCAAGATGCTGTAGTCGGTCCCACGTGCGTACATCACAACTGCATGCGCCGAGTAGGTTCTGAGCCTCATGGTCAGTTTCATCTCCAATTTGTTTTCATTTTCCATTAGACGGTATTTCACAAAGCTGTTTCCGGTAAATGTTACAGATGAACTCCCTGTGAATCACAAAGAAGAAAACATAAATCAGAACCAAGTTGAAGTATATCTGTAAAAGTGAGATTTTCCCCCAACACTGACGCACATTTTTATTTAAGGTTACAACATATGAAATCCAATTCAATGGAAAATGTCTATTTGCTTCAATAAAAAGGATAGCATAACTGGATTTCCTTTTGGAAGAAAATTAGACTCCTATATCAAAGAGAAATGAATTCTAAAACAACAAAATACCTAAATATAAAAATGTTCAATACAAAATGAGAAGACAATTGAGAAAAATATTTACACAGTTTCAGGTGGTTTGGGGAAACCTTTCAAGGAAGATATAATCCCCAGTCTCCAAAAATGTTGAAAATAGTACCACTCTCCAGAGGTGGAAATGGTATGTAAAGTTATACAGAACTGACAAAAATTAAATTTCAAAATGACGAGATACTGTAAACTAATCAAAACATCAGTACTACACAGACAGTGGGATGGAGATAATGTTCACGCTCACAGAACACACGGAATGTTCTACATACTGAAGACAAGAAACAGACAAATAACCCCGACAAGCAAGCAAAGATACAAACAGGCCAATCTAAGAGAGGGAATGCTAGCAGGAATAAATAAGACTTTCACAAGAAGCTGGTGAAATGCAAACTAAAGTAACTAGATAGCATTTCATGCCTGCTGGATGGGGGAATTTGTTTTTTAATTGAAAGCCGTACATTGGCAAGAGAATGGGGAGTGAGACAACCACACACGACCACAAGAAGGGAACTGGTGTAACTTTGTGGGGAAACTAACATAATGGTGTATTTAAAAATGTAGTTAATCTGATGCTATAAATCCTAGTTTAGAAATAAATTATACTATAAAGGCACCAATAAGACTATTATGTATAAAAAGTACTTTAAAAAAAAATTGAGGGCAGCCCCAGTGGCTCAGCAGTTTAGCACTGCCTTCAGCCCAGAGCATGATCCTGGAGACCCGGGATCAAGTCCCGCATCGGGCTCCCTGCACAGAGCCTGCTTCTCCCTCTGCTTGTGTCTCTGCCTCTCTGTCTCTCATGAAAAAATAAAATAGAATCTTTAAAAAAAATAAAAAATAAAAAATTGAAGTATAACTAACAATGTTGTATGAGTTTCAGGAGTACCACACTACAATTCAACAACTCTGTCCATTCCCGAGCGCCTCACCGTGATTAACTGTAGACAAGGATTCATTTTTAACACAAGCAAGCATCTTTACAAGCTCAAGCTCTATAAGCAAGGAACATGTCAAATAAACTAAGGTACAGCCACACTCAAAAGCATGAGGCTTCCGTGCGTGGATGTGGGAAGAGGCCCACAACATACAGTAAGCCACAGTAAAAGCAAGCAGACTATGTGAGATGTGGTAACTTTTTGAAGAATGTGAGAAAAAAAGCACACCAAATGTGTACATACGGGACCACATGTTGCTATGAGCACGATCAGAGAAGAAGAGCCTCCCTGGTAACTCGGGGGTGTTATTACATGTAAGAGGAAGGAAAAGTTACTACGGCTCCTCAATCATTTGTATGCTTGACCTGTAAGGAATACACTTTACAGTACCTGTCAACCCCAATAAAGAAAACGATGGCAAGAAACACTGAAAGCGACTTTTAGAAATAGAAGCACGCTTCCTTACTGAACTCTTACCTGGGCACTGACCGAACCGGCCCCCCGGGCAGACGCAGGTGTATCTGTCCTCTCCGGGTTCAGTGATGCACTCAGATCCCTCTGGGCATGGACTGTCTTCACATCCGTGATGGACAAGGGGGCATCTTCCCTCTGTTTAAAAAAAAAAAAAAAAAAAAGAGAAGGGGGCGGAAACTAATTAACAGAAATTTCAAGAAAATGATCATTATTTCGTTCCTGTGTAGCCTTTAGAGGCTGTCCATGAAATGATCTGTGCCACCTACTATCGGATACTCAGGTGTGTTACCTGTGCAGAGACACACAGCTGTTCTGTGGTGGCGCGGAGTCACGAAACTCAGTCTGGCCGTGCTATGCGTGGACATAACGTTTTCATCCACGGTTACCTTCTCGTCACAGAATTTCCATGGGCAATCCAGTCCTGCACACAGCTTCTGGAATACATCCAAGATCCTAACACCAATGATTTCCTCAATGTCGGTCACGGAAGAATTAATCTTGTGCAGGAGCTGCTTTGTTGAAATGTGGGCACCACCTGATTTCTCTACAAAGAGTAAGACATCCAGATGTGGATGAGGTTCAGAGGGCTGCAAACTAACAATCTGAATGTCGTTCCTCCTTGCACCCAAGATGTTCCGTAAGGCTCGCTGGAAGTTGCGCCAGTAGTCGCCAACAAACTCCTCCGGAGTGAGATTGGCAAAGCGGATGGCAATGGTGTGGTTCAGCATCTCCTGTGTTATCTGTCGGATGTGCACTGTGATGTCCGCCACCGTTGTAAACTTCCCATCGGTGACGCTGACGTTGAGAAGGTACTGCCCTATATCTAGTTTTTTGTGTGCTATCAGCTTGCCCCCTGTGCTGGAAACAGAGAAGAGCTTGTCCATCTGGGGATCGAGACTGTAGCTTAAAGTGTCATACACGTCTTGGTCTGTTGCATGAATCTTCCCAATGACACCCCCTGAGTATTCCTCTCCAAAAGCAGTAATGAAAATTTCTAGTGGTAAGATTGCGGGTGGGTAGATGCTCTCCTCAATGACCTTAATGTCAATATAGGTCAGAGATGACAACTGAGGCTTTCCATTATCCGCCACCTAGGAGGAAATGAAACAAAACAAGCTTTGTCTATGTCATTGTTTACAACTTCCTTATTTTTAAAAGATTTATTTTATTTTGTTTCTTTGTTCATGAGAGACATAGAGAGGCAGAGACACAGGTAGAGGGAGAAACAGGCTCCCTGTGGGGAGCCCAATAATATGGGACTCGATCCCAGGAGCCTGGGATCACGACTGGAGCCGAAGGTGGACACTCAACCACTGAGCCACCGGGCATCCCTGTTTACAACTTCTTAATAAAAATATATTTACATTATTCACACTTTAAAAAATGACCAATTAGTACTTATTTCTCCATTTCTTATTTCCTAGCAAGGAAAAGGATAAATACTTCCTCGTGGCCCTTTTGCTAATTCATAAGGAAGGTCAGCTCCACCAATGTGTATGATCAAGTAACCCAATGAATAAATCAGACCCCTCAGAGTGCCCTGGGATAAAAAAGGTATGGCAAACAAACAAACAAGACAGTTCTATTCATTTGGTTTTCTCATGAAAGTAAGCTATTCATATACAAGAAGACAGCGGCCAAAGGATGCTCCTCCAGGAATCCGCAATAACATCACAAGGACTTCCGTACCTTAACATGCAGTAGGTAACGATCTTTCATTTTCCTCTTTATGATCCCTGATGTCAGGAGGACCCCCTGCTGGTTAACTTCAAATGCTCCATCGTCATTCCCACTCACAATGGTGAAAAAGAAAGGTGGGCCATTATGGGAGGAGTCCTTGTCAGTCACGATCAGCTGCAGTACACTGAAGCCCACAGGCTTATTTTCCTGGAGGGTCAAAAAAAACAAAACAAAAAACCCACGATCTTCAACAAAACTAATGCTATATGGTAGCAGACACAGGCAAGTATTCTAGAACATGAAGTATACTGAAAACAAGGCCTAGTTGCTGTTCCATTTAGCAGGAAGAGAGAGAAGAGGAGCTGCTGGTGATGGTGGTGGTGTTGGTGGCGGCAAAGAGAAAGAGGTGAAGGGAAATGGAGAAGAGAAAGGGGTGGAGGGAAAGGTAGGGGTTCGGAGACCAGAGGGGAAGCAACATATAAGAAAGGATGCATGGGGAGCAGAAGCGCAAGAAAGATGGAGTAGGAGCAGGGGAGACGAGGGAGGAGGTGAATTAGATACTCTGATGCCTCTCAAATACAGGACAGCAGGAAATAAGATTAAGGATCAAGCTAGTGAGAATCTTAAAAACCAAAGCACAAAAAGAGAAAAGCTTGGCTGTTATCTTGAAAATGCTCAGCTCTTAGTATTGATGGACTAATTTTATTTACTCTTCTCATTTTCCTAAAAAGTAATCTTTGGAAAAGATAAGTATTTCAAATGAACTGAGGCCAACAGAAGAACTCGTTTCAAAGGGGATGTGTTGGAGGAACACCGTCAGCACCCCAAGATTACCTGGATAATCACACTGTAGTTTCCCTTGGAGAAGACGGGAGCATTGTCGTTGACGTCCGACACGTCGATGTTCACGGTGGTTGTGTTGACCCTGGGCGGACTGCCGTTATCAGACGCCTGAACTGTGAGTGTGTAACCTGAAATCTTTTCGGACACAAGACAGAGAGAACACATGTCCACCTCACAAGGCCCAAGAACAGGCCCGGAAGGGCAGATCTGAGTACCTGTCCTCACTTGCTCTACCTCGCACGTGGGCAACTCCCCAACCTACCAACAAGCACACTGCAAGTACCTACAGAATGGGACGTATTCGCTCAACAGGAAAAGTTAGCGATGGTGGTTAGATTCCCTGATGCCTCTTGAAACATACTCAATTCCATTAAAGCTTTCTAACTTTAAAACCGATTAACGGAAGTTATAAAAGAGATAATATAATGAGAAAAGTGTTGGCAGAGCTCAAAGGCTGTTGCTTTTGCAGTAACAGGGTTGGCAAGTTTCTCTAAGACCCAAAGAGGACTGTGAGCCAAAAGCTGAGGGAAGATGCTTTCCACCCCCGAGGGCTTACTCATCTTCAACACCAGACACTCCGGATCAGCCTCCCCCATCACTCAAAGTAGCCAACTGTCTAAACCCCTCGGGACGGTTCTTCGTGACCCCCTATACAAAGGCCGTGGCATCGAGTGAGGCGCATTCTGTCCTAGGGTAGTTAAGCTTCCCCTGTTAAGCTCCCTCCTCCAGCAGGAGAGTTGGAAGAAGCCAGAAAGCCGGCTCAATCCCAGAGTATGTTCTGCAGAGTAAGCCCTGCAAGACGCTCCAACAGGCAAGGGCAATGCCTGGGATGCACGACACACCATCGCGCTAGACGTCCGCGCGCTGAAGGCACGGACAAACACGTCAGTCACCAACACTACGTGCTCTTCGGCCAGCAGTGCAGCAACTGCTAGCCTAACAGCGGTGGCTCCCTAAGCCTCCTGCAAAGTCCCTGCTCAAAAGTAACAGGTCACAACAGGAATGAAGGAACTGAGACTTGAGCTCATCACCGTCTCCCCAATTCCTCTGGTCTTAGCTTTACCTGTAACTGTTCTGGAACGACACTCTATCATCACCAATGTCCTTTCAATTTACTTCCAGACTTGGGACCTCTCCAGGCAGCTCCCTGTGCGTGGGCAGAGGTGCGGAGGTGCAGCCCGGCTTCCCTCAGTTGCTCACATTTACCTCACTGCCCCACTGCCTCCAGAATCCTCTCCAGAGGCCTGTGCCATTATCTGTAGTTCCAGCTTTTAGGTTTCTGGAGTAAAATCTCCAAATACTGGCTGAAAGCTTTTCCTTACACGTGCCACTGTCTGCCACCAACCGCCCCACGGAAGAGCAGAGGCCGGGCCTCTCCCAGGGCCAGCTCCCAGCCTCACGCGGCCGGCCCCCTGGATCGGGGGTGCCCAGCCACAGCCCACGGGCACTACGGCCTCCTCCCTTCAGGCCAGGCCCCTGCAGCCCCCAGTCCGGGCCTGGCGCAGGTCTGCCCTCCTCGCATGGGGACCCACCCTCGGACGGTGACAGCCAGGCCCGCAAATACTCGGTACCGCCCCGCTGCCTGCAGCGTCCAGTCCGAGCCTCTGATCTGCCCCCAGCCCCCCTTTCTTGGTAGGACTCCTCTACTCCAGTGCAGCCTAAAGGGATCACCTAAATGTACAGCGTGTCCTCCTTTCTCCACGTAGTTCCTCACAGGGACTCGCCTTCTCTCAGCGACTACAGTTTTCTGAGTCTCTGACATTACTGAAAACCCAGCAACTGACTCCATGAAGCTCCCCCAACACTGGAGCCAACACAAGTTTCTCCCTAATATAAACTTTTACTCCAAACTCCTACCAGTCTGAAACACGTCTGACATTCCTGAGATTTTCATACTGGAAATGCTTTCCAACTGTGCCTTGTTTGTCAGGGCCCGAACAAGGCTGGTTCCTACCCTTCTCCTACTTCCCATCGTGTCACAGAGGGGGGCACGCAAGGAACATCTCTATCCTGGTTTGGTAATCAGTAAACAATTTAAGCCACACTTTTGCACGTACCGTTTCCCGGTCTAGAAGCTTGGTCACTTTCACTTCTCCCTTGGCAGGGTCAATCGTAAATGGACTTCCCTGGTTGCCATCTATGATTGAATAGCGGATGCGGCTGTTGGAGGGCCCATCAGTATCATCAGCCATGACCTAGGAAACATCACACTGCTCCTCAGGAGACAGCTAAGGAAGGGACTGGCGTCTAAGCCAATCTCTGCTATCAACAGCTAGTTATTACAAGGCAATCATTTACCACAGAGTCACTCATCGACTGGGAGAACAGATGACATTTCACAACTTCCAATTATTTTCTAGTAAGGCCACAACAAAAACTGGATCGATCCTCCTGAAATTTCTTGCAAAGTCCCAAAAGAAGAACACGGCAGGGGAGAAAATACACACCGTGATGACCGACTGCTCGAGAAGGGCATCCTCGCTGATCACTGCCGTGTAGGTGTCTTGGCTGAACACGGGGGAGTTGTCATTGATATCGGTGACGTTGATGTTCACAGTTGCCACATCACTCAGGGAAGGCGTACCTCCGTCAGTGGCTTCTACAGTCAGGTAATATTCATGAGAGCTTTCATAATCCAGAGTCTCAATGATAAATATGGCCCCTGTAAGAGAAAAGCCAAATGATGTCCGGGACTTTCAAATGCCACCACTTCCTCCCACTGTGCTGGAAACACACTGCTAAACAAACCATTTCTGCTTCAGAAGTTTACTTATCCTCTATGTATGTTTTCTAACTTCTTAAATCAGGAAGTTGCGAATCCCTGGGTCTTATTCATGTCTCTGTGATATTTAAATGGCTCTCCCAGTCAACGCTACATCTCACATCCCACCATAAAAATGATTTTATTTCTTCTCCCTTTTAAACCACAGTTTACTACAGATGTCACTCTATTAACCTAAAAAGGAAAACATAAGAATTCTATTCTTTGGCCTTTCTTTTCCTTTTCTGTTTTCCTTTTATAGAAATGTACATCTCTTTTTTTCTATCTCCAGAGTAACTACTTACATCTTGTCATTAAAAACAGAATCCCTGGGACGCCTGGGTGTCTCAGTGGTTGAGCATCTGCCTTCGACTCAGGTCATGACCCCAGGTCCTGGGATCGAATCCTGCAACAGGCTCCCTATAGGGAGCCTGCTTCTCCCTCTGCCTATGTCTCTGCCTCTCTCTCTCTCTGTGTGACTATCATAAATAAATAAAAATTAAAAAAATAAAACAAAAAATAAATTAAAAAAAACACGAAAAACAATCCTTTTCTTTTTTTTTTTTTGGTCAGAATCCTTTTTTGATTTAATAATTTCCTAAGCATCCTTCCTTATAGCTCATCCTACAAAGGAGCCCTAAAAAATAATAATTCTTTGATTATTTATGCATTAAAAGTACATTTTAAAGTAGTATCATCACACACCTACTCTTCATCTGGAATGGTCACACACAAATACGGTTTGAATGAAGTGACTTTTTACAACGTTTGAAGACTTCTAGCTCTTTTAGACCACAGGTCAACAAGACAGTGAAAGTGTTTACGCAGCAGGAGTCAATAGCTCCTAGGACTCTTGACCTTGTCGATAGTCATTCAGTGTGGTTAAAAGTACTTCGGCTCTTCTATCTAACGAGCATAATGAAGACGTCAATTTTAATGAGTTATCAGATGCCTCCTATAGCAACTAAGATCAAAGAGGTCGAAACTACGGTTTGGCTTAAGAAGCTACCTTCACATGGCTTCAATATGGGAGAGAACAAGGGGCCACTACACAAGATCCTCTACAATCTTCTACTCTTTATCTTTACTAATTTACTACATCTGACATCTTGACTGAATTACTTGTGTGCGATACTTCAATTTTCCACTTAAAAGTTCTAAACCACTTTGAATCCCACTTAAACCATCAACACAAAGAAAACCTGAGTTTTATCTTTTTAGGGTATCTAACTGCTGATTTATGATCTGCCGCTTTGTATCACATAGAGTGCTGAGCCATCCAGCCTTTGGAGCAGAATAAAGGGCTTCCTCTCATTTACAGGGTAGGTTACCTGTTTTAGAATCTATGCTGAATTTTCCATGTTCATTTCCACTTATTATTGAGTAGGTGATTTCTGCATTTGCTTCAATATCCCGACTGGCTGCGTACACTTGAAGAACTTCTGTTCCGATGAGAATGTCCTCAGACACGGTGGCACCATATTCACGGTATTCAAACACGGGTGGGTTGTCGTTGATATCCAAAACTGACACAACAAGAGTGCCAGTTGCTGTCAACCTCCTTGGGAGACCTTGATCTACAGCTTTCAAAGTAAGGGTGTACACTGCCTGCAGTTCTCTATCCAAGGGCTTTTCTAATTGAATGATTCCAGATAGTTCATTAATGGAGAACTGCCCATCAGCAGAGTTAATCAGTGAGTAGGAGATCTTCCGATTCAGTCCTGGTAACACATGACAGACATCACATCAGATTGTTTGATTTCAAGGAATTTAAACAATTAAAAAAAAAAAAAAAAACACAGTGTGTGTTTTAAAAGGGAAAATGCTAACACATGTTCCTAGACATTCTTAGGACTATGATCTTTAAAAAGCAAACGTTTCCATTAACAATTGACTAATTTAAATATAACTTCATCATTATCTGGCTTTTTAAGACTGTGTTCTACAGGAATGTCTGCTATAATACCCAGCAGCTCTTTTACAATAAAGTCTATTATTTAGCATCAGTGTCAAAGATCTGAGAAGTAACATTTTTGTTAGTGCTCTAATTCTTCAGTACTAGTAGGACTTAAGAAATTATTTTTATTCTCTGCTACAGAAATGTTGGAAACATGTATCCTAGAGCATTATACTCTCCATAAAAATTGCGAAAGGTCTGTAAAACTCTAATAATGTAACATCACTTCTGTTCTATTTCCACATTAAAATTTCTACATCACTAAATCGTTGATTCACAAAATAACACTTCACTTAATTAATTCAAATGGATATGAAGATCAGTTAATAGAGTCACTAACCATAATTTTAGGGATACCACAGATGTCTTACAATTGTAAGTACATCGGGCACAATTTTGAAACTTCAGATATTCATTAAAAATGTAGACTTTTTTAATGAATTCATGATTCTAAAGAGTTCATTCTGCTTTTAATGCTGAGGAATTGAATAATACAAGTTATTCGATATGCCTAACATAAGATGAGCTAAAGAGACTGAACTTGGGATGTGTTTTGGCCCAGATGTCCCTATGATCTTAGAGCATGGCTTAAAGGCAAGAGCATCACCTAGACACCCTGCGTCAGCATCTGTGGCCTGCACTCTGGTCAGCGGCGTCCCGGGCTCTGTGTTCTCGAACACGGTGATGGTGTATGGGTCAGCGGAGAATTCAGGGGCATTATCGTTCACGTCTTCTACCGTGAGCACGATATTTGCTTCACAGAATCTGCCCCCTCCATCTGTGGCCTTGACAAGAAGGTTATACACTTCTTGCTCCTCACGATCAAGAGGGGCTAATGTTTTCAGTTCACCTAAGAACAAACCAAAAATAAATGAATTTACCTGAAATTTAAGATGTGAACTGCAAATGCACCTCCTGTGTCTTCTCCTTTCCTCTTACAGTGACAGAGTTTTGAAGGCACCGTTTTATCAGTGACAGGAGTCAACAGCTGCAGGAACCCAGAGAGATCCAGGTTTCCAGACCCTGCTGGGTGCTGACTCTTCAACATCATAAAGACTCTGAGGCTAGGACCTCTCAGGTTATATATAATGTCAAAGAAACACACACACTCTCCCAAAAAGCGCTACCTCACTTGCCAAATTTAAAACATTTTTAAATTGACTCATAGCCTCATATGTTCACAATTAGTTCTGGGGGTGGAGCTGCGAAAAAACTGTTACTTGGACTCCCAACTTTAATAAGACACCAAATTATAAGAGGGAAAGCAATCTTAAAGATTTAAATACAAATAGAATACCATTAATAGAATACCATTAATCATTTTAGAGTATGCTAAATTATTAATGCATGCCCATGAATTCAAGAAAACAAACTATATACAAAATGGATGAAGCAGAAAGTTTGAGATATTCTTAAATTTCTGAATTACTTTTTAAAAAAGAAGATATTAATCTAAATTTTAAATCCTTGGTTCAAGTGGGTGATACTGTTAATTTTTTTTTTTTGTCTCACCCCACATTTTACACACAAAGCTGCTGTGATTTCTAAAAGATGGCAATTTTGTAATATCAGAGTAAATTTTACAGGAACAAAATGTAATTTCAAATTTCACACGTGACCTAAAACCACCCACATATATGAGATGACTTTGTTGAAACAGTTAATTTTGCCCCAAGTCCCATTTTTACCTGTGTCTGGATTTAGTTTGAATTTTTCTGCACCTGGACCAAACAATGTGTAAGTAATTTCTGCGTTGGAGCGGATGTCTGCATCTGTAGCGGACACCTGCATGATCAGCTTCCCAGGAAAGGCATCTTCTGGAATCGTGTCTGAGTATAAAGTCTACAAAGATTTTAAGCAATATTGTAAACATAAGACATTAAGGGTTAAAATGACTGCCAAGGGAATAAGAGGAAAAAAAAAATCATTTAACTTCTGTCACAGAAAACATGGGAAATGACAAAATTCAAAATCCACGGAGCTGTTTCTCTTATGTTAAACACATTTAAAACAAAAATATAAGAAATGAAATAGATTTATAAGAAATATGATTTTATAAGAAAACAGTTTTTCTTAAACACATTTAAAACAAAAAGGAGTCATGAAACAGTAACAACTCCTCTGTATCCCTGGAACAGTCTAACTTGACATTTAACTACAGAATTCTGAATACTTGAGTATCTGAGTTGGTTTCATGTTTACCTTAAATTCTTATAAGTAGTATTCCATAGTTAACCAAAAATTAGAGTAAATGCCTGTTACATCATGTCTACTTCATTTCGATACAGGAAATTTATTATTTGCGATCTTTCCTAACACATGACCAGATAATTGCAGTTGAGAGATCTTCAGGTCACGGGAGAAATCAAAGAATCCCCAAGGCCCCCCGGGGTGGGGGCAAGTGATGCTGGGACCAGGGCTCTTCTGCTACCCTTCCCTCCCCATCTGACCGAACTCAAACATGATAAATGGCTATTTCCAGTTCCAACTAATTAGAAATTCATGCCATAAACCAAAACATAAGACAAACAGGTTAAGATTTTGTTGACTTTTTAACACGAGCTCAAATTTGAGGTAAACTACATTTTATGGCTCATGAAACCGGATATTTTGCAATACCGATGATTTCAAATGATCTAATGTTCTACTTTTATTATTCCCAAAGATGACAAGGCATTATATCCAAGTAATATGCCAAGTGTTAAACACACACACACACATTTATTTTCTCTAAGACACACACAGCCAGCATCCTCCTCCCTCTCCCCACCACCACCCACCCACACGAAATACTACTGCCAAAAAAGTCTCCATGTGGGTTGGAGTGAACACCTCATCCCTCTGGAGCTCCCCCTTCCCTCCTGATTGTGCTGTATCCCCGGAGCACGGCTCTGTCCCCTCCACAGCTGCGACTCTGCCCCCATCCTCCCCCCCTTTTTTAAGGCCATTTAGTGCCTCACTCTCCCCAGCCCTCCCCTCATCTTCCACCCTTCTTTCCTTGGAATCTCCTCTTCCTTCACGGGCCAAAGCTATATACTTATGAACACACACCCTCCCCGAAGTCAGGCTTCCATCTACATCAGGATCCCGAGCCCACTGCCTCCAAAGCCCATCTTGAGCCTCCAAGTTCTGTTTCACATCTCCATCATCCGCTTAGCAGCCACACCTGTACTTACTGTCCCGCCTCCTAAAACTACCCCCACCCCTCATGGAGGAAAGGAAATACCCCTATGTACTCTTTGTCCCTTTTTTGTTATTAGCCTCTCACGCAGACTCCACTGTCAGGGATCTATGCAAACTGCCAGTTTATGGATCTGTCCCTAATCTCCACCTGCATCCCTGCCGTCTCTACAAGTCTACAAAACCTGGAATGTCCCATTACCTTATAATTAAGGAGTCTGAGAGGAACACAACATGCCTCCTCTCAAACCAACTCCACCCCAGGCTTGTATCTTTGGTCTTTCTCCCTCACTCCTGGAGGAAATAGCAGAGGCGATCCTGATCTGACACGTGTGCCATTCTGTCACATGTAGGCAGCACCAAGGGATCAGCTTGTCCTCTGCTCTGTCTTCTGTCCCTACTCCTTTTGCCGCCGCTGCCTGCCCTACTACCCCCTGCTCTCACTCATGCTAGCTCTTATGCACACGACACCACCAAACTCCTCTTCTGTAAGGAACATTTTGTTCCTGTCATCTCCACCTTTCAAATACAAAAGGATTCTGAGTCTCTATTATCTCTAGGATCGAGTCCCTATTATCTGTAGGATCAAGTCCCAGTTCCTCTGCTTATCTAACCACTACCTCCCAAAGGCTGCACTGCTCCTCACCCACTGGCTGCAGGGCACAGCTGCTTCAGTGCTCACCTTGCAGCCTTGGATGGGAAGAGCTCCTCTTTCGGGTATTTGTTCTCATGTTAAGTGGGATCCACAGCTACAGAAGCACATTCATTAACCTCTTAGTTTCTCTGGCGTGTAGAAGGGCAAGTGCCCCCAAAACCAGCTTGTTAAAGCAAAAAGGAGCTTTGTATATGATCTACTAATCGGGTGTTTCCTCCAAATAATCTCATCCCCCGATAAAGGGAATGAAAACTTCACGCAACATTTTAAGAGTTAAACACAACTGGAACCCTGTCCAACATTTACAGTATGTTTGAATGAGATTTTTAAACTACTTAGCATTCCCCAAAATAGCTCCAGAGCTAATCCAACTCTTGACCCACTGAACACTCCTCTGCCTCAACAATAAGAGGTTTAAAATGTGAAATGTGTCCGAATTATACCTAGCATCACATGACAGTCCTACTGAAAGGGTTAGGAAAGAAATTCAAATTCATAATACATAAAGACAGAAGAGCCTACCTTTTCACAAATTGGACTGTTGTCATTTGCATCAAGAACTTTCACTTCAACTATGGCTTTTGATGAGAAGGTCCCATCAGTTGCTGTGATAGTCAGAAGATAATTGTCCCTTTTTTCCCTGTCTAGAGGTTTCTTCACATAGACCTTCCATTCATTCTGTATATTTTCAATAGCAAACTGGCCCAAAGGATCTCCTCCTATTAATAAATCAATGGAGGAAGAGGACAAATTTGTTGAAACAAGGAAAGATCTAAGTAACTGCAGAAATAAGCTGCGCAAAATATACATAATGTTATGGTTTAAAAGAATTAAGAGTTTTTAAAACAATTATTACGTTTAAATTTGGTATATTGCCTTTCCCACTTACCACCCTCACCCCAAAATCAAGGCATTAAAATGTATATTGAAACAAAGTAGTAAGCTAAATAAAATGTAAAGCCTACTAAACAATACTTTAGCCTATATTATTAGCCTATATTGAAACTATAGTTACTTATATTTATCATATGCAAAGTATAAAGTTCAGCAGAAGGAGTCATAAAAAACAGTCAACTGAGAAACAACTGTTAGGTTTCCTCAAAGAACTTGAAATGTAGCTTAATAGATGTTACTTCTACTTCTGTTAGACATAATTTTACTAAAATCATCCCCTTAACTCCCAATGTACCTAAAACATGTATTTCAAAAATTATGCCTCTAGTACAATTTATTTTTTAACTTTAACCATTTCATTTAAATGTCTTACCTGTTATGTAATAAGCAACTTGTCTGTTAATTTCTTCAGAATCGGCATCCGTGGTGCTTAAGATGGCGATGACACCGCCTGGTGGATCATCTTCACTCACAGTCCCTTTATAAATCTCTGCCGTGAACCGTGGGGGGCTGTCATTGACGTCAGTGACAGTAACATCCACAATGGCCGTGGAGGATAGCTGAACCTTTTCACCATGATCTGATGCAACCACTTGGATCTGGTAACGGTCTCGCTTTTCATGGTCAAGTTCCTTCAGGGTTGAAATCCAGCCCGTCTCCATGTTAATGGCAAAAGATTCGATGACTTCAACACTTTGTGACTGGTCTAGACTGTACATGACTTGGCCATTGGTTCCTGAATCTAGATCAGAGGCCCTGATCTGGATGACCCTACTCCCTGCTGGCAGGTTTTCAACAATAAATGCCTCATATGGGTTAGACTCTAAGACGGGGCTGTTATCATTTGCATCTTTCACTTGGATACTAACGTCCACAGAGGCCACCACTTCATAGTCCTCATGAGTGCACCTGGCAAGTATGGAAAACTGGTACCACTTAGTTGTCTCATGATCAAGACTCTTCTCCAGTTTCAGTCTGCCACTCTGTCTGTCGATCACAAAGAACTCATCCCTATTACTCTCAGGGGTATTTCCTTTGATTAGGCTGTAAAGAACAGTCCCGCTATGTTCTGCTCGGATGAGATCGATCTCTGTTCCGATGGGCATGTCTTCTGAAACTGTATAGGTATAAAATGGTTCCGAAAATTTTGGAAGTTGTATTTCTGGTGGAAGTATTTTAACATAGACGGGCACAACAGACTCTTTTGATGGAGACCCGCTATCCACAGCTCTCACAAAGAAAGTAAAGAACTCATTTTCTAAGCCAATTAAGCTTTCTTTTGTAGTAATTATGCCAGACAGTTTGTTAATTTCCAAATTCTCTTTGACACTTTCAGAATCTGCTTCGATGGCATAGGTGACATCAGCATTGGACCCCTCATCAGCATCACTTGCAAGGACTTTAATGACTGATGTCCCTTTGGGAGCATTGGATCCGATGTCCACTTCATACTTGGTTGCTCGAAACTGGGGTGCATTGTCATTGTCATCTGTGAGGATGACATTAATGGTGCAGAAGGCGACTTTTCCTCCAGCATCCTTAGCCATTAAACGAATCGAGATTACTTTCTCTGCTGGGGTTTCTCGATCAAGTTTCTCCAAAGTAAATATCTGTCCTCTCTCATTGGTGTAAAACCTGTCTTTGGCAAAGTCATTTACAATATGGTAAGTAATGTGACCGTAAATACCAGAATCCCCATCAGTTGCTTTAACCTCAATCACCAGGGTGTGTAAGGGAGCATTTTCAGCTAATTCCACTTCATATTCGCTCTGAAGAAAAACAGGACTGTGCAGATTGCCTCCAATTACAGTTATGTGAACCTGAGCTGAACTCCTAAAAACTCCATCAGACACAGAAACGTTAAGACTATAAAATGGCTTCAAGGTGTGCCGGCGCAGGTTTGAAAGTGTGATAATCCCCGTTTCACTGTCAATGACAAAATTCTTATGATCATTGCCAGACAGAATGGAATAGTCCAACTTGTCTATGTCGGAACTGTCTGCATCATAGGCTTTAACACAAGTCACGAAATGCCCATGGATGGCATGCTCACTAATTTTGGCTTCATAAATCTGCTGGTCAAACAGGGGCGGGTTATCGTTGAGGTCCGTGACATCCACCGTGACGATCACATCACTGCTCAGAGGGGGCATGCCACCATCCACAGCCCTTACAAAAATCTTGTGCTGCTGGAACTGCTCATAATCCAAAGCTCTGACTAGTGAAATGAGGCCAGTGCTGCTGTCTATGTGAAAGTGATCATGACTCTTGCTATGATTCCCAAACATATGGTATGAAATTCCTCTATTGGGCTCTGAATCAGAATCTGTTGCCCTAACTTGAATGACAGACGTGCCAATGACAGATGCTTCAGACAGGGTCGTGGCGTAAGACTGCTGAACAAAGACAGGAGGGTTATCGTTGATGTCTTCCACGATTATGTCAACAAACACTTCAGCATGAGCACCAGTCAGGGAGTCGGTTGCTCGTATGCTTAGTTTATATGCTGGGTGGGACTCAAAGTCCAGAGGAGCTATGACATTTATAACTCCCGTGTTGAAGTTAATAGTAAACTGGCTGAAGGGATCTCCATCTGTGATGCTGTAGAACACTTTCAACCCTTCTGGGCTGTTGGCCTGTATATGGACAACCGGACTGTGCATCTGGATATTCTCTGGAACCTCTGCACTGTAGAAAGGTTTTTCAAACACAGGCATGGCTTTATTCATAACAGTGATGGGAACTATAACTTCAGCTGAAAAAGCTGGATTTCCTCCATCTTTTGCAACCACTGTGATGAGATATTCTTTATTTAAGGTGTCAGGTTCAAATTGCTTTTTCAATGAAATTTCACCTGAGGATCCAATTTGAAAATGTTCATGATGTTCCTTAAGGTAGTAATGTACTTCTCCATTTCTGCCACTGTCTCGGTCCACGGCGGTCACGTGGCGAATAACGTGGCCCACCACGGTGTGCACTTTAACAACGGCATAGTAAGGAAGGTTGACAAACACCGGTGCGTTGTCGTTTTGGTCTTCTACGACGACCTTGACGACCACGTGGGCCACCACCGAAGGCTTCTGCTCTTGGGTCACTTCTACGACTACATCAAATGCCTCCTGCTGCTCACGATCGAATGGTATGCCAGTGGTTGACAGAACTCCTGAAGTCCGGCTTATTTTAAATCTGCGATCTGGGTTGAGGATCTGATAAAACAAAGGCTCGTTGATTGGGTTCCCAATGGCAGTAATGACAGCTAATGTTCTGGCTTCGGTAGAATTCTCTTTCACTACTGCAGAGTAGACATCCTGGGTAAACTTCAGCTGACTTTCTTTGCTTTCTTTCACATTAATTTTCACAGAGGTGAAGCTTACAAATCTGCCATCAGACACTCTCACAGTGAACTCGTAGCGGCTTCTTAACTGAGTTGTGTTCTGTACAGTTATAGTTCCGGTCCGGTAGTCCATAAAAAACTTCTCCCCGATGTTGCCTTCGGTGATAGAGTACATTAACTGTGAGAAGGCACTCGAGTCAGCATCTGTAGCATTTACTGTGATGACCTTCACTCCTCTGTATGTTGGCAACAAGAGAGATGCTTCATATAATGATTTGGAGAACACAGGAGGGCAATCATTGATGTCAATTACACGGATAGTCACATTAGCAGCATACTCAGCAAATAAACGTGGTGTCCCCATGTCATGCACTTGTACAGTAAAGTGAAAAGTACTTGTTTCTTCATAGTCCAAACTGAGGACTGTATGAATAGCACCGGTGCTGGAATCAATAGCAAAATATTTGTGTATAGATGGTTCTACAATGTGATAAACAAGCAAAGCATTTGATTCTTTGTCAGCATCAGTTGCTCGAATCACTAATGGGGCATTCTTGTCTGTTAGGACCACACTGTTGA
The DNA here is from genome assembly GCF_048164855.1 of Canis lupus baileyi. NCBI lineage: Eukaryota > Metazoa > Chordata > Mammalia > Carnivora > Canidae > Canis > Canis lupus. The sequence goes on from NC_132852.1 coordinate 17,105,758, forward strand.
TTGAAGCTGATTCGCTAATGAGTCCTACATATTCTGACTGCATAAAGACTGGCAAGTTGTCATTTTCATCCTGCAGATGCACTAGAACAGTTGTGTTGGTAGACAAACCAGCCATGTTAGTTCCTTGGATAATCAATGTGTAAACGGGCAAAGTTTCAAAATCCAGGGCTTTCTGAGTGATGATACTTCCAGAATGTGGATTGATATCAAAAACTTCAGCTACATTTCCATCTTTTATCTCATACACCACTGATGACTGACTGTGGGCTGTCACCATTCCAACAAAACTCCCAACGCCGATAGTTTCACTGATTTCCACAGAATATTCTTTTGATGTAAACTTAGGAGAGGCATTGTCTGCGATCGTAACAGAGACATGCACAGATGCTATTTCACTCATTGGTGGATTGCCTTGGTCGGTAGCTTTTACCATTAAGTCATATTCCACTTGGCTATTTCGATCTAATTCTCTGGCAGTTTTTATAGAGCCCAGGATGGGATCGATTGTGAAAGAATTTCCAATATTTCCTAGGAGGAGGGGGAAGATAAAAACATGTTAGAGGAAAATACAAGGACCAATACAAGTCACAGTTGGAGATGCAGAAACAAAGCTATCTTTAGAAGTGATATTCTATAATTAAACAGAAATCCAGGGGTTATCAACATCTGAGTGGAACTTGTTTCATTTACAGCCTCCTTAAATGTGGCAGACTTTTCAGAGTTTTGTTCATAAATTATGAAAAGCAAGAAATAGAAGATAGATTACTCTACACCAAAAGCCAGAACTCACTCACTATTGGCTGAACCAGGATGTGATGTGGAAAGCAAGGTTATCCTTTTGTAAGGCCATTAATAATTTTCCAACAGTCCCTCAAAAACTTGGGAATATACTTCTAGTTTCAGCCTTTATCACCTGCAATTTCTCATGGTTCTTATTCATTATGAAAGGGAAGATGTCAATTCACTAAGAAAATTTAACAAGCTTCAAGAGTGTTGTCCCTTATTTCAAATATTCAGGGAATGAAGAATGAGCTTGTGTACAATCTGCCACCCTATGTAGGTTTCAAAGATTTCAGTACTATTTCCTTCTTAATCTTTTTTAGGTCGATCTACCCTCTATGTCAGTGGTTCTCAACTGGAGGTGATCTTATCTAGATGAACATGCAACAACGTCTAGACACATTTTTGGTTATCACTACCTAGGTAAGGTGTGCTACTAACACCCGGCTGGGTAGAGACCAGAAATTGCTGCTAAACTCCCTACAATGTACCGGACAGCCCCCACAACAAAGGGTTTTTTGCTTCAAAGTGTCAACAGTGCTGAGACAGAGAAACTCTACTCTAGAATAGACTGTTTTACTTGTTCTCTCTGGACCTTTCCAGCTATACTGAATAGGTGTATTTAGCTTCAAATGCAAAATAGTCCTGGTTTTGTATCATCATGGAAATCTTTCTAAAGACATCAGCAGTTCACTCGGGTTTAGGAGTTTACCATCTTTTCGGATGGCGTGCGGCAGTGTTGGGAGGGTCTTCAGGTTCGATCCATCTACCCACCCACACTTCATCGCCTGTCTCACAATAGTCCAGAATCCACTATCCTAGTCACAGAACTGAATTTATTTTCCCCAAATGAACAATTACATTTCCCCAAAACAAAGTTGACTTGCCACTTAACTGCTTTTTCAAGTTCTGTTTTCCTGTAGGCTTGCAACTGCATGGGGCATGTCATAGGCCAGAATGACTTATTGTGATTTGCAAACCAGGAGATTGATCAAGCACTCCTTTCTCTACACCATTACTAGTAAACACCTCTTCTATAGCCTTCATTTCCTTCTTTTAATACATTTTCCAACAATCCATGATACAATTTTTTTTTCTGAGGCCAGATCCAGTCTGGCTTTCATTAAGCCTGCCTGGCTCTGTGTCTAGGCCCCACGGCCTTGCGTCATATCTGCAACAAGGCAGAGGCCCAGGCTTTCTCCAGGCCCTGGGGCTCTGAGCTGAACCCTTGCACACAAACAGCATAATACTGCCTCTACCACGCCTCACAGACACTAATTTCTGCTTGTCTGCATTTATGAGTCAACAGTCCCAGATCCTCTCATTGTGCTTGAGCCAGTCATCAGAACTCCAAGGACCTCTCTCCTACCTGGGCATCACCCCATTTTTCAAAACCATGACTGGTCACCTGACCGATAGGGAGACCATGAAAACCTGTGGACAATGCTCTTCATCCCCACCCCATGGGCTTTCCTAGGTCTGTACTAATGAAGCAGTCGACCTACCATATTGTACGTTCAATCATCTATACCCCTTTCTCTTATTTTTATAGTGAAATTAAGCTTCAAACAACACAAGGCCCTACATAGTGGAATGAATAGATTTTATCTGCACTGAAGCAAGCTGGAGGGGTTCGAACCCGCTACTTTCCACACAACATACTGCCTGCCCTCCAGCCATGCTGGCTCCTCACTCCTCAACCAGATATGTTCTCATCTTAAGATGACTGTGTTTGCTGGGTCCTCTCTGGAACAGTTCTCCCCAGCTGTTCTCATTGCCCATTCATTCATTCATTCATTCATTCATGTTTTACTCAAATGCTCCTTTGCTTAGAGAAAGTGATGGTGAGGTCTTCCTTTATCTTCCCAATTAGAATGGCTATTTCTGTTCCCTTACTCTGTTTTATCCTTCACAGTACATATTGCAATGTTCTTATCTGTTCTCCCACTAAAACGTAAGCCCCATTTAAGCATGGCTTGTTTTATTCATCACCTTATCACCTGTACTTAGAAAAATGCCTGACACATAGGAGACACTCCGTATATATTTGCTGAATGACACAACTTGTACACATGTATGGAAAGATAACAAGGCACTATATTTCTATCTTTATTTGGCTTTCTTTTTCTGCATTTTATGTCTATCACTACCGATAACCACTTGTTCGATTAAGCTCTACCTTTGAAAGTGTTAACAAAAGAAAATATGTACTAATAGTTATTTCTGATAAATTTTTGCCAGATGTCAAATTCAAAAACATTCTTACCTGGAATATCTTAACAAGAAGGTTAAACAGGAACCCAGGCAACCAATTAACACATGGCTCCTACCTACATAGATGCTGGGGCAGAAATCATGAGCTTGGTGGATGGGAAAGCAACACGTTTATGTGGAAGCACACTAGTGGCTGAGTGTGCTCAACCGCTGAGGGGCTTCAACATGCCCCTGTCTGATGTAGCAACAGGTCCATTCATCAACTACTGAAATACACATACGCTATTTGTGAGGGAATGAACAGGGCAGCGGTAGAGTACCAGGTTGGGGGTTTAGTCATTCACGTTAGCTGGAGATACTGGTGGTTTCTAAATAGCCTTAGATTGTTCCATTTGAAGAAAGCAATTATCCAAAGATGTGAATCTGTGCTCATCAGCTATGACTGTATTACACACACATACCCCAAAGGACATGCCAGGAAGCTGTGAGCAGAAACCTATTTCTTCCCACTGTGCACATGCTGTGGCCGCTCAGTAAAGTGCTGACCACCTGACAGTTGGCTCCCTGAAGTGGGAAACCTAAGGTTTCAATTGCAATTATATTTAACCTAAGTGTGGGGAAGAAAATCAATTCTACTCAGTAAGTATATGTATGGAGTGTCTTCTATTTTGAGGTATTATTACAGTTTTGAAGTTATAATAACTTTAAAAAAAAAAGAAAAGAAAAGAAAAGAAAAGAAAACCCCATCAGTCCAGAGTATGGCCCTGACTGTCTCTAAATACAGAAGTCAATTGTTAGGGAAAATCTCCTTTAATTAATTCTTTTCCCCTAGAGACTCCCAATCAGACCAAACCTTTTTTGCTTAATAGATTGCTGCTAATTAAACATGCAGTGTTACAGCCTGAATTTATAACTAGTTTTCCGAACTTTATTAAATGTAATCTGACACAAAGGAGAAGCAGGTGAATATAAGGAACTTAAATGAAAGGAAGTATGACTATTTTACATTTGCTACTATTCCAACAGATTCATACACATACACAGACACACGCTCCTGCATTTTAATGGTAGCTGTTGCCCATAAAGTAATTCTTCAGCACACTTTTTATATTACCAAATCTATAAAGATTATCTTCTTAGAAGTCCGAATTCTATATCGAAATAGGCCCTTGGTATTATCTATTCTTTGAGTGGAGATATAGTGCCATTCTTGGAATACCCAATTACTAATCCCATCAGTCATTACAAGCATTTCAAGAATGCACATGCCTTCAGTCAGGCACCAACAATCATATTTTAACCACCCAGTTGTTGAAAATTATGTGAAAGCTAAGGGAAAAGTTTAACATTTTCTCCTACACAAACCCAGGCGGTTTGTCTATGAGAAAATTATTTTACTGAAGTGCTCAGGCATGCACAAATGGAATGCACTGTTTTTTTAACAGCTAAATTTCTGAACCAGTGGAAAAACCTTCATCTTTGTTCAAGGCGCTAACTCTACTACAGTTTAATCCTGAACCACAGGCAGTATAGTATGTAAGATCTTCTTATTTGTGGGTAATGGACGAAATTTGGTTGTTTTCAGGGAAACAAATGAAGCTTCAAACGTATTAAGAAATAAAAATAGTTTGATCACATAATACACATCGATTAAGTGGCTTTTTTAAAAAATAACTCTCCATGTGCTCAGCTTTTGATCATATGACCTATAGTTAATGTTTACCTCTACCAATTCTACTGCCTAGGAAAGGCACAATTTTTAAATATGCAGAGGAAGGAAGTTAACAAATCAAGTTAAGTAGATGATATTCTAAAATCATTATAAGACAAAAGAATGAAAGAGCCTATATTCTTTGTACTAACAATTACCTTGAGAGACATGGAAAAATGGAAGCAGCCTTCTTGATACTTCATCACTTACTCATTGTATTTGGCATGAGTAGAGAAGGTCCCAAAACAAAATGAATTATGACTAAACAAATCTTATGCTCTAAAGCAGATCCCCATTTCAATCAGTGGCTCCCCTTTTACATGAAATACATTCATGGACCAATGACAGCCTCTACTTATAACAAGCTCCTAGTATAGCACTTGACACATAAAATATGCTTACTCAGTCCACAGAATGAACAAATGTAAGACTACGAACAGCACCATAAAAGATAACAGAGAACAAAACATTTCACTTTGCTACAACTCTTTCTTGGTGACCCTCCTTGTCACCACCAGCAAGACTCTGGGTCTCCTGCCCTATCATACCTAGAAGGAATGTCCAAGGCCCTCCTTGCCCAACTCCAGCAGGCTCCTGAGCTTTCCAACATTTCTAGTCCAAATCGCAACCCTGGGGCCTGCTGCAACAACCAAACTCCACAAATGGAAACTCAACTGTTAAAGGTGCATGGGGGTGAAAGGGGCAGAAAAGCTAACCCTGGGACAGAAGAGGGCATGACACCCAGCACTCTGTCATGGAACTTCCTATTGAGCCCAAGAGAAAATACTCTCTGACTACAAGATAAATAATTAAGGCGGTGGTTTCCTAAGAGTGGTTCATAGTTAACAAATACTATGAAGGAAAATTCTGTATGGTTAAAACACTGCGGAGACACTGAATTGGACCAAATACAGCACTGAAGAACTTCTCAGAGTCTTGAACAATGCTAATAATGTCTTTTTATTGAAACTTAGGACTCTCTTTGCTTTCTAGTGAGTTAAAAGCTAAAAAGAGCCTTCTTTCTCCTAATATGAAAAAATGGTAGCTAAAGATTAAGCAATTTTTACAGTGACACAAAGAAATGTTTCTACACATAGAACTAATTTTAGAAAAATGTATTTTTTAAAGTTAGCCTACTGAGAAGGGCTCCAAAAATACCTGATTCAATTGAATACAGCACTTCTGCATTCTTCCCCTTGTCCTTGTCCAGAGCTGTAACCTGCAACACCACTGAGCCAACTGCCGCTGATTCATAAACCCGCCCTTCGTAGGAGGAACTCGTGAACCAGGGGGCATGGTCATTGGTGTCACTGACGTTAACAACAATCCGGGCAAAGTTGCGCTTTACCGGGACATCTTGATCCCGCACCTGAAAGAATCAGTAGGTTATCAATACTGTTGGAATTTCCCTATAATTTGTTAAAAATCCTCTCAAACATATGGAACCCCTTAGGAACCAAATGGCAGCCAAAAGCGTAGAGAACCATACCATGACCGTAAGAACATGCTGGTGGGTGGCTTCATGATCAAGTGTTTCAGAAGTAGAAAGAGAGCCCGTGGCAGGATCAAGACGAAATTTCTTGAGACTCAGTGGATCGCTGCTGCTCTGCAGAGTATAGATTAACTTGTTTTTCTCATCCTTATCCACAGCACTGATTTGCAAAATTTCTGTTTCTGGGATTGTGTCTTCAGGAATAACAACTTCATATTTTGATGCAGAAAACTGAGGACGATGGTCATTTGTATCTATTACTTGGATGAATACCTAGAATGACAAAATGGCTCACATTACAGTTATATCTTTAATTATGATATTTTAATATTTACAGAACCAAGGGGGAAAATGAGATGCACAGTGAAAACTGATTATTTCTTAGCACAATGAAACACAAAATGAGAAATAAAAGCAACAAAAATCTAGAATAAAATATATTTTTTTAATTTTCCATTGATCTATTAACCAAGAGTAAGATAATGAAGACCTTTCTAAATTCCTGAAACTCACTTTGGAGATATGTGACATCTTTCCCACACTTCCTTCTGACTGTACACTTAATTTCTCTAAGGGCTCCACAGGAGAGAGATTCTAGAGTACTCGGGTAATAAGACAGACTACTTGAGCAGGATTTACAGAAGATAATTTCCTATGTCAGATCTGAATCTGCAACGACCAAGCTAGCAAGGTGAGTATGATAGTAGATAAATACTGTATTTCAATTTCTTGTTCTAATCTTTGAGACTCCAAATTCCTACTGATAAATTAGAAATGTGCTTTAAAATCTTTATTACATTTTTGTGATCATAAAGCCTACATATAAATAGTAAACATATTCATTATAGTTTTGTGATCATAAAACCTACATATAAATAGTAAACACATTCATTTCCTAGAAGTAATTTAAGTACACTGAAAAGATAAGCTCTCTTAAATGTCAACATAAAATAAAGAGGGAAGAAAAAGTCAGTCTCTTAAAAAAAAACTCAGTCTTAAGATGAATTAAAAGTATTTGTTTTACTTCAACAGTAAAAGGATTAATTTTCAGATTGAAAAGATGTGTGTGGATAAGGCATGGTGGAAATCACTACCGATTATAAAGATGGTTTATAGTTATAAACAAGAAATCTGAGCTTCTTTGGCATGTGTGGAATAAAAAGGTTCACCAGTCCAAACAGTACAGGAGGCCAAAGTCCCAGGAATGCATAGGTTAAGCTATTAACCACACTGGTGCTGGCATATGAACTACAGATCTTTCCATGAAGACTATACCAGTGTTCTCATCAAACACTACACCATCAGTGATAGATTTGTAACACTAAACTTCATATACATACTAAATGCATTCCCTAAACCACAGAAAGGTTTTATGGGAAAGTCACACATAAACATTTGAAACTACAGACCATTTCTTAAGGTCAATGATGATTCAGAAGAGATGGTTTTATAATTTCTCTAAGTTAAATCGTTATATATTCATTTCCACTATAAATTTACATATTACTTTTCTAATGGAGGGAGTATTGGGCAGAAGTAGTTTAATCCTGCTCTAAAGTCAATTAATCATGACTAAATAGGAGCAACCAGGGTAAAAACAACCAATTTTGATATGGCAATTCTTGTGAAACACATTCATAGGGCCCCTATACACTCAGCACATACCTACACATTACTGGGGTGCAAACAAATGTGTTATAGCCCCTGCCTGCCCTCAGGAAGCTTTTAACCTCGGCAGGCGAGGCCTTACACATACGAAGCATAATGAGGTTCCACATATTATCAAGTAAATTATCAAGTAAGTTTTTACGAGTCCAGAGATGGTGTGGAACATTCTGAAAGCTTTTAAGGAAGAGATAAGGCTTTGCCTGCATAGGTCTTAGGTTGGCAGATCAATGTATACAGGGAAGGGGCGAGGACCTTGGTCAAAGACATGACGGCAAGAAGCCACATCAAACACCCTCTCTCTTGGAGACTGGTGAGAAGGACATGGAACTAAGGGATGGGTGGGGGGTAAGGAGAAGGTGGCATCTAGTACGCAGAACCTTGACTCCGAAGCAGAGGCTGAAGAACTATTATATCCTGGATGCACTGAACTACCTGTCAGAGGAAGTTCACCTTTGCGGCCTCTTCCCAACCACGCAGGCCCACTCTGGCAGTGGGCAATGCGGGGTGAACTGCAGGGACAGAGGATGGAGACAGGGAGGGGACTGAGGTGTCAAGCAAGGAGTCCAAACCAGTGCTGATGTGCAAGAGTGAATGGTCTGTGAGCATGCACGGACAACAGACTCCATGGGCTTTCGATGCAAGCATCCCGTGTGCTACCTCATTTATCCTGCAGAGTGCCCTCTGAGGATAAAATCACTATGACCAATTTCCTGATGAGAAAAAGGGTACACAGAGGGTTACAGCCACTTGCCCACAGACAGGGTAAGAGGCAGAGCCAAGGTTCAAACCAATCGACCTGCACGTAATGCTGATCCTTGAGAAACCAAAGGGAAACAGGAAAGCCAAACTGTTTTCAAAGAAAGAAGAAGCCTTAACTGTATTTGCTAAGTTACCGAGATACCAGAAAAAGCAAAGTGACTCACAGTAATACTGGTCAGCATCCTAAGCAGAAAACGGCAGGCCAGGAAAGCAAGGAGCAGCGCTGTTTCTGCAGAGCACCAGGGATTACGCTGGGATGCCCCCTCCTGCCCCATGGCACAGCTCTGCTGATGATGCACCAAGGCTTAACCCCACAGCGCCCCCCCCCCCCAAACCTCTTGATCTGCCCTCGGCTGCTACTGACCTGCACGCAGCAAAATCTGCCCTGCTGGTTCCTGAGTTTTACCGACAAACCTGAATCTACCCTGTGTTCCAGTTCTTTATCCACCCAATTCCTAGCTCTGTGTTGCTCTTCAGGTGGTATTTTGCTGCTCTGTCCTCATCCACATTCTTATCTCCCTATTCTCTGACCCACAAGGAAATCGAAACCTAATTACTGACTGTCCTCTTTGTCCCATAGGTCAGTCTGGGCCTTGTAACCACTCTCTGATCCTCGCTCGACCCGCCCAGCCAGCATTTCATCAGAATATCTTTCAAGACCCTCTGAAAATGACTCAAAATAAGTTACAGAAGTATAAATGAAGCACTAAAACTTAAGATATTCTGTGTTCCTGGAAAGACTGTAGTCGATTTCCTGGGTTTTTCAGGAAATTTTAGTCAACCACATTTGACTACCACATTTCATACTAAGCTTTTAACTGTACTAGCTAAAACTACAATTACTGGGCAAGGGAAACAGTGCTACTGATTCATTTAGTGATAAGCAATAAATGCTATGGGTAAATATATCATCTTCATTAATGAGAATGCGCAGCACAGAGGGCCACTGCTTATTAAGTCCCTTTTGCTATATTTCTGGTTAGTAATTTACTTGAACTGGTCCACATACAGCTATACCTTTAAAACTTTCAAATTTTATCCTGTTAAATGTATTATAACTCTTGATGTTTTTATTCTCATTTTCATGTTCTAAAGTCTAGCTTCTACAATGAGAACAGTTCCCAACAAAAATGAAAATTTAATACTGTACTAAAACTTGTACGTGACAATCTCAAAATGACCCCAAAGCATGGTAACATGTCAATTTTAAATCCCCTAAGAATCAAAAGTGTGAGAAAGGAATAAGGTCTTCTCAAAACTGGTTCTGAATCATCTACTTATTTATTAATTAAAAAGATATCACAGACTTTTATTCTTCAAAGCAACTAAATAATTTAACAGATGATCTGTTTCATTTGAGATTTAAAATAGTATCATCTAAAGATAAAAAACTGGAATTCAGAAGCATTTTATCTTCTAATACTTACTTTCTTCCTTTTGTCTTTTAGGACACAGTAGATTACAGGTAAATATTAGCCTCCACCACCCTAGGGGGTAAGCTCTATGAGGGTAGGATTTTGTTTCCCGGTATTCAGCTTCTAGAGCAATACCCGGCATATAACAAATGTTCAACAAATTCTCAAGCAGCCCACACAGAGAATCAAAGAGAATTTAGATTTAATTTTTAGGGTTTTAACACTGAAATTTGAAATCCCAGTAATCTGGCCATCTCTTAATCACCAGATAGGAACAAATAAAGATGTTAAAGGAATTATGAGAACAATTTTATCAGCCATTTTATGCAACCTTAAGGTAGCCAGAAGGGGAAAAAAAACTCAAAAAAGTGATTTAAAAGATAATTAAGCCTCTAATGAGCTTTAATGAAAATCACTTGGACAATTCATCCTCAATAGTAATACCATTTATATTAATACTGTTCGAAATTGGTATAAAATTTTGATTTTAAAAATTGAAAGTGGGTTTTTTTTAAGCCTTCTTTCAAAACTGGTTAATTACAGGCCAAACCTAAATCCAGATTTGCAGTTAATTTTCTTCCTGAAATACAAATCCTCAGTGTGTGTTATGCGTGAACTCTCTCGACACAGTAACTCTTCCTGGGAGCCTCAGAGGGCAGACTCAACCGTTCATACCGCCTGTGGACCCTGAAATCCTAACAGTCCTTCTCTGACAAATGCATCATTAGTGATTCACTTACCTGTGTAAGGATAGTGGTGGTTCCATCTGTAGCTTCTACTGTGAGGTTATAGTTTGATTTCTGTTCCGCATCAAGAGGTTTGGCAACAATGATGGTCCCGGTGCCCTTGTCCACATCAAAGTCACTGTCATAGTTGCCACCTAGTTGAAGTTAGGGCAGACAGAAAAGTATGAAAATCTGTCATTTCTTTGTGGCTTTCTAATTCTTCATGACAGGGGAGGAAAAAAACCTCTTCTGATACATTGCTCAAGGTGATTCCAAGGAGCTTTCATTTTGAAAAAAACAGGAAAAGATGGGCCCATTACAAAGATAACGCCTACTAAATACACATTTGGGCCCTACTAACTGTCCTACTGAGAGGAAAGAAAGCAACTCTGAAGACAGAAAAACACTGCTAATATTGCCAATGAATTACTTTCAATTCGCTTTTTCGGGGGTTCTGAATAACATTTTAATTTATATATCCTAGTAACTATATATAACATCCTTTACTAAACCAAAGTCAGTCATTTAGATGTTTAATTGCTCAAAATACATACACCTGATGCACGCTGCCCTTATAATAAACTAACTATTAAAAACAAAAGTTAAAATAGTGACAGTTGACATCAATTACTCCTGGCTCTTAGAGACATGAAACGAAATTTTCCCCATTGTGGCCAAACACAAAGCTTAATGAAGCAAAAGTTTCAGTACTACTAACATTACCCAAATGCATTCCCAATTATGTTCTAGATAAAGCTCTCTCTTCAAATCCATTGAACTTGAGATACTTTTACCAATGAAGTGAAATGGAATGAAAGTAAACTCATAATGTCATGATGATGTTCTATTACTAAATCTTGCCAAAAAGCCACAGAACATCACACATGGAAAAGAAAATCTTCAGTTCCACCTAAAACTAAGGACGACCTCGTAATTTACTAGAAGGCAGCAAGTTGGCAACTGGGATGGGTGACCACATGCACACCACAAGAACAAAGGACAATGAAAGATAGTCACTGGCAATTAAAAAAAAATGTTCTAAAAACGGATGCTTTCATTTTAGATCTCATAATCTGAGGCAAATTATGTGATCTCAGCAGATACCTTCTGCTGTACAGTTCGGGTCACAAGTCATCTGAAAGATGTAAAACACTTCTCTAGCAAGCGTGTCTCCTGGCACAGCCACAGAGGAAGCGAGCAAGCATGGAAAGCAAGCAGAGAACAAGGAAGAGCGGTCAATCAAACCAGTCCCCGAGGCAGGCAGTGTTACATGGAGTTACACGCTGCACCACAGCAGCCTGGCCCGTCTGGAAACGTGACAGCAGTTATCAGAATGCAAACACACTATTTGGAGTGTATAGTTCATTGTGCAAATCATCCTTTTTTTCTTTACAACGGAAGTAATGGTTTCATCATAGATGATGACCCAGACAATTTTGTACAATGACCCAAAGTGGGAAAGAGCCTCACTGTCTGGCATGGGAAGCGGTAAAGCCCGGGCCACTTGCACCCCGGGACCCTGGCAGCCCACGTCCAATCCCCTTCAAACACTGACACAGCACGTGGGGCGAGGGTGGCCAAAGGGTGCAAGAGGGGAAGGGGATACGAAGGACCGACTGGGGATGAATCACAATACGTACTTAGGCTTTTCAATAGCCTTATGATTAAAATAATGTGAAGAGGATTTTAAAAAAATAAGATGTCAAAGTCTAAAGTGCATTTTCTTTTTTAAATGTGTTAAAGTAAGACATTCTGTGTCTAAACTCAATTATATGGAAAAGAAAAAATGAAAAAGTGATTTAGGCATTTCATCTTTATTATAGGGTAAACTAGTCTCAGGGACTCTGCTTCCCACATTCCCAAAATGTGGTAAATAAAACTAAAAAGGCCAGTTGGCACCGTCATTTTTAAGTTACACAATTAAAATCTGTAAGATTATTCCCTATAAAATACTGACATGTGACAGTCACACAGTTATTTTAAGCATTCAAACCACATTCAGTAAAAATAGCAATGTGCCGTATGTTATACATAAAGAAGGAAAATTAAGAAGTTGTGCTTTAGGACCAAAACATTCAGATTTCTAACTTCTTGATGCCTTTTTGAAAACCCTATTTTTACATTAATGATATGGTGTATACACAGCATCTATTTTAAACAAGTTTATTACCTGCTGGGTATTATAAAACATTTTGCAATCAAAATACTGATAATTTAAGACAAATTCTCCAGTTCTAGGTCTTACTCCCAAATTTAAATCCTGAGACATATACAGAAATCAGAAAACCAAAGACAGGTTTTCCTCAGTGTAACCTATATAAGGACAATGAAAACTGAGGAATCCTTACCAATGATGTCAAACCAAAGAGGTGTGCCAGGAGGCTCAACAGTTATCACTCCAATCATGTGAGCCACTGGATCACTTTCCATGACAGTAAAGGTGAAAAATGGTTCTTCAAATGAAATCGGTTCCACTGATGGCTTGGGTTTGGAGATCCACTCAATATGGAGTCGAGTGGTTGATGACTTTTGGGGGCGACCATTATCAACTGCCTTAATCTATAAAAAAAATACAAGCAGAGGGGGTGAAGGGAGCAAATTAGAAGTTACATCCTATGACTGAAACACAGATCAGTGTGGTCTTAAACTGAGCCAATTTCAAGCACTTAGTATCTGTATCTGTATTTTCCCCATGTTTAAGGTTTGATTAAAAAGAGCAACCTCTTCATGCCACACTCAACAAACGTAGTAACCGGAGCGACAGCTGAGAAGAGAAAACCAAAGCCACATGTCCCAATGTTAGGTCAACAATGAGGCCACTTATTGAAGAGAAAGTTTTAAGAGAAGGGATACTAGACCAGATTAATAGTCCAAGTATGTAAGAAATTCAAAGACTAGATCTTAACTCACTGAAAGAATATCATATTCTCCAGCTCCAGAAAACTTCTTGGATGAAACCACTCCGGTTTTCGGCTCAATAAAAAATTTGCCGTGCTCGTTTCCATCTTCAATGCTGTAAGAGATCTCTGCGTTGGGACCGTCATCTTTGTCTGTAGCTATAACACGATAGATGGGCTCGCGCTTGGCATTCCTTTCTCGTTCTGGTCTTTCCCGCTCTGGGAGCCTGATTTTGTAGAACTTTTGTAGGAACTGAGGTTTGTTGTCATTTTCATCAAGGATTTTCACGATTACTCTTGCAATGGTGGATTTGGGGGGGCTACCGTTGTCTGTCACAGTAACCTGTTTTTGAAAGGTAACAGATCAACAGATGTTATAAAAAAACATAAAATTAAATAAATAAATATATATATAAATAAATTATAAAAAATAAAATAAAATAATGAAATAAAATAAAATAAAATAAAATAAAATAAATAAAATAAAATGGGACTACCTTCCTCCTAACTAATGATACACCACATTTGCACAGACCTGTAAGGCTCACAGCATACCATCTCCTCTCTCCTTCTGATAACAGCCTTATGAGGAGGCGAGACTATGCCATGTCCCATTCTAGACAGGGACTGGGGGGAGCGAGGAGAGGGCCAAGAAAGAGGCAGCGCTGAGCCCTGGCTCTCCCCTCACCACGCCACCTCTCCCTACTCAACTGCAGCTCCGACACGAATGTCGCCAAGATGGCAAGCTATCAAAAACAACTTATTTTTAAGCCAAGAAGAGATGCATGAAGGTCTGGCTTTTAAATAGAGTCCTCTGAAGAACACTGTACACTCTATACACTAAAAAAAAAAAAAAAAAAAAATCAAATCAAATCTCCACATATTGCATTAAAAACTTTCATTTTTAGGCCTCTACAGTAACGTCAGGTAGATCATCAGTTCAAAATATATGTGAAGTAGCATGCCTTTTAATAATAGCTGTCACCATTTTGTTTTGTTGGATTCTCTTCTTGTACAGAGAAGTTCTCCACGGTTAATACGAATATAAGAATTTTCATTTCAGACCCACTTACTAAATAAGATTTTCAGTAAAAGAAATGTAAAGTAAGTGTCATTCTAATTATTTATGTAGTGAATTTAGGAATAAAAACCCAAGCCTTCAGGACTGTAGTGGCAAATGCTTCCATATGCAGAGTTTCCCCCCAAATCAAATGCCCACTTTTACTCTGGTGTGGACATTCAAGACCACAACCTGAGGAATAGCTATTTTTCTCTGACCACATCCTCCAAAATGAATGACTGAAATACCAAAAATATTAAATTATACTGAAGTTTTCTGTGGAACTATTTTTTTTTTTTTAAAGTTTGGGGAGTGTAAATCCTGTTGCTTATAGAAGTGTGAATAGATTCCCGACGGTACCTGCCAAGAATATTTAAGTAGTTGCTTAAAGCACATGATTCACCTTCCCACACTCTCAAAATAAAACAAAATCTACAATTACTGTTTAATTTTACTCTCTCAAAACATTTCCTTTTGATCATTTTTCCTATGATCTTTAGGGAAAAGAGAGAAATTAAAGAGAAATAGAAGCAAGCACTATATTTTGTGGTAATCCTCACCAAAGCGTTCTTAAGGATGGGTTCAATAACCAGTAGCCAGTAACACAGCTTTTAACACAGGAATGGAAAAAAGAACTCTCCTTTAAAGACAAATCAATGCCGGCATTGGCCCTCAACTACACCACCACAAAGGACTACAAAAAACATACAAGGTATGAAAACAAACTATTACAAAGTAATATTTCCCATTAACATCTTAATATTATCTTCAAAGTCCTGAGTATCTTCTACTTGCTCCCAACCAGCCTTGGATGTTGACCGTGAAAAGGTGGCTCTGGAGTGAGGCACACAACTGGACACCTGTGCAGCTCTAACCAGGGTGCGGGCCATAGGGAGATGCCAATGCCTCTGACCTGCCGCTCCGGAGGGCATGCCCCCGTTTCCCTTTTTTGGGAACTGTATTCTCCCTTCTGTCGAACAATGTAGTGACCAGATCAAAATTCTAAACTCTGCTCTATCAGAAAGAAAATTCAAGGGAACTCTATGACCTATGACTAACACTCGGATGTAACACATGAAGAAACTATTAACTATAAGGGCATCCGGGTAGCTCAGTCAGTTAAGCGTCAGCCTCCTGGTTTTGGCTCAGGTCATGACCTCAGGGTCCTGGGATTGAGCCTCATGTTGGGCTCAGGGCTCAGCATGGAGTCGGCTTGAGATTCCCCTTCTGCCTCTGCCCACCCCCACTGCTTGTACATGCTCTCTTTCAAAATAAAAAATAAAACTTTAAAAAAAAAAAAAGGCAATGACTAGTTCTAACAGTGTCTGTGAAACCACTTTTTCTAGACATGATATTCATGTGCACACACTACAGAGCTATAAAAGTAAATATTTTATTGACAAAGTTAGAACTGCGACCAATGATGAAAATGAAATGAAGCAGGCAGCATTATGAACAGCAAAGGCACACAAAGAAAGAACTAAATGCTAATAAAAATAATAAACCACAGTTTAGGACTTTCTCAAGTACCCAGAGTAGAATGGAAGACTCATGCAGGTGAGTCACAACTCAACAAGCATGCCCTACTGAGTTTCCCTCTCCATGAGGCTGCCTCTCCTCAGCCTCTTCCTGGCTTGTAGGCCCCACACGCAGCAATCACATCAGGCCTGACCCCCACACAACACTCTACCTTCCTCCTCCATGTGACTCCCATCCCCACCCACACACCCTGCCTCTGGTCCACCAGCATGCCAGGAAGCAACAGACTGTGTTTCTCCTTTCGGGGACTAGAAAGGCATTTTAAATTAGCCGTGAAAATGAGAAGCCTATGGGAAGAGACCATCTAAGAAAAGTGCATGTCAGTCTTTAATCTTCTATTTTCGAAAATGTTTCAAAAGCACAAACTTTCTACAATTCAGTTTAAAATGCAAAAAACAATGTAATTATTTAAGAACGATGACGATGGAAACTAGAAATTATAGTTGAACTAGATCTATTATATAAAAAATACCCCAAAAACAGAATACTGAGGAAAAAAATGGAAAAAGTATACAGTATGGGGGGAGCGGGGGAGGAATGGGATAACTGGGCGATGACACAAGAGAGGGGGCATGATATAAAGAGCACTGGGTATCATATGGGAGAGTTGAATCACTGATCTCTACCTATGAAACTAACTAATAATACATTACATTTAATTAACTGAATTTAAATTTAAAAAATAAATACAAAAAAAAAAACAGGAAAAGAAAGACATACAGCAAAGTTTCCCTTATATAAATGAAAAGAAAATTCAAATAATTTTGTTCTCAGTTTGTTTGCTCTGGATGTGAGCACAAAAAATTAACACAGAATTTAAAACAATGGTCTTGGGCAGCCCAGGTGGCTCAGTGGTTTAGTGCTGCCTTCAGCCCAGAGCCTGATCCTGAAGACCGGGGATGGAGTCCCACATCAGGCTCCCTGCATAGAGCCTACTTCTCCCTCTGCCTCTCTCTATCTCTGTCTCTCATGAATAAATAAATAAAATCTTTTAAATAAATAACTAAAACAGTGGTCTTGTGTTCTGGGGATAGAAAGGGATTTAAGGGGATGTGACCTACACTTGCTGACGTTTTCTTTCCCCTTTATTTTGGTTTTTAATCATGACCAGAAGCTAATATAACTAAATCATAAGAGTTATGAATACTAGTTAATGTGAACAAGAATGCTCTTTCCTTATATTTATATTATTTTTTAAATAGTTCAAAAAATTGCTTACTTCTAATATATGTTCATCTTGCTGCTCTCGGTCCAGTTTCCTTGACGTCGTTGTGATAAGACCTAGAAAATGGTAACAGTTCATTAATCCTTACAAATAAATCCTTACAATATCTTGTAATTGAAACCACACTGAGTGTAAAAGTCTGAGCAAATCTCTGGGTTCTGAAGGGGGGTAAAGTGATAATCCAGGTCCAATTATTTTATTTACACACAACATACTTTCTCATTTTAATGCTTCTTAAACACAGCAGATGAAGGATGAAGAAAGTGGCAAAACTCAAATCAGTGACTTTTTTTAGCGGTTTGAATAAACATTTTGTCAGAAGAGATCTTCAAAAGTAAGATGACGTTATCCAGGTTTTCAAACTCCTCTAACTACTGCAGTGATGATTAAGAATTAACAGAAAAATCTTCTATAACTATATTAAAAAAGGACCACTGGAAAATCTAATGTTGACTATGATTTATTACATTTGAATCATTAACCTTCATAAGTGAAGAACTGTTATAAAAGTAATGTGATTTTCCAGGACACACTGCTCAAGTACCAATTAATTTCCAGTGAAAGAAAACAAAAATGATCCTCAAAGAAACCCCATATTCTTTATTTGATTTTTGTATCAAACTAGAAAATCCATAGTTTCAATCTCTAGAACTTTAATAACAGTCGGCTAAACTATCAACATGTGTTGAATCCCGGAGGACCATTAAAACTGATTAAATATATTCTGTACTTCACAAAACACAAAATTCCCCCAATCACTAAAATATCTTCTACAGCCTGTGCTGAGTCTGATGCCAGATCTGAAGCTCAGGTAAAAACTAATGTGGCAAGACACCTGCCAGGAACCACCTTTCTCCCGCCCAGCTTTTTGAGGATTTTTTTCACACAGGGAAATACTTCAAATAATTGATATTTAAGAACAGACTTTATTGCTATAATTGATTTTCTCCTATTATCCTAATTTCACACAACTACCAATTAAAGGCTATTCGAAATGCTTCTTTAAATTTGTAAATGAAAGATTTGTGTTTTCATTTAATCTGAAGTATTTTTTTTTCCTTAAATAGTTACTAAGGATCTCAATCAACATTATATTTCCCCAATTTAAGGAAGCAAGGTGCTCTTGTTAACAAAACAAAAGACTACATTGTAGACCAGAATCTGGGGTTTTTCCCAAACCATACTTATAGATTAAAAGAGAATGCGTTACAATGGAAGGAAAATGCTTTACAATGCTTAATGGTGTGAAAACACTGCTTTAATGTGGCACAGGTTTGATTTTCATTAGTCAAAAACCTTTTAAAGTTAATTCCTCTTTTTTCCTATCAAAAGTTTACCACTTTCTGATTGTGGTTTTAAGTAGTTCAAGAATGACAGGAAATCACTGTGATTAGGTCCCATCTAATTGTCCTAAGGTGCCCATCAAAAAACTGTTATCAATGGCAACATCACAGGGGCAACAGCTTGGCACTTTCACAGCAAAATAGCATCCTGCTTCTGTAGAACCTAATCATTTGTTGCTTGACTATCCTTTAGCAAGTAAGTTCTATAACAAACAAGTAACTATCCATTAGCAAATAAAATTCCCCACTTTACAGTTTACTTATAGCACAGACTGCTCACAAAGGATGTGCCCACATCCCTGCTCCAAATTCAACATAAAGACAAAAAACAAACATGTAGGTTTGTTACTTGCACTCTCCATATGTTTCAAATTAATTCTCCTGTTAATGCAAATGGAACATTAATTTCATTCAAATGCAATGAATTCTAATGTTCCTTTCTTACACATTTTTTTTTTTAGCCAGTTACTGCTATATCCACTCCTTCACCTCCCAGCTTAGATATCATTTCTGAGGCCTGCCCTGACAGGTGTGGCCTGGGTCCTGCTGCTGAGTTCTGAGCTCTGACATCTGCTCTCTCGTAACATCACCCCACGGCACTACAGTCACGCATCTTGAGGTCTTCTTTTGTAGCCTGTAAAGCTCATGAGGACAGAGCCTGCCTTCCTTGTAGATCTTGGTTATATGGCTACATCTCTATTACTCTAAAAAAAAAATACCTAAATGTGTGAACACATGAATTCCTTAAAACCATTAAAAGAGCAGCATTAAAAATATTTGAGTGACACACACACAAAACTACACTTGGAAATAATGATACATATTTATAGCTTTTCTATGAGCTAACAGAAAATGATTTAACATGCATTTATGCTGTGACAGGTGGTCCAGGTGACGGTGGCATCCAGCCGACATGGAGAGGCACAGATGTCAAGTGCAGGGGGGGCGGGTAGTTGGAGGCAGGCAGATTTGGGTTATACCACAAGCAGAAGAGGATGTGAGGAAAAAAAAAAAAAAGAATGGTGGGCCGATGTTTTATGGAAGCAGGTGACAGCCATGTTTAGAACCATGAGGAAGCCTAGGGAGCATTTGGCTGAAAGAAAATCTTGTGTCCCACAAGCCCAGGGCAGAGAATTTTAGGGAGAAAGTCTCTCCTCCAAGTAGGTCAGGGAAGCTTAGAAGAGAAACTAAAATGAGAGCCAGGGAGGCAGGAAGGAGACCAAGAAAAGTACTTCTCTTATGAAGAGGAGACACGCTCACATTGAGCGATGTTTTGAGCAAGTACACACATGAGGGATGATGAAGATCTAGACCCGGGCTCACCAATACAGTGGCCGCCAACCTTGTGTGGTAACCGAGATTTAAATTACATGTAGAATTCTCATAAACACATAATAAGATATTTCAGATGAACAAGAAGACCTTTCTTTCTAGATTCACAACACTGAGGCCAAAAGAAATCCTATAGAAAGTACTACATTGCTTTCTTTTGCCTAATACCAACCCCAGGGGGAGGTTGTGCATATATATGCATGGTGGGGGGGGTGGGGGTGGCAAGAGGTGCTGCACCCTCTAAGGGGAAATTCATGTTTGTAAAATTTGCATAGAAAATGAACTCTGACAAGAAAACAAAATTTCCTAAGGAAGCAGGACAATATGAGGAAAACCATGGATAGTACTGGGAAGTACCCTCTACCTGAAAACAGTTGACCCCATCAGGAGGCTATACCCAAATATGCAGAGCTCTAGCCACAACATCTCGGCCGTGGAATCCATCATGCATTTCATATTCATTTCCACTGTGATTCTGTACATCTCAATCCTACTTGACAAACACCTGTATCAAAAGATGAATCCCAAGAATCCTTTTCCTACATACCCAGGACATGTTATTAACCCTGTTGCTATTAAATACCCTAATAAGTATATCCCTTTCTTTCATTTTAAACATTTGTGCTCATCTTTAATGTTTATTACGAAATCCCAGGAAGACAAATACTTAATAGAAATAGCATGATTTTAGAAACAGCATGATATTTCAAAGCTAGAGAGAAACCTTCAAGATTATTGAGCTCAGCTGCCTAAGCCAAAGGGAAGTTAAATTGTCTCAAGGCCACCAGTAAGTCATTATCAGAGTCAGAATTAGAGTTCAGTTTTCCCGACGCCCTAATGAGACTGTTTGGGGTTTCTTTTCCTCCCCTTCACCCCGCACTGCATAACTTACTGCACTTTGGTATTTCAAGTCTCCATAAACTCTGAACTGCGACTTACATAAAGTTTAGGAGAACACACACACACACACACACACACACACCAGCAATAATCATTATTCATTTAGTAGGTCAAAAAAAGCAAGTTAGAAAGTAAAATGAGTGGACAAAGCAAGAAAATATATATGCAAATGCTGCCTTTTGCAACTGTGCTTTATCTTTTCTGCGGAGCACTATTAAATTAAAAATAGAAATGAAAAGAGAAAATTTCTTTCCTTGGCCTAGAAAAACATCTCATTGTGTAGACCAATATTATATAGAAGAACTGAGTTAGCAAAAATACTATATTCTCACCCACTAGCAGCTACCAATTTACCCCATAAATATATGTAAAACTAAGAAACCAACCTTTCCTATGGTTGAGGATCATTAAAAAAAAAAAAAACTCTTCATAGCTTTTCAATACACATTAGCATTTAGAGACGAGAACCATTTAAGAACAGTTAAATTAACTGTTTCAATACAAAATTTTACTCTTTGACGTTTCTTATAAATCAATACCAAAAACCACCTCCGAACTTCCCAAAGTTTAAGAGATCAAATGGACGTCACAAAGCAGGTAGCACATCAAAGTCAACATGAAAGGATTAGTAGGTGAAGATAACATGAGACCATCCACAAAGGTGGAGCTATATTTAGGTATTCGTTCAACTGCTCTGTGGCATGCACTAAGAAGGTCTTGTTGCCAAGGAACAAAGGTGAAGGCAAAGACCACATTCAGGAAATAATATGAAAGTGAGACTTGAGTGTAGAGTTCATATAGAACACAGGGAGAGGCAAGAGCTCTTGCTGTGGGCTCTCTAATCGAGGAGAGCTTTAACTTGGCTGGATGATGAGACACACATAGTCTACACAGGTAGTCTAGCCGTCTAGACTACTAGACAGTAGTCCCAGCAGACAACCAGCCCAGCACCCAAAATGCAAGCGAGGCCATCCAGGCCCAGCCAGCCTCAGAGCCAACCAGTCAAATGAACACTGCATGAAAAGATTGGTCAGGCCTGGACAAGACCAGAACTGCCCAGCAGAATCCTATACTAAACTATAGGTGGTGGTTGTTTTAAGCCACTCAATTCTGGGACAGTTTACTACACAACAGGAGCTAAATAATGCATCAGATGATCTCATCTCTAATTGTTATCTGACTTCCTACATGGCAAGGTATTGTGCTATGAGCTTTGAGTAAATTATCCCATTTAATCCAGATGGATGTAAGTGGCGATATCGGTATCATAATAAATAAATATACATTTTTACAGGTTCAGAGAAATTAGACTGCTTACTCCACATCACTCGGCAAGGTGCGGAGCTGGGAGTTCAATACACCTAGAGCACCAGAGCCTGAAGTCCACAGTAAGGATGAGGGAAACGAGAGGGGGAAGTGAAAGATCTGGTTCTATAAAAGATGGTTTGAAACATCAGTGCTGCAGACGTAACTACATGACAGCCAGGGAAGGAGGAGTGGGAAAAATTTCCAAATGGGATTAAGGTCCAACACAACAAGAGAGCAAATACTAATGATAAGTAGTAGGAGTTTCCAAAGAACCAAAACTGTATTTAAATTTTAAAAAAAGGGCAGCCCAGGTGGCTCAGTGGTTTATTGCCACCTTTAGCCCAGGGTGTGATTCTGGAGACCCAGGATCGAGTCCCACGTCGGGCTCCCTGCATGGAGCCTGCTTCTCCCTCTGCCTGTGTCTCTGCCTCTCTCTCTCTCTCTCTCTCCCCCTGCTAAATAAATAAATAAAACCTTAAAAAAAATAAAATAAAATGAATTTTTTAAAAAAAGTCTTGGTTTTGGAGAGAAAACAATATGGCCATGTATTCGCCTTGCTTGGCAGGAAATTTACTCTGAACCATTTTCCAATGACTCTACTTGAGAAGAAGGAGAGGAAGGGGAAAGATCGAGGAAGGGGTGGAGGTTGGGGGGAGTCTACTCACCTAATTCACATTTCCCATTTCTCTGATTATTCTCCTCTAGTCACTACAACTACTTTGGCGTTTGTACCCTTTTGCTCATTTTAGAATAATGCATGAGCTACAGTAACAGATATTGTAGAAAAGCAGCATCCAACAGAACTTTCTGTGATGGGCAACTTCTTCAATCTGCACTGTCCTCTGAGGTAGCGCCCAGCAGATGTGGCTGCTGAGCACTGGAGGCATGGCTCATGGGACCGCAAAACTGAATTTTTAAGTTAATTTAAATAATTTAAGTAGTCTCCAGTCATTTCCACTCTTTCAGGGAGGATCCAATTTTCAAATTATCCCTGTCAAAACCAAAACCTGGTAATGACAATACGCCCAATCTTTTTCTGTAGTTAGAATTTGAAGCAGTGATTCCACGGCAAATATATTTGGTATCAAATTCTAAATTCTGTAAATATCGGTCTTAAAGAGTGAAGAAGCAACAATGTCCAAGATTCTGACATGCTGATGCTGCCGCACAATGCTTCCCTCTGCACATCCCTTCCCTTCTCCTAGTCTTTCTCACTTGGGCTCAGCTGGGGGCAAAGAAACCTGGTTGGTTGGTGGTAGTTGACAGCTTCACCTAAGCACCTAAAAATCAAGAATCTCTGTGTTGAAAGACTTGGGGGGGGGGGTCAATACCAACTTTTATTTTTAGCTTCTGATTTCTAAGAACTAAAAATTAACCAATGGCATGTATGTTCATAAGCACTGTTGATGCTGTCATAAAGTTTACTAACTCAAAAGTCACCCACTTGTTCAGTCTGTATTTAGTTATTCAATCCATTTTTTCAGGACTTCTCTGAACACTCCATGACACACAAAGAAAAGCTTAGGACAAGGCCCATGTCCTCAAAGGCATGCAATTCATTTAAGGAAACTAGCTCTTAGACCTAAAAGGTACAGACAAGTATTAAACTATGGTCTCATAGCTCACTTTTTAGGCAACACTAATGGTGTGCTTCCAAGCATCTGGCTCTGGGCTAGGCACTATATCGGTCATTCTCAATGAATAATCACAGCAACCCCACAAGGGAGCCAATAATAGATGATCTTAAGATACTGGAGGCTGGGCAGCCCTGGGCTCAGCAGTTTAGCGCCACCTACAGCCCAGGGCATGATCCTGGAGACCCGGGATCGAATCCCACATCAGGCTCCCTGCATGGAGCCTGCTTCTCCCTCTGCCTGGGTCTTTGCCTCTCTCCCTCTCTCTCTCTCCTCTCTGTGTATTCTCATGAATAAATAAATAAAATCTTTAAAAAAAAAAAAAAAGATACTGGAGGCTTTTGAGGTATACAGTCACAAAGCTAGTAAATGGCAGGGCAGAGATGTGACCCTAAGTCCATCTGACCCCAGAACCCAAACTCTTAGCTCACACAAATAACCTTAAATTGCATACACCATAATTACATATTTAGTGTGTATAATGATCACATCACAAAATTATTCAGTGAACACATAGGAGCTTCTTACATTATTCTAAGACTACCTCTAGCCATCCAGTCTGGCTTCCTTTGTGAACGTCCTCAAGACTCTGTACCCTTTTTACAGAGCTTTATTAATCACAGCACTATTGTGATTAGCCCTTTTGACTGTAGGTATGCAATTTAGGTGTATTATTTTTAACTGTTTTCCCTGATTTTGCTGGAACACTTTAATATAGCCTGCTCTTTACTAAGTTCAGGAACTTCAACTGTGGTATATATGGTGGTAAAATAAGTATTTAGTTTAAGACACTGTGATTTCCTTAGGAGTTGTTACTACCATGATCTGGAAGTCTGATTTCTACCTTTCTACTTTCATTCAATTCCCATCTCTTTTTAAATATTTATTTATTCATGAGAGACACAGAGAGAGAGAGGCAGAGACACAGGCAGAGGGAGAAGCAGGCTCCATGCAGGAGCCCGACGTGGGACTCGATCCCGGGTCTCCAGGATCACACCCTGGGTTGAAGGTGGCGCTAAACCACTGAGCCACTAGGGCTGCCCTCAACCCCTATCTTAGCAAGGACTGCTCCCAGATCTTAGCAAGGACTGCTCCCAGGACAGTCAGTGCTTCAAGAATCAGCAACACTAAGAACAATTGCGATAAAACTGTAATACCCCAGTAAATAGGCTGTTAAACACATGGCTCAAGCAAGTTTTACAAAAACTAAAAAGGTAATATATTTATATATGATACGTGATATGTGTATACGCCTTCATAAAAGTCCAAACCCCAAATGTAAAAATTAAAACTTAGAAATATGACAGTAGTATATCTTTTACAATTTTTTTTTTCCAATACTTCTTTTTATAGAGGAAGGGGCTGGGCAGAGAGAGGGAGAGAGAATCTTAAGCAGGCTCCACACCCAGCACAGAGCCAATGTGGGTCTCAATCTCACAGCCCTGAGATCATGACCTGAGCTAAAATCAGGAGTAGGAGGCTCAGGCGACTGCATCACCCAGGCACCCCTCTACTACGTTTTTTAACAAAAACTTTATAAGAGTGTATCATATGTTCTAAAATGTACTCTTACTGTAAAAACTAAGCTTGCTAGAGCCAAAGGACATTTTAAAAGGAAGAGCAAGCTGACTCTCAGTTCTGGAGGGAGCCTCCTAAACTACTGTGTCTGAGAGCCAGACGTAAATTAAGTCTTCCTTTTTAAAAATTAATATATAAAATATGCAACAAATTGTACACAGTTGAATCTTTTTAGTATTTTTCATATTCTTTCCTCCCCCATGGGAAGAGTGAAATTAAAAAAAAAAAAAAAATCACCCTGGGGATGCCTGGGTGACTCAGTGGTTGAGTATCTCCCTTGGCTCAGGGCGTGATCCCGGAGTCCCAGGATGGAGTCCCACCTCAGGTTCCCCATAGGGGAGCCTGCTTCTCCCTCTGCCTGTGTCTTTCTCTCTGTGTCTCTCATGAATAAATAAATAAAATCTTAAAAAAAAAGAAAAGCCTAAATATTTTTCAGTAACCCTATTAACAATAATTATAAATACTAGCTTAATGCCTATAAAATATAAAGCCCTAATTAGAAAGTTATTTCAACTAAAAACCAAGAGAGAAAAAAACCCTTTTATTCTGAAGAAACTGAAACAATTTCTTGCTGCCTTTTTCCCCCATCTATTTTCTTCCTTCCTCACTGCTCTTTTAAGAGTTCATTTAACAAGCACCATGGGCCTCGGGGTACCATGAGAATAATAAAGAAAAAATGTTTCAAAAACCATTTACCCTGTAAAATATTCTTTGTCAGAAAGAATTTACCTGTGCTTGCCCTACATTTGCCACAACGATCCTTTCTGGTTTAGCCATAATGACCTCTCATTCCTCTTACATATATTATAGGCTATAAAAAAAAAAACAGTAAAATGCCTCTACCAGGAAAAATTAACACAGATGCTACAAAATAAATAGAGAAGATAGGAGAGGTCAGAAGGTAAACAAAAGCATTTTAGAACTTTATGGGGGATGTATTTTAAATTCTGGGCTCATGATGATTTTTGTTTTTTAAACTTCCACTGTACACTACTGAAATACAGCCTGCTTAAGTTTGTTAAGCTACCAAAGAACCACAAGGACTAATCAAATGCATGGAACACAGGGGAGGAAACATAATCAGTACTTATTCTACTTTGTTAAATGAAGTATTAAAGCCAGGAAAGCACAGTGAGACAGGAAAGCAGGAGACAGAAACTGGAGAGTTCCATGCAGCACGTGACTGCTGCTCAGTAAATGGTTTTCCATGGGACAGAAGGCCTTACACATCGGTTCCCAACCAGCTTTAATAAAATGAAAACGTTCTCAGAACAAGGCTGATGACGACAACTCCAAGTGACAAAGATCCCAGCTCGAGTCCCGGGGGACCACACAGTGGGTAGACAGAGGTACCCAGGCGGTAGGACGGGAAACTGGACCAAAGATAGCATTTCTCGGGCAGCCCGGGTGGCTCAGCGGTTTAGCGCTGCCTTCAGCCCAGGGCCTGATCCTGGAGACCTGGGATCGAGTCCCACGTCGGGCTCCCTGCACGGGGCCTGCTTCTCCCTCTGCCTGTGTCTCTGCCTCTCTCTCTGTCTCATGAATAAATAAAAGCTTAAAAAAAAAATAAATAAATAAATAAATAATAAAATAAAATAAAATAAATAAAATAAATAAAATAAAATAAAATAAAATAAAATAAAATAAAATAAAATAAAATAAAAATAGCATTTCTCTGTTCAAACTTTAAAAGATTCCTCTTCCAACAGGTGCAATTGAAAAGTCCTATGAATTCCACCATTTTTTAAAAATCTTTGTCAAATGTAAAGTGAGTCTTGAGCAGCAAGCACACACTAGCACGTCTGGGTCTGTGCTGGATTTAATAAATGGGTACGGGTTGGGCCTGGCCCTGGAAGCCCTAAGCTGAGCCCGAATGCCCACCCACACGGGCAGGCACCCAAGCACCCACTCGGACAAGGCAGGGCGGACCTGGAGAGACAGGCAGGCGGGGAGGCTGGGCATCGCTAGCTCAGCCCCATTCTAAAAATACAGATTGCCTTAGAGGCCGAGAGAGGACTTTGCATTTTTCCTGTAGTTATCACTCAACATCCACCCCCCGGAGCTTCAGACCATGAGCTCAGAGATGCTCCGCAGAACCGCGCGGTCTTTATTTAGGTGGTGCAGGGCCGAAGCCCGCACGTAACTGCGGCCCGCCTGGAGCTCCGCCGGCAGCTGCGGCATCTGAGCGGCTACTGTTTGTCACTGCAGTCCTGGTGCCGGCAGGATTAGGCTTAGAGCCAAAAATGGGATTCTATTCATAGACTGTCAAGGCTGCACAGGCGCTGGGGACTCACTCGGTTCGAGGTTTCAGAGTCCCATAGAAAATCCTTACTTACAAAATGAATCCAACGACCAAATCTAAAGTCACACGGGTAAGTGCCTGGGTAGGAATTTATACCCTGAAGTCTCCAAGACCTCTCTCTTCTGGCTTTAATTCCATTTTACTAGCTGTTTCTTGTTGAAACTTCATGGTATTAAAACCAAAGATAAACACAAGATCAAAAGCCACATGCATTTTATCAGGAATTGCCTTCAACATTCTTATAAATGTCAGATACAGCAGAGGTGGGGAGGGAAAGAAACCCAATCCATTTTATAAGGGCCACATCATGTTGACAAAAAGGGCACCTAAATGGAAAATCTGAAAATACTGGTCCTTAAAATAATTTTGAGAAAGGCACGTAAATGGAAAACCTGAAAATGCTGGTCCTAAAAATAATTTTAAGAAATAATATTCAGCAATGTATGAAAAAAACAAACCCAGAATACTCCTTTATAAAACTTATCAGAAGGATTCAAGATTAACAGATTTTAAGAGGAAAAGCGTATCTTCTTCAACATGTGCAAAAAAGCACTGAATAAAAAAACTTCACTTCTTTCAGACTCTTTCTTTTTTTATTTCACTATAAAATAAAAAATAAGCAGGAGGAACAGGTAAGAAAAATCTTTAGACTTTTCCTTAAAGTATCTGCATGGAAAAAGATTACAAATAGGTAAAAACTTTTTTTTCTCCTTAAATGAATTCCTGCCATTGTAAAGTGACTGGCCCTTTATTTCCTTCCTTTGTGGCTATCAAATGTTACCGGAAACCCTTGGAAGTTGTTTGCAGCTGTAGCTACTTCCTATTGCACTTTGTTCAGCCTCCGTTCCAGCCACAATAAAACACCATTTACTTTGAGAAAAAAAAAATATATATGGCAGTATGATACTGGACTAGAACACGGATGAGTACCAGCATCCCTGCAAACCTCTAAGTCACACAATTGTAAGTCTTTACCATGCTTTAGGGATCACTACACATAAACTACACACACACACACGCACACGCATATATATGTATATAACTTCTATAAACATCACCACATCTTTCTGAAATCAAATAAACATGTCTCATACTGAACTTAAAATAATTCTACATTAAATACGTTATCCTACATGTACATAAATGAATGAAAATCGGGGCCCTGTATAAAGTTGTCCTCTACAAAGCATGTGAAGCTGTCATTAGGTATTTGGAACCATGACTATCTTAACTCAGAATAAGGGAATAGGAACAAAACTGGAGAAAGTGGTCAAGATCTGATAAGCATACTTACGGCCGACTGTGAGAGTGGGGATTTCAACCTCTGAAATAGTTTTTTAACAGGATACCCCAGCACACACAAAAAAGTGTGAAAATCTCAAAACTTGGAAATACTCTATTTTCTAATGAGAAATAGTTTTTTCTCAAAGGAGAAGAGAGCTAATAGTCTGTCATCAACGTGCTAAATCTTATCTGAGACTTTAACCGTGATAACTAATATCCTAACTACTATTCTTTGAAGAATAACTTTAATAATCTGGAGAAGCAAACACAGATTGTTTTGTTAGTATATACTGCTTAGCCATGGGAACAGTTCAGTTTTTACTTGATGACTATCAAATAGTCTACCCCTGAGAAATAAATCAACAATTTAACTAGTCCAACTAACAAATAGACCAATATATCAGGAGCCAAAAAACTACCATCAACCCGTTTTTGTATGGCTTGCGAACTAAGAATGGCTTTTACATCCTTAAAGGGCCGGGGAAAAAAAAATAAATCAAAAGAAGACTATATTGTGACACATGAAAAATACACGAAACTCAAATTGCAATGTCCATAAATAAAGTTTTATTGGAAGACAGCCGGGCCCATTCATTTTCATTTTGTCTATGGCTACTTCCACTCAGTGACAAAGCTGAGTGGCTGTGACAGAGACAGGATGGCCCACAAAGCCTAAAATATTTACTACCTCGCCCTTTACAGAAAAAGCTTAATGTTCCTTGCAGTACATGGTTAATAAAACTAAGTTTAAAGATCTAGCGTTATTTAGAAACTTCATGCTCTTTGGTCTAAAAATATTATAGAAATAAGATTAGCCTAAAAAGCAACCATTATGTCATAGAGGAATTCCTCGACACAAAGAACAGAGAAGGTACAGAAAAACTGGTTCCCAAACCACACTTACATCCCAAACCCACAAGCACACCGGGCGAATGTGGGAGGGGCTGTGCTCCCAGAAGTGGCAGTTAGGGAATTTATGTCTTTCTGGCGCCAACCCCCAGGTGACCTTTACCTCTCTGAAGTCATGTAATTATTTGTAAAATGGGAAAAACACCAATGGGGAAGACAGCAGACTCTTGGTACTGTTTGCAGCTCCAGCCGTCTCCCAGGGTTTCTTGTAAAGAAGAAGTATGTGAGGTTGCTTGTCAGAGATAAAGCTCAATGCACCTAATACATAATAAGCTACACTTGTCAGCAGCCCTCTGACTCCTAATGAAAGTTTTGTTCCGGCCTGATCCAAGAGCGAGGTCAAGGAACAGCGGCAGGGTGCAAGACTGGTCCAGGAAAGATCAGAGAACAACACAGAAGGGCGGCAAAGGAAGGAAAGCCACGGTTTGCTGGCTTCTCTTTGGCGGTCTTTTTCAAGCTCAAATCTCAAAGGTAACAGGCATGAGAGAGCCTGATGGAAATCAGCCTGAAGAGAGAGAAGCAGCAGGACTTACACAATTCAAACTGTGCCATGTGCTCCAGATCCAATAATGAGAAGAGATCAGCCTCCAAAAGAGGTGAAATTTTAACTCTACAGAATTGATAAAGGAAAAGCTAAGAAAATAGCTGAAAGCCTCCAACTCGTTTTTAAACCATTTAAGATTCCAAGGGGGATGGAAATGGACCCAACAGCTGTCAAAGAGCCTAAGCCCTTTTACCATGCACACGCAGAGACACACAGAAATCACACGCTCACATATATTCAAGAAGAATGCCTCTCCTTTGACTTACCAAACGTTTCTGATGCATTTACTTTTAACCATAAAAATTGTTTTCAGTGTATTTGTTCCCAGACAGGAAGATATACATCCACAAATAAGAAGATATAAAAATATATTTACTAGACAGCATAAAACCAGTGGATCAGCAAAATGGGTGGTGAGATGGACGTGCATATGCACAGATATTTCTATGATAACGTGGCAAAGTCCATCGATAAATAAAGTCATTTTCCTAAAGCGCAGCATCCAATACCGTTATACCGTTAAGAGAAAAACCCAAGATGGGTATCACTTCATGTCCTATGACTGTACCTGTCTAGAAAGAAGAGGAAAAAAACCAGTTATGTCTTCTTGTTTGTATAGAAGGGAAAGAAACTGCAAACACTAGCTGCCTCAAAGTGTTTCAAAATGTAGGTTTTATTATTCAAGTATGGTGAGGCCCACAAGTCAGGAGACCACTGTCACTCAAGAGAGAGTTGTTTACAATCCCCAGAGGGGACACACCATACCACACAGGGGCACTCAGGGACACGCCAGGTCGGCCAGCGGGTAGAAGGAAGGAGGAGAGAGCATGGGAAAGAGACTTTGTTGTGGGTTCCACAAAATACACAAGCAAAGCAGAAGAAGCAGGTTTAGGACTGGCCGGTTTGAATGATCTCAGTGGGCTCTGGAGCAGAGAGGGCTGTGCTGGTCGTCTGATACCTGAATCTGGGAGATTAAGGCAGGTGGTCAGATAGGGACTGAAATAGAGAACACAGCTGGATAAAGGAAGTGATTCCAATTATGGGTTCTGGACTTGCTTGTATGCCTATGAAATGTGGATCCTATGCAATCTCTATGCGATTTCAGGCTCTGCCCAGGTCAGGGGAGCCCTAGACACGAGAGCATCAAGGAGAGAGAAAATAAAACCTAATTAATATATTAAGGAAGAAAACAGTGTGTCTATGGAACTGAAAAGGAACAAAAATTTCCACTGGATACCTTTTTGGACCTTTTGAATTTTGTACTCTGAATGCAACATTTATAACAAGTAATGTAATTTATGTAATTTATGTTCTACAGACCCAGGCACACATGCATCTGTGCACAAACACACCTCTGCTTTCCAGTCTTCCTAACTAGAACACAGTGATGATGGATGGTTCCAGCCAGAACTTGAGAATCCCCATTCTGGGCATTAGGCACAATACTGTGATACAAATCTAGGGATGAAAGTGTAGCACAAACAAACCCAGAATGTTGCTGAGCTTCTGCTTAAGATAAACCTAGACACTCAATTTTCACTCCTTAAAAACATAACAAAAAATGGCTAAGACGACTCCTACTAATTACATGAAGTTTTAACAGTATATACATATTTATGGCAGTTCTAAATTGAATAAGCTTTTTTTTTTTTTTTTTTTTTGCAATTAAAAAGCAGTAGCTAAATTTCCACCACTTCCAGCCAGGGGGTCAGATTTACCC
Organism: Canis lupus baileyi; assembly: GCF_048164855.1. Classification (NCBI taxonomy): domain Eukaryota; kingdom Metazoa; phylum Chordata; class Mammalia; order Carnivora; family Canidae; genus Canis; species Canis lupus. Next base: position 17,138,097 of record NC_132852.1, read on the forward strand.
TCCACCAGAAAACAAAACAAAACAAAACAGACAAAATAAGTGAGTAAGGGTTTATGGGACATGAGATAACAAAGACAGCCAGTCCTCCCTGAGATGGGAACCTACAATGTCCCAGCTTATAGCCTCAAGACAGTTTCCAGACAACTGTCCCCTCCCAGGTGAAAAGTGAAGAGAAATGCGAGTATATGTCCACACAGAGACTTCTTCCCCAATATTCACAGGAGCTTAATTTGTAACAGCCAAAAAGCACAGAACACAAATGCCCAACAACAGGTGACCGGATAAATTACAGTGTACCTAGGCAAAGGATACTCCGCAATAAAAAGGAAGATCCTTTTGGTACTAAAACATGCAGGAATCTCAAAGCAAATACATTAAGTACAAGAAGTTTTTCCAGGAAAAGAGAGTATATACTCCATGAGTCTATTTCCATAAAACTTTAGGAAATGCACATAGTGACCTAAAGCAGATGAGTGGTTGTATGAGGATGCAGGTGGACAAGAGCTGGGGGGGACGGGGAAACAAGAGGCATGGGAATCTTTTGCAAGAGACCGACCTGTTCACTGCTTGAGTGTGGGAATGGTTTCCCAGCTGTATTGCTAGGTCAAAACTTATCAAACTGTTGGCTTTAAATGTGTGTCAGTTATACTTCAGTATGACTTTTTAAAAATAAAGAGCAATATTTGCTTTGCATACAAAACTCGAAAATGCCAAGTACATAGATAAGAGAATAAAACTATGGTCTTTTCTAAAGCACACCCGCACATAAAAGTAACAACACTTCAAAATTATCTGCAGATTGTGAATGTAGCATATCACGCCTCAAAAGTTAAATTGTTAATACAGAATAAAAAGACATTTTGCTACGGTGGTTTCAGTTTCCTGAGGCTACTTGTAGAATCATGAAAGCTGGGAGGTGCACACTGGTCCCTATTGTTCAGGACTCCCCTTCTCTGTCCTTGACATGCCACAGAACGAAGCTATAAAGCGTTTGTCTGCAGGAGCCGGGCCTGTCAAGGCTCAGACAATCTAACATTCTGTGCTCCTGTCTCTCTCCCACTTGAGCAACAGCGGGATTTATGTTAAAAGAAGTAAATTTAACAAACAAAAAAGGACTTTTAAATACAGAGAACCGATGCTGCCAAAGAGGAGGTGGGGGCAGGTGGGAGCAGAGGGGGTTTGGGGGTATTCTGGGGGGGGTGTAAAAAGGAAATTTACCCTGACATTGGACGTAATTCAACAAAACATGTTAAAAATTCATGGTGTCAACAGAAGTGTGTCAGGAAAGGAAAAGAGAACAAGTCTCTTCTGCTTGTATACCCTGAAAAAGGAAAGCCCTGCCCCCAACCCACCCCCTCAATTAAACAACATAAGAACATCCAAAATGAAGAAAAACAGTTCCCCGCACCATGGTCAAGCACAAAAATGTTCAAACCTGCCGCTTAGAACCCAAAATTCAGATTATCAAATGCAGTCCTAGGAAGGTTTTTTGGTTTTATTTTTAGGTTTTATTTTTCAAAAAACTATTTTGTCCTAATAAGACAAAAGGAGAAAAAAGTGGACTGTGGACATTCTTCCCTCCTCTCCAGAATGACTCAGTGAGGTCACCTGTTTTAGATTTCTACAAAACATTCTGAGGAATTACAGGCACATTCTTAAAAATAGGTCCTTATTTATAAAAATAACATAAATATTGTCTTTCAACCATTATTCCGGTATTGAAGATTTTTCCAGCACATTCTCCCCCATACTCCTCTAACTTGATCGCCTGCCTGGCTGCTAATGCTCATCACCACATCAAACTGTCCCCCAACATGACGAACATCCCCTACCTCTTCTCCAACCGTCCACTTTCCCGACCTTCAAAATCAGCCCAGTAACTTGTGCAAGGGGCTTCACCTTCCTAACTACACCCACCCCATCAATCTGTTTCTCACCTCCTCCAGAGTTGTTTATCCCAGTCCAGGGCCACACTACCCGGTACCCACAGAAGTTTCCGTTTGCCATTTCACGTCCATAGACTATGAACTTTCAAAGCATCTCTTAACATGCTATATACAGAGGAGAGGCTCAGTAAATGCTTGATGCAAAAACACATGACTGAATGGCAATGAATTTAAGCTTTCTCTAGTCTGCTGGACATCGTGAAAAATCACCAGGGTCCTGAACTTATCTTTACCACCAAGAAGCAAGTGGATGCATTTTATTCCATCAAATGTGTTTATCCTGGATCAATTTACTAAAGTCTTGATTAATGCAGTTAATAGAGCAAATGTAGCAGATGTGAATGGAAGAGGAGGTGGCATCTTTCCCATAAATGATTCTGAGTGTCTGCACTCTGTAGACGTCCCTCAACAGGCGTGCAAAAATGCTGGTCACTAATCACAAGATGGAAGGACCAGGAAGCCAGGTTTCCCCACGATCCCAGAGGTGAAAGCCTCACTCCTGCCCAAATCCCCTGATTTCCAGACCACTGATTTTCTCACTCAGCCATTAATTATTAAGGAACATGATTTAGGGTCTCCAGGTGGTGTTATGGTCAGTAAATCACGGGAACTTTCTTCTACAAGACTCTTTCATCGGCCTCCACGATCTGCCCTCCCATAATACCGACCTACCCATTAAAAATAGGTCTGCTTTAAACGTTTTGAGCAAGATGTATACTTTGAAGCATTGCAGTTGGGGCCCTGAGGATCATGCTCAAAGTTTCTGCTGAGTTGGGGGAACAGAATCATCTGGAGACAGGCCTTGTATAGCTATGTTTAATCTTTAATAACGAAGAAGCTAAAATACGGTTATTTCTTGATCTTTAGAGACTTTACACGACTTGTGAAATCATTAGACTTCTTTACTACCCATATAGTTTGTAATATACTTCACAACAAAAACATTCTTGCGTTCTAACTATAGTTATTCCCCACTATTACCTGTCTTCAACTCATAAAAAAAAAAATAAAAGCTTCCTGTAATCCTTATGAATTTGCTCCTGCGGCCTTAGCAGCAGGATGCATGTGCTTCCCACCCAGGGGTTTCTGGAGCTGGCTGTGGACCCCCTGGAGGGGATTTATTATCCCTGAAGATCAAGAAGTTGTCTCAGCAGACATCCCCTCCCAAGAACTGTCAGAATAGAAAGCTATAACAGAAGATGCGATGCCACATTAATCACATTTCCTCGACACACATCAGCAGAGCAGGGCTCTGGTCCTTTCAGAGGCCCCAGAGATCACCAAGGTTTCAAGGCTGCTCACAACAGACATCAGTTCTTTAAGCGTCTTTAATTACACATTATACCCAGACCTAGAGCACTGCCTCAGATATTCAAAAGCACAATTACTGCTTGCTTGTTTGCCTGTCTCTTCACAGAAGACTCCCTCTAATCTAGAAGAGAGAAGACACAGGGAAAATGAAAACACTTTAAAGTCTAATTCGTCAATTTTAAAATTGGAGATAGCTATATTCTGAATTATCGTCCTCAAGACTAACTTCTAGATTCCTATTGCCTCCCAATTTGACTCCGAAACCCTGTGAAATTTTTATAGACTTCTTATCTTTCTTCTTTTATGTTTCATAGTGCCTTCTAATTTTTTGGCTTAGTTCTCTTTCATTTTATTTCACAAAAATGAAGCTGAACTTGGCTACTGCTTGTGCAGTAAAAACACTATGCAAGTGTGCTGCTTCAACAAGCCTCTTGTGAATCATTTACAGATGCTGATTCCAGTCTTCATGACTCAGTATAATCTCTTCATTCCAGGCCTTTCTCATGGGCTCAGGCTCCTGCAGCCTACCCCAATGCTTCCAAAACAACTCTCAGATCCTGTCTCTCTCTTCTGTAATTAAATTCATATATGGCTCAATTATTCTTTTTTACTTTATTTTTTGGTCTTCATTTCATTTCCTCATAAGTGCACTCTTTAATTCCCATCACCTCTTTCCCTCATCCCCCCACCTCCTCCCCTCTAGTAACCATCAGTTTGTTCTTTAGAGTTGAGAAACTGTTTCTTGCTTTATCTCTCACTCTTTTTTCTTCTTTGCTCATTTGTTTTTCTCCTTAAATTCTTCACATGAGTGAGATCATATGGTATTTGTCTTTATCTGACAGACTTAATCATTACACTTTATAGCTCCATCTATGTTGTTGCAAATGCCAAGATTTTGTTCTCTTATAGCTAATACTCCATTGTGTGTATGCATATGTATACACGTGCATATGTATACACACACACACATATATATACATATACATACACACACACACACACACACACACCATTTCTTCATTTATCCACCGATGAACAACTGGGTGGCTTCCACTGTTTGACTATTGTAAATAATGCTGCTATAAACATCAGGGTGTACGTATCCCTTTGAATTAGTGTTTTTCTATCTTTTGGATAAATACTCAGTAGTGCCATTGCTGGATCATAGAGTAGCTGTATTTTTAACTTTTTGAGGACCTCCATACAGTTTTCCACAGTGGCTGCACCAGCTTGCATTCCCATCAACAGTGCAGGACGGTTCCTTTTTCTCCACATCCTCACCAACACCTGTTGTGTCTTAAGTTGTTTATTTTAGCCACTCAGACAGGTATGAGGGGAGGTCTCATTCTACCTTTCATTTGCATTTCCCTCATGATGAGTGACACTGAGCATCTATCTCTTCATGTGTCTGTTGGCCATCTGGATGTCTCCTTTGGAGAAATACCCATTCAAGTCTTCTGCTCATTTTTAAATTGGATTATCTGTTTTGCAGGTATTGAGTTGTAGCACTTCTTTATATATTTTGGATACTAGCCAATAATTAGGTATGTCATTTGCAAATATCTCCCCCCCATTCTGTAGGTTACCTTTTAGTTTTGTTTCCTTTGCTGTGCAGAAGCTTTTTATTTTCATGTAGTCCCAACAGATTAGTTTCACTTTTGTTTCCCTTGCCTCAGGCGACATATCTAGAAAAACGTTGCTATGGCCAATGTCAAAGAGGTTACTGCTTGTGTTCTCTTCTAGGATTTGTATGGTTTCAAGTTATTACATTTTGAGTTTATGTTTTGTGTATGGTGTGAGAAAGCGGTCTGTTCATTTGCATGCTGCTGGTCCAGTTTTCCCAATCTCATTTGTTGAAGCAACTGTCCTTTTCCCATTAGATATTCTTTCCTGCTTGCAGTGTCAAAGATTAGTTGATCATGCAGCTGTGGGTTTATTTCTAGGTTTTCTATTCTGTTCCACTGATCTGTGTGTCTATTTTTATGCCAGAACCATACTGTTTTGAAGACTGCAGCTTTGCCCTTCTTTTTCAAGATTGCTTTGGCTATTTGAGGTCCTTTGTGGTTCTATACAAATTTTAGGATTGTTTATTTTAGCTCTGTGAAAAATGCTGTTGGTATTCTGATAGGGATTGTGTTAAATGTGCAGACTGCTTTGGGTAGTAAAGACATTTTAACAATATTTGTTCTCCCAATCCATGATCATAGAATATCTTTCCATTTCTTTGTATCCTCTTCAATTTCTTTAATTAGTTTCTTACTGTTTTCAGAGTATAGGTCTTTGACCTCTTTGGTTAGGTTTATCCTAGGGATCTTACTATTTTGAGTGTCACTGTAAATGGGATTGTTTTCTCAATTTTTCTTTCTGCTGCTTCATTATTGGTGTATAGAAATGCAATGGATTTCTGCACACTGATTTTGTATCCTGCGACTTTACTGAATTCATTTATCAGTTCTAGCACTTTTTGTGGAGTTTTTAGTTTTCTATATACAGTTATCATGTTGTCAGCAAATAGTGGGAGATTTACTTTTTCCTTACCAATCTGGACACCTTTTATTCCTTTTTGTTGTCTGATTGCTATGGCTGGGACTTCCAGCACTATGTTGAATAAAAGTGGTGAGAATGGACATCCTTGTCTTCTTCCTAACCTTAGGGGAAAAGCTCTCAGTTTTTTACCATTAAGGATGATATTAGCTACGGGTTCCTCATATAAGGCCTTCATTATGTTGAGGGAATGTTCCTTCTAGAGCTACTTTGCAGAAGGTTTTTATGATGAATGGATGTTGTACTTTGTCAGCTCAATCATTCTTAAATCATTTTTAAAAATTTTTTTACAGAGTGTGCACATGCATGCGGGTGGGGGAGGGTGGTGCGGAGCAGAGAGAAGAGAGAGAATCTTAAGTAAGCTCCATTGTCAGGGCAGAGCCTGATTGGGCTCAATCGCAGGACCCTGAGATCATGACCTGAGCTGAAATCAAGAGTCTGATGCTTAAATGACTAAGTCACCTAGGCACCCCCAACTCAATCATTCTTGATGATCATCAAACCTCACTCTTATTTGCTTATCAAAGAGACACATCAAAATTCAGCCAAAGAGCTAAGGCATAATTAACTCACAAAAAAATAATCTCATACATTCAAGATTAATCTTGTACTTAAGTTTACTTTCAACAATCAAGACAGACTCTATGAGTGACAAGAGGTTTAAAAACAACCAACATTTTAATATGCTTTTTAGAGACAAAACATATACACTGATCTCTACCTGGTATCTCTGTACAGTGGTTTTGGTACAGATACTGACCTCAATCTTCTTTCTACCTCAAAACTAAAATTCAACAAAGAACACAAAATAAGAATAGTACAAAAAGGTGGACAGCGAAGACTGGTAAGGAAGTGGAGAATGCCTCTTTAATTTTGATTTTTGCATATTATTATAATATATCGAATAGACAACCCAGTAACTTAACAGGCCAACTCCCCTAGAATAAGGAAAGACAGAATTAGCAAAGACATGATGGAGGTATATACATACATTAGTCCATCTCCCTCTTCAGAACATTCCGTTAACCAGATTCTATTGAAAAGTACCACATCACTGAACCATCCCTACTTTCAAAGGCCAGTGATCTATTCGATAAGAAGTTTTCTTTCTGACAAATAAACAATCCTCACAATGTCATATGGTGATTCTGTCTTAAGTGTGATTAAGAAATCACAAGTGGAAGCTCTTTTTTGTGTGTGTGAAATAAGGCAAAAGAGAAGAACTAATAAAAACAGAGATGCTGTCAAATGTAAAAGAACAAAGATTAAGAGTTGATACTGATTTTGGAAGAGTATTTTGGCGTCAAGGAGCTACCCACTTACAAGCAGGGGGTCAGACCCTGGGAAAACAGAGGGAAAACTTGATATATCAGGTCAAGAACGTAACTGCTCCCAATCTGAAAACTGTTTAATCTTGATCCTCTCTTGCCTGCAGAGACACAGAAATACTCTATGAAAAAATTCTAAAACCACACAGAAAGATACTGCGAATTGTGAAATTCCTTTGATAATTCTTCATAAAAAGCAGAGTTCAGAAGACTGAACACTTAGCAGCAGTAGAATCTGCAGTGAGTTTAAGATATATCACTAATTTAGGAGCTTTTACTGAAACACTGTATTTGTTTTTTCACCTGAAAGTGAAATTCCACTAATGAGCAAAGTCATAAAATAAGCTCTATAAAAACAAGTTCAAAGGGGGTAAAGAAAAACATTTGGATTAAGTTCTCATCAGGAAATAAAGCCTTGTTTGGAATAACTCAAAGGGGAAATGATTTATCAAAATAAAGAGAAGTGGTAAAATTAAGAAAATTCTTAATTTCCCCGCATCAAGAAGTGTTAAGCATAAAGGTTTCACACAATACTATCGATACATACCTGTTTTAGGATGTATTGAAAAAAATCCTTGTGGATTTCCACTTGTAATTTTGTACATCAGTTTGTCATTAGAGCTAGAATCTGGATCAAATGCCTCTATTTGGACCACTGATACATCCTTGGGAGAATTTTCTATTATTTCTGGGTAATAAACAGGCTCTGACGTCTGCGGTGCATTGTCATTGACATCCTCAACCTCTATGTAGATCTCTATAAATGACGAGAGAGGCACCACACCCCGATCTGCTGCATAGACTGTTAGCCAGTAATGCGAGGTGGACTCCCGGTCCAGCCGATCTGAAGTCTCTATGACACCTGGAAAGAAAGAAGACAGCGTGTTGTCAACAACAACAACAACAACAACCTGCCTCGTTGACCAAGTGTCAACCTAAATAACAACTCTTTTTCTCAAAGGCTTGTGTGTCACTTAGAGTTGCACGCTCTCGGGCACATTAGCTAACCCTCTCTGTGCCTCTGTTTCTTTCTGTAAGATGGAAACAACAGTATGTTCACAGGTTGATTAAATGAGCAAATACACACATGAACAATCAGACTAGCACCCGGTGGGTAGTATGGTCTGTCCAAGTGTTTATTATTATTAGCGTTAGGTGTCGGGCACCATGCAGAACCCTTTACAAATAGTATCCCAGTTAAGTCTCAAAATAACCCAAGAAGATGGGCACTAAGAGATCAGCTAATGGCCCAGTGCTCTGTGTTTCCAAGGATGAAATCTGTGAGATTCTCTATTTTTCCTAAAGGTTAATCAGGGACCAAGAGACAAAATCAACAAGCCATGGTCCAGGTCAGAGCCCCCAGTCTAGCAGCCCCTGCTTCCCACACTGCATTCATGTGACTGCTGCTGGAGTCTAGATACAGAGGCGACACTCCTCGGTGCATCACAGTTTGGTATACACAGAGTACAGCGTGTCAAAATCCAGAATAAGGGTCTGCTCAAGTCTCTTGCCCATAGAATGAAACCCTTTAGTTTCTTTTAATGCCCCCTTAGGCAAATGGCAAGACAACCAGTGTGCTAAAAATATAAATTCTGCTACAATCATGAATAAGCTCCACAAGGGCAGAGGCCACATCGTTCTTGAATTCCAACTGGCAGAGCCTGCACCTTCCCCAGAGCCCAATAATTACTTATTCAATTACTTATTCAATTAAATAGGTTTATATATTTACTTATCTATTTATTTTTTGTAAATAGATGCCTTACGCTGAAGATGGTACAGAAAGTTCCTCAATTGGGACCCAAACTAGAACACATTTCCTACTAAGTCAACCAGTAAAAGATGAGTTACAGGATTACAAAGAGGGTTAAAGTGTCTGTAATGTTCTGGCCCAGCCACTGAAACCAGTCAAAACCTTACTCAATCCCAGGATTAACCACTTCTCACGATAATGATAAAGTGGAAATATCCATTACTCTTAGGGAAATCCCACCTGTTTATTCAATGGTGTGATCCTGTCCTTTGGTGTTCCTGAAATACTGCACTTCATTTTTTTTTCTTGTGCATTAATCATTCTGAATGAACGCTACTTTTGAGGATTCAACACTATAGGGTTCAGGTTGGACTTTGGAAATCCTACAACTCTAAGCATTACTGGTTTCCCATTCAGCAAACTACTACAGGAAAAAGAATAATTTTTTTTTAAGATTTTATTTATTTGTCAGAGAGAGAGAGCACAAGCAGGGGGAACAGCAGGCAGAAGGAGAGGGAGAAGCAGGCTCCTCACTGAGCAGGGAGCCCGATGCAGGGCTGGATCCCAGAACCCGGGGATCATGACCTGAACCAAAGGCACATGATTAACCAACTGAGCCACCCAAGTGCCCAAACAAATGTCAATTTAATCTGCACCGAAAATGAAACTCTATTTATCTCAACCAAACATAAATCTGCTTTCTTACGTTTTGATCACTGCATAAATGTACATCTTTGCTTATTGAAGCAGTATCACAAAAACTCACTTATTTCGAGTGTCAGATCATCGTATCTAACATCCCCCCAAAGGTTTACAAGGTATAAATACCAAACTTAACCAAATATTAAAATGTGAAATAGATGATCATGAAATGAGGACCACTATTCAGAAAGCATAATTACATACAACGGTTTCATTAATTCTTAGCAAACCCTCAAAATGGATCCATAATATTCCCAGGAATAATGAACAAAGCCTCACAACTCTTAAATAAAAAGGAACTAACTGGTCTCCCTATGCAGCAGAGGTAACTGTCAGAAAAATCCAGCATGTTTTCCTTTTTGTCTAATCCAAACATAGTCTACGTGTATCCAGTCTGTTCACTAAATTAGTAAAACTCTACCTGTTTTTGGCCTGAAAGAAGAGTGTCCTTAGTGACCAAGGGAAAAGTAATGTTTTCCAGTTTCCCTTTTCATCACCCCCATCAAGGGTTGCAAAGGAAGTCAGGGAATAACAGAATGTTCTCTCTACTCAGATTGCATATTAATAAATGAGTGTACATATGTTCCTTTGTGCTCTGCCATTAAAATGTAACATGATTCCTCTGACAGGTGAAGAATTAGCAAATTTCAAGAAGAAAGCTACATGGTCGGTGTTTGTATTTACCTCTTTCTGGCTCTAATACTCCCTTCATGTTGCTATCTGCTTTTTAAAAAAAAAAAATTGTGTCCCTCTAAGTGTGATCTGTAGGCATTCAGTAACAATGATAATTACAGAAACAAATTTGTTCAGTGTTTACTGTATGCCAGGCACTATGATAACCGTCTCACACGCACTACTGTGTTGTCACAGCCAACCTGACTACATATGTGGATCTATCATCCTCAAATTGCAGATGAAGACCTCAGATTAAGAGCGATGAAGAACTTTCCTGGGGTCATAATAAATGGCAGAGCTGGAGTTCAAATACCATGAACCTTTGACGTCAGTGCCAACAAAATGCCACTGGTCCAAGGTAGTACGACATAAGTGTAGTAAACAAAATATAATGTGAAAATTCTAAAAGGACAAGTCAAACCTATTTTTTTTTTACATGTCAGTATTCAGAAGGATTGTATTAAATCTTCATTCACATATAATAGCTTTCTCCAGTTTCATGGTGGAAGGAAAAAAAAAGAAAATTATAATATTTGCAGTTTATATATAAGTATCTAAATTACGTAAGTATACAGCATATAAGTATATATAAGTATATAATGTAAAATACAAACACAAGGTTTAAATCACAGGCAAAAGCAGCTATTTCTTTTCCATCAAGTTTCACTTCGAGTCTACTCTGTAAGTACGCGGACTGTAGCATACAATTACGGGATGCCTTCTGCTGGGGGCCACCCTTCTCCCCGCTATCACCTGGCAAATAGAGGATCAACCGTATCCTTCTTTGCATGACCTTGTAGCCACCATCAGGAGAAGTTGTTTCCAAATCCAAGGTTACTCCCAGATATTTCTTAACATTAAAAGTTAGAGGACAGGGATGGCTAGGTGGCACAGTCGGTTAAGTATCTGCCTTTGGCTGAGGTCATGAACCCGGGGTCCTAGGATCAAGTCCCTCATCGGGCTCCCTGGTCAGCGGGGAGTCTGCTTCTCCCTTTGCCCTCCTCCTATTCATGCTCAACCACAAACTCTCTCAAAATCTTAAAAAAAGAGAGAGAGCAAAGTGGCTCTCCTCAAATATGGGAGAAAACCAGGATGGTATTAATTAGCAATTAAAATATTAAATATGCATAAGTGAGATGCTCAGATGTTCATCTTTCATGAATTCATGGAGTATATATATTTATATCATAGTAATTGTTAAGATGTTTATGTTTACATGTATTTTAATTATATCCTTGTAAAAAATTATTTAATATAGCTTAGAGATAACTAAAATAAAGTGAATTTTTGATGCCAAAGGGAAAGGAGGTCATACTGAGTTATGTCTTCTAACAAGAATGCTCAAATTCACAATAATTCAAGTCAGCCTACTTTATTTATAAATATTTTTTAAAGTACACAAAGGGCTTGCCTAGGTACTTTACATGCATTAAATCACTTACAGGACACACACATACTATAAGATGTTCACCCCAGCTTTACAAATGAGGAAAGAGGCTCAAGCCCCAGAGGGCCTAAGAAACATGCTCCAATCAACAGTTGTGGGATCTGAATCAGACGGTCTGATTCCAGGACTCAGGGTCTTCACCACAGGCTAGACTGTCATGACCAGGCCCAGCATCACGGTCACAGGTTCCACGGCACCAAAGATACTGGGGACCACCAGGGGCTGATGCCATGAAGAGAAGCTACAAGTTTTCAATTGCTTACGTAAAGGTGTTCCCCCCCCCCAACACCTGAAGGACAATAAAAGAAAGGAAGATTCAAGGACTCTGGCCACAGAGGTTCGGGGACAGTGCCTAAGTCTTATTCTAACTGCTGATTCTACTTCTAAGCACTATTTTTAAGAGCAGAAAGTGGGAAAAGACCACATGTATGCAAAGTTATTTTATGTTCTGCTTTTTCATCTCCCTGCTCAGTCACGAGGTGCATCTACTGAAGACTCCCAGGCACGAAGCACCACACTGAGCTCCACCTTGACCCAGGGAAGAGCCAGAAGCGGTCTGGGCTATACAGGGACAAAGAAAGAGTAGCAGATCTAGCCTTGGCGACCTCAACAACGGTAGACCAGCAATCCAACGGTGCAACTCCCTTGTTTTTATAGAAAACTGGAGGATCTGCCAAGTTTAGGAAGCTAAGCAGGTACAGAGTTTAGAATCTAGAATGAGGCACCTCCTCAGTCAGGGGCTCATCAGAACTGAGCATCTGGAAGACAAGCAGTGTCCACACTCCTACCCGTATCCCCAACCCTCCCTGTAGCCACAACCAACATGGACAGACGGATTCCTTCTGTAACTTCAGCAGTACCTTCAATCATTCATAAGAGACAAATCTTGGGGCACCTGGGTGGCTCAGTGGTTGAGCGTCTGCCTCTGGCTCAGGGTGTGATCCCAGGGTCATGGGATCAAGTCCCATCTGCTTCTCTGCTTCTCCCTCTGCCTATGTCTCTGCCTCTCTCCCTGTGTCTCTCAGGAATAAATAAATAAAATCTTTAAAAATATAAGAGAAATCTTCAAAATTCTACGCCCAGGACTCCTCGTCAGTATCTTTGATGCCAGAAAGTGACAACCAAAGCTCCCAGCCAGCACTGGAAGTGAATCTACTTTATTCTCAAAACTTCAACTCCCTCCTATCAGTCTCTACCCCTGACCCCAGCTTCCAATAACAACCACCTTTTCCGCACGACGTTATAAATTCCCTTTTCCTGAAACAATTCTCTAACAACTACAGAACCACCAACAACAGCTATAAATTTTCAAACTCCGGTCTTGAAGATACTTCTCATTAACACATGCCACATTAATACCATATTTGGCACATGTGTCCATCTACACACAAACTCTGCCCTGCATCTTCCAACGTCTTCCCTTCTTTCTCTGCCATCTCTGCTTATTTTTGTTTCCTTATTTTTTTAAGGTTTTATTTATTTATTCATGAGAGACACACAGAGAGGCAGAGACACAGGCAGAGGGAGAAGCAGGCTCCCTGCAGGGAGCCTGATACAGGACTCGATCCCAGGACCCCAGGATCACTCCCTGAGCTGAAGGCCAATGCTCAACCACTGAGCCACCCAGCCCCCACCCCACCCCCTCGCTTTTACTTTCTGAGAGACCAGGGATAGTATGCAACTCGACGATCTGTAAGCCCGGGCTGTAAGAGCAAGAGAAGTGGGAGCCCAGACCCTCCACAGGTCTCTCCAACCAGAAGATCAAGAGCAAGGTTCTAGTGAGAAAGGTGACGGGAGGGGGGCACCTTCCGAATCACGAGGTTCTGGTACAGTAGGGGAGGTCAGGGTGCTGCTTCGTGATTCTGGGATGTATACTGTGAGTATGGAGACAAGTTTAGACAAGCCTGTTATATGCACCACCCAGCAATGTTACAAGGAATCATTCCTTTGCTTTAATGAAACATGACAGAGGCAATAAATGACTAGCTTTCCAATCTCAAGAATACAATGAAGACATTTTCAAGAAAAGTTGTTAATAAGCTGAGAAATTTGAAAGAAGCCGGAAATCTGGAGCTCTTAAAGTAAAAATATTTATCATTCCAAACATACCCTCTAGGATTTCAGAGCCACCACCAGATGTCACTATGGAAACTGACTTTAGAAGTGCATACAGTGGAACAGCTAGACTGAAAGGGGAAATAAATACAATGTAATTTTGTTAAAAGAGTTTGACCCATGTCGTTGAAAAGAGCTCACAGCAAAATGTCTTTCTAGAAGATTCATGCCTGTCCATATGTAATAATTAGGTACCGACGCTGTCTTTTTCATAGCCTGATTATCCCAAGGTTACAGGCTATAGTATTAGTTCCTCAAGTAAATGATTCAAAAGCACAGAGAGGTTTCCAAGAATAACCCATTCCTGCTACCCACCACTGATGGCTAATGGCGTTAACTCGAATATTTGTCCTTGAATAGGAAAGGCCGGCACGTCCTCCAGCTGACACAGGTGGAACAGGATGCTTTCAACACAGTGATTTTTAAGGCAAAAAGTAAAATTATATGTAGCCACTATACTGCCAAAAATGTTTTTAACTCAAATTTCCATGGCCACAGAACATCTTTCTTCCTGGAATTTTCTTTGTTTAACAGGTCTTGGCCCCCTTATCAAGCCCCAATGCCAAAAGTTTCAACAAAACCTTGCTATTTCAGATTCTTCAGCTACTCCGGCTCAAAAATACTTAGCATCAGCAGCAACGGCCGGGCAACAGAAATTTGCAAATCTTTCTCTCCTTTCTGTTAGATCATGCCACATGCATTTTGTTTTTAATTTTTCTGGAACCAAGCTGAAGGCAGCAACTGTATGAAAGCCTCTTTGGTCAATCACAAGAAAAACAAATCATGTTTGTTTTAAACATGAAGTACAATTTTGGATAATATTTTCCCTGTGGCAACAAGCAACTGACTACTCCTTCCTTTAATTCTGTAGTCTCCATCATACACAGAATAACTCTTCTGGAGATAAATGTTTTCCCAAGTATAAAAACAATACTCGATTTTTTTTTAAGATTTTTTTTCTCAACAATACTCACTTTAAAAGAACAGATACTTTCTACACACTGGAGATGCAATATCTATGTGTCTGCAATTAATCCACAAATGGTTATAATTTTTTCCTAAATATGGAAAACCCAGAAATCCCACAGATGTCATATTAAATATTCATCTGCTATAAGACATTCTGCTTTGAAATTAAATTTTAAAAGCAGACTATAGGCTCCCTCTTAAAATGCAAACCATTTGAGGGCAGGGATGTTTTGCCTGTTTTGTTTGGGCCTGGTAAATAGTGGGTGCTTGTTAAGAATGTGTTGTTGAAAAAAGGAGGTCCATCACCAACCAACCAGTTAAGTCTAAGAAACATCCATAGCCAACAGGAGCAGGAGGGGACAAGAGGACTAAATGTAATGGGGGAGCCTGGGCAGGATCCTGGACCAGAAAAGGACACTGGGAAAAAGCTGAGGAAATTTGAAAGAACTCTGGGCTGTAGTTAGTAAGAATGTATCAATATTGGTTTATTAATTACAATGAAAAGACATACTAACGTACGACATTAACAGGGGAAATTGTGTGTGGGATGGGGCTCACTTTTTCTGACTCTATTTAATGTGTTTCCTTCTTTAAGGGATAAAATGTCCAATTTTTTATCTCATTTTCATTAAGTACTAAATGTTATATATATATACACACACACTTATGTGTGTGTGTATACACATATATGCAAATCAACTTTTTTTTAAAGTAAGCTCTACACCCAACATGGGGCTTGAACTCACGACCCAGAGATCAAGAGTTGCAAGCTCCAGGGATCCCTGGGTGGCTCAGGGGCTTAGCGCCTGCCTTCAGTTCAGGACATGATCCTGGAGTCCCAGGATCAAGTCCCATATGGGGCTCCCTGCATGGAGACTGCTTCTCCCTCTGCCTGTGTCTCTGCCTCTCTCTGTCTCTCATGAATAAATAAAATCTAAAAAAAAAAAAAAAAAAAGGAGTTGCAAGCTCCACCAACCCAACTAGCCAGGCGCCCGTCCCTATAAGTGAAATTTTTAAGTGCTTGAGATCATACAAATAGAGTAAATATCCCATGCTTCTGATAAAAAGAAAGGTCAAAATAAGTAAAATGAACCAACTAAACAGCACCCCTCATGGGCCAAGCAAGCTGCTATGCTAGACAGTTATACTAACACACTGCATAGTTCAAGATACCTCTCTGCCCTCTTACAGCTAAAAACTGAGTTAAGTCATTTTGTAAAATCATCTCTCTAATTTAACTAAAGACATGGTACTGATTATTACCGTGACTTGATCTTTCAAAACCAATGACTTGCTTGCTGTATTATTTGATGAGAAGCCATTCATGACTGGAAACACAGCAAGGGAAACATTAATGATGATGACGCTGCTAATATTATAACCACAAACACATATACAGAACTCATAATGTGCTAGAAACTATTTTAAACACTTCTCATATATTAATTCATTTAATCTTTACAGCAACTCTATGAAGTAGATAATATGCTCAACCCTATTTCACAGAGGAGGAAACAATACCAACAACTTGCCCAAAGTCACAGTTTGTTCATGTGGACCTGGGATTCCATCCCAAAGACACTGGCTTCAGATTATCATGCCACAGCACCTCCCAGTCTCTGGCTGTGCCCTCTAATTAGAAAGAAGCATGAAAATAACCGAACACAGCCTGCAGTTTCCAGAGAAAAAGTCCTGGTTTCAATGGAATGTAAAAAATGTAATGACCAGATGGGGAAAAAAAATTGGTTTTGCTGTCTTCACAACATTCAGGGATCTGGGTGAAGGATCTGATGCTAGAAGCCTTGTTGTTCTGTGCTATTAAGACATGAAGGACAATTCAAAATTTCAGGAGAAAAAGGAAAGTATTTTAACATCTAACAGTATATATGATACAGCTTTTTAATAAAGATGTGTATTACACAGAAAAATGCCACTGATATATAAATTAAGAAAACAGATGAGAAACAAACCTTTAAAAAAGTATATCAAATATGACCCTGGTTCTGCTTAGTTCTGTTAAAAATAAAAAACCACATAAACACACAACACACTATTATATGTGCGGGGGTAGGGGGTGGGGCTTATAAATAAACAAGAAGATGGAGAGGCAAGAGTCAACCCAGGGGCCAGCCAATTTTTTTAATGTTTAAATTTCTATAACAATGAATTTTAAGCCATATTTAAAATGCACATGATAGAAAAACCATTAAGTACCAGCAGTCCTTTAAAAGTTTTGCCAGTATAACCTCCGCATTTTATTTTCCCTTTATATTTTTAGATATACTTTCTTTCCAAGTATTTATCGGTTTCATTTAATGTAAATAAATGTGTAACGATGGACAGTCAGACAGCTTCAAGAACTAAAATTCACAAGTATTTATATAGGAAACGACTTACAAAGTTTCAGGTCTAGGAAATTCTGTAATTATATCGCCCGGAGTTAGGTCATAAATTAATGATTAAAGGGAAAGCTTTTTATGCACTAACTACCAATCTGTTTTTTCATTATTTAAACTGCCTATTTCAATCATCTTAATTAAAATGTAGATCTATCAACTCTTTCAATTAAAATTGTTGCAATAACTTTAAAATTAGCTGAGGAAGCTTTCTGACTTGCAAACTTACTAAAACATATTAATTAAGTTCATAATCAGATTTTAAGCATCATGTTTCAAGTCCAGGGATTTCTTTAGCTTTGCAGAGTCATTCCCATGGCAAGCTCTACTAAACCATGTTTTCATGCTTTGTTGAGAAATGATTCCAAGTTCTGATTTCTATGTCAGAATCATTAATATTGTTAATGAGGGCTTTCATGGATAAGCTCTCTTAAAGAGGATCATCCTTGGATATCAAAAGTAATATCTGAATACATATTAATTGGATAAAACTACATACACAAGACAGTCTTTAGAGGCATTAAAGTTCAAAGGATAGATTTCACATACCTATGCCAAGGTTTCTAGGAGTTTGTTGTATATGTTAGAAGCTATACACGTTCAATGTTGGTTATTTTTTCCACGTTTATTAGATGCACGCTCAGCAAATGCCTTATATATGCCATGTTATTTTCTTTAAGATTTTGAGAGAGAGAGAGAGAATGAGTGTGTGCAACAGCCGGGGGGGGGGGGGGGGGGGGGGAGGGCAGAGGCAGAATGCCAAGCAGACTCCACACTGGGCATGGAGCCTGATCTGGGGCTCGATCCCAGGACCCTGAAATCATGACCTGGAAACTTAACCAACTGAGCCACCCAGGGCGCCCTTGCCATATTATTTAATCCTCACAATTGCTCTGTAAGCTCTGTGGTTTCAGAGGTTTCAAGCTGAAAAGTCACTTGTCCAAAGTCATTTATTCACCATCATAAAAGGAATACATTCATCAATGAATTATTTAGTGAATTCCCTAACCAGTTAGCCATCATAGAACTTATTGTATAACTTGTTTCAGCCTCAAAAGTTTATTAGTAAATTGCCTTAAATTACCCAACTGGTTGCAAAGAAGAAAGAATCCAAAACCAGAGCCCAAACTCCTAAGCACCAGGGTGTTTCCCTCTGCTTTTCTTACTCCTATGGGGTAGCAGGGCTGTGATTCACCAGAGAGATGTGACTCTCAAACCTTGGCTCTTTCCTTCTTAGCTTGTGTAGGTGATGTTCATTAATCCATCACTATCAATGAAAAGAAAAAATAACACATAACAGAAGCATTTGCCCATGGAAGAAGGAAGAACAGGACTTAAAGTATAAACCCCACTAACTGAGGCCCAAACAGATCCCTACACAAAGTTCAAGAATCCCATCTAAGTTTAGGATAAAAAAGGAAAAAGGACATGAAATAGAATCCAACACTGTTCTAGATTCAGTGTATTCAGTATTCTAGAGTTAGTTTACAGTTGGACCTTTGAACAACATGGGTTTGACATGCATAGATCCCCACTTAAACATGGATCTTTTTCGACAAACGCAGTACAGCACTATAAACGTTATTTTCCCTTCCTTATGATTTTCTTAACATTTTCTTTTCTCTAAGATACTATAAGAAAACCATATATAATACTGTTAGCACACAAAGTATGTGTTAAATTGACTATTTTATCAGCAAAGCTTCTGGTCAACAGTAGGCCATTAGTAGTGAAGTTTGAGGGGAGTCAAGTTATATGCAGATTTTCAACTGCCAGGGAGCTAGAAGCACTCCTAATCCCCACATTGTTCAGGGGTCGACTGTATTTTTCCTATCATCTTGCTATGTAAAAATTTAGACTGAATTTATATTACATACAACATAATAGGTGGTATATGAGGCACGATGTAATACTGAAGATCACTGTGAAAATATCAAAATTGAGCTGTGAATGCAGTTAGTAACTTTAAAATACTGAGTGGTGGGTGGTAGATCCAGAACTCTAAATGTTAAGCCAGCTATGTAAGTTTTCTATCAGATAAAAACTGGTATTTTAAGGAATACCCCTCTTTGGAAAAATAAATCTTCAGTGACTTTTTAATCTAGTCCCAATATTTAAGTAACGGGTTTTTTTCTTTAACTGTATCCTATAATATCCTCTTCATTAAAAAGGATTTTATGTTGCTTATAGTGGCCTGGATCTTGCTAGAAATTAATCTCAAAACTGGCATTACTGATTTACACTTTCTTTAATTCATTCAACAAACAGAGTTCCTACTGTTCGCTAAGCATGGCATAAAGGTGCTAAAGAAACCAAGAGTAGTATAATAAGGTCTTGTGGGAAAGATAGTGAAGTAAAAGAATAATTTATTCCCTAGAACAGTGAATTTCTTCTCCTCTGAAGAAAGCACAAGTATTTGAGAAGCGCAACACAATCATTTAACAACTAGGTATTTTAAATACTTTCTATTTATTTTATAAATATTTTTTACACAAAAGGAAAATAAATCTTTTCTCAGGTTATGAGTCCCTGCCTGAATTGGATGGTGCAACATGTAATTAAGTAATTGAGAAAAAAACTGACTGCAACAATTCCATTTGGTAAGCAAAGATAGGGAGAGGAGGTGAATATACACCAAAATGGTGCACTAGAGGGATGAGTAAATTTTTTTCTTTGTGTATTTTCTAATTTTTCTACAAGAAATACACATGCACTGCATAAAACTATTGTTTTTAAACCTGCATGGATAAAGGATTAATCCAAAGCGTATTCAACAGAACTGAAGAAATTTCAGCAATGTAAAAGCAACCTTTATAAGTAAAGAGTGACTGACAGGTTTCCATAAGCCTAGTAACAACTGCCCGAAACATTTGTATTGCAAAGTATGTCTTTGCATGAAGAAGACAAGGCACTATTCAGTGATTAAAATGTCAGCTGAAATGACTCAGCCTCATGCCAAACTCCTTCCAGCAGTCCCTTGCTAAAGAAGGAAAGGAATGAGATCCCTCTGCTACGTTCAAGTACTGCACTGGCCACTGTATAAACACAGCTCTTTCCAGAAGAGACCGTTGTCTCCAGAGTCCTAGAATGCACAAGGCTCGTAGAAGAGCAAGTTTGCCTTTTTTCTACGGTTTGTTTAGGCTTCTATAAAACAGATCCTAAACACAGAAAACGGCACCTATTTATTTTTCTTAAAATAAAACCTAAGACCCACAGGCAGTTCAGTCATGCCAAAAGGAAGGTATGTTTTACATGAACTGAACACCAGTTGAAGCAAATACAAATCGCCCCTCCCTTTCCTACCCATTCCAAAGACATCTTTCCTCACTTTTGATACAAAAAAAAAAAAAGTTCTGTATTAAATGCTATTTTAACTACAAAGCAGTATTTAAATTTTAAAAACTCAAATTATTTTGCAAATTTAAAAGGGTAATTTAGAAGCAATATTCAGCTACTTTAAATATCCACTCTGCTGCCAAACCCATTACGTGTAAGAACTCAGAAACCCGTTATGCCTCAATTTCCTCATGTAGAAAATGAGGAAAATAGATGTAGCATAAGGACTAAGTGATCAGTATAAAAAATAAATAATTACTACTAATAATCTATTGTGATGCTCAAGAATCTAAAGTGAAGTCAAGATTTAGGAAGACTCTTACCAGAAGTGTAACACCTTAATTCCTAACCTCTGTTCTCACAAGGATGCTGCTATTACTCCAGGGAGTTAACTCACTAACAGAAACTACATTATGAAGTAGTGTTTAAAACAGAACTATTAGAATCACTTAGCCACCAGGAGACTAAAACACTCCAAAGTGTTCTGAACTGAATACTGCAGAGGAAAAGTAATTCAGACCACCGTGGCAACATTTTCAATAGACACATAAATAATTTCCATTGATGGTATAAAAAATATGTTATGTGTGCACAGCATGCATCAATGCTGCTCAAATGGCCTTTGAAATCTGTTATTTAAAAAAAAAAGAAATATGTTATTAACTCTCCCCTAAACCCCAATAAAGTACAGTGACTTTTGTGAGACACTATGAAGTCCCAATTTCAAATATGGCATGATAGTCCAAAGTAGGAAGAATCAAATTAGAAATTCCTGGAGCAAAGAAAGAACATTATGTCCATCTTTGCCCCAGATACCATCCCCACTTATTTTCATCAAATTTTGATCAAATTTCAGCAAGGTTCCAGTAGTCGCTACAGATCATGAGTTAAAATGAACTAAGTTCAACAAAAAACGCTGCTAGAATGTACCATGATCTCTAAAAAAATTTATTTGAAGCATAAACCTTATACCTACGTGTCAGTTATCCCTTAGCCACCCTATGTACAAAACAATTAGGATCACATGGAGGTGAGGCATGTCAGATACCTCCTTAACTAAGACCTGGGAAGAAAACCCAAGATCCCCACCCAGGTAACAGGAGTATGAATCATATGCCTCCCAAGACTTTTCTCAAATTATCAGTAACTTACCTTCTGAACTGCTAAAGACTGTCAATGTTTCTAACTCAAGGTGTTTTATGACCTAGACACATAAAGACTTTTTTTTTTTTAAACAAAAAGAATGCTTCTGACAGAAAAGAACTGGCTTTTAATGATTTCCTTTATAAGTAGTTAAAAACAGCAATCTCATCCAAGGGTTTTTATCCCAGAGAATAAGAAAGTCTATTACCAAAGGGGAAAATTGGTTTGGCAAACCATCAGAGTTGACAGGAGTGGTAAGAAAAATAGAAGAGCATTTTCCTTCCTTTCTCCTTGGTACCAGCGATTACCTGCTCTCACTGGGGTCCCCAAGAACCAAGCATAAAGCCTGGATGGGGAAACAAAATGAGCAATAGAGTTGTGGCTCAGTAAGACGGTCAGCAGTAGGGGGAAAGAAGGAGCCTCTACCACAAAACTGGAGGAAGACGAGCTGCTGGTCCCCTCCCGGGTAAGGCAGGGCCACTCCCTTCCCTGGGACAACTGCCCGGTACCCGGCCATTCACCTGGGGGCACAGACCATGCACCTGCCTGACACCACCTGGTCCCTGCAGTTCTCACCTCCCTCACCTCCACTTCAGGCCACACAAGCCTGTTCGTATTTCAGGGGCTGTTCTTCCCGAGGAGCAAAAATTGCCCTCAACAGGCTGGCTCTCCAACTCTGGTCATTCGAGTCTCAGCTCACACTGCCCCCCCAGGAGCTTCCCTGACAACTCAGTTTTAAAGAAGGTCTCATTGAGAGCCTACAAAAAACCCTGGATCATCACAATGCACTGTTTAATTCTCTCCACAGTGCTTCTAAGCTGCGTGTGTGTTTGTGTCTGTCTTCTTCAGCCTGGGTTTATTACTGGTTTCCTCTCTCTAGGAAGAAAGCTCCATGGGCTCCAGAGGGCTGTGTGTGTATGTACACTGCAGAAACCCCAGCACCCATGAGCTGGCAAGTGGGAGGCGGTCACTAAATGGTCATCAGCAAAAATAAAATATAAAATAAACACCAATAAATAAATGGCTATCAGCAAGTGAATGAATGAAGGAACTCTTTATCAGGCCTTTTCCAGTGTCTGAAATCTTACTTCTATGACATACTCCCAAAGCTTCCATTTCAGAGGCTGCTGGTGATTTCTCCAAAGTCCCCATCCTTTGGAGAGCCAAGCAGGATTTGAGTCTGCCTGACACATGGATTCCAGGGCCACTAAGACTTCCCATCCTCTTCTCCATCCCCACATTCTCATTTCCCCACAACCTCCCGCCAGGCTTCTAGCAGAGTCCAATAAACTGGTTCTTCTCCCTAAGATCACAGATCCATCAAGATCATGAGGGCTTGCTGTTTCATTCTCTCTGCTGACCTTCTAGAATTACTAACCCTTTTATAGCAATCAGACAGTACTTCTGAAAATGGTTAAATTCCCACAGTAGCACCCCAAATCTTCACTGAAAAAATTTTAATGCAATTTTAACAAAATATTACATATAAAATTTAATAAAACTGTACTTTCCTGTTGTTTTCAAGAGTTATAGCACAGTAAGATGACTACTTAATTAATTCCACTGAACTAAAACACAGGCATCCTGTAATTCACGTAAACAAATAATTGAATAAGCAAATTAATAGTTTAGTAAACTATAGATATATGCTTACCTACTTAAGAAAAGAAGCTATAATTTATCATATTTATCTGTATTTAAGAATGCATTTATTCTAGGGGTGCTTGGGTGGCTCAGTCAGCTAAGCATCTGCCTGGGGTTCAGGTCATGATCTCAGGGTCCTGAGACGAGCCCCATATAGGGCTCCCTGCTCAGTGGGCAAGCCTGCTTCTCCCTCTCCCTCTGCCCACCACCCTGCTTGTGCTCTCTCGCACGCACTCTAATAAATAAAATCTAAAAAAAAAAAAAAGAATATATTAAATCTGTAAGAAATTCTTCATTCCATAGAAACCCTATCTACCCACTCAATTTGGTCATTATGAACTACAGATATTAGACAATAATAAACTATATCATCTTCTCTTAAAAAACCTTTTTTTTTTAAAAAAAAGTTTTTAATTCCATTTTTTTCTAAGTCCATGATGTGGACCGAATCCCCTCCCCAATTATACTATACCCACCCCGGATGCAGATTCCACCACATGGTACATATTGGTGCTTTGTGCTTGACACTGAAATGAGTCTGTAAAAAGGCCAGGCAGGGCTGTGAGAGGGGAAGGAGAAAGTGCTTTTGCAAATTTCCTGTTGGCTCTCATACAAGACTCACTAGCTACTGTTAACTGTGCTTCCTCCTGAGAAATGTGCCTGCCTTCCACACCTGAACATTCCAATGCACAGGAAGTAGAACTGGCACTTGGCCTCTTTTCAACAGGATGAAATAACTATGAAACTTCTTTATAGGAAACTGTAAAATAATTACCATATACCTTCCAAAGCAATCAATATTCTTTTCAGAAGTCGATGACCATATGTTAATCATTAATTTGGGGTTTAACAGGGGATGGGAAAAAAAAATCCCTTGTCTCTTTATCCCACCAGTTTGAATCCCAGCACACTGAAACATCTTCAGATAAATAATTTAAATAGGGTAACAGAACTAAAATGTAACCAATCTAAATTAAAGGGGTAACCTCTGGACACTGTAACATATTAAACCTAAGAGGTGCTGTTTTCATTTACCATTCTGTGTTCGGTTTGGACTAATTGAATATGTCAATCTCTTATTGTTTTTGGCAACTTCTTTTATGTCCAAAATCAAGCCATGAATTTCAGGAATTCAGCAAGCAAGCCCCTTCTGTGCATGAAACACTGTATCTCAAAGGAAGAAAATGAACCAGTGTCCTAATCCCTTGGGAAAAAAATATAAAGTACATAAGCCAAAGTCTCAAAACCAAAATGACAGAGAAGTAACCAAGCAGCACAGACCCATCTTATCTGGCCTGTGATTCACCTCACCTTTCTTTCACTATAGAAGGGCACTCCAAGGGCATTACCCTTAGATGAAACAAAGCATTCCAAAAAGGCAAAGGCATTCACATGGAGCTCTTTTCACAGGGACAGCAAGAACAAGCCTTATATTTCATGAATGAATAAGCTGTAATGAAGCATTTCTGTGTCCCTAAATAAAATTTCAAATAGCTTATAGTGTGTTGCACTGCAGAGAGCATTAAATGACCACGATAATGAGAAAATTAATAGGAAAGCCAAACTTCCCTATTTTTCAAAGTACAAACATAAAATATATGCAGGCCAAAGATTTCACTTTAAATGAAAAATCTTCATGAGGATGTTCTTAAAATCACAGGCTTACAACCAGCCAACAGAGGCCTAGGCCTGCCTGAGGTTGCTTTAGGCTTCTCCTGACTCTTCAGGTAAGGATTATGGGTTCAAAAACAAAACAAAACAAAAACAACTTTTTTTTAAAACGAAAGTTACCTTTTCCTTTGAATACATCTCAGAGGTTCTTTTCTTCAACTTTTGAAGCATTTAGCCAGTAATTTTCAACCTGAATAATGCTTTCTATATATGGAGTTCTGTAATTAACACAGATCTCTGATTTCCATAAAGCCAACCTACATTTGGTTACTTTAAAAAACAGTGAAGATTTTTTTGTTAACTTTTACAAGAGACTACTTTATTCCCTCCAGCCTAGGTAAGAAGCACACACTCCCCAGTAAAAAAAGAACACAAGGGCAGACCCTGTTCTCACACCATAAACACATCTAAGTTCACCTTATGGATTTGTAGACGGGTTCATTTCTAGGCAACCAGGTTGGGGGAATCTGCTGTAAGGAAATCTGCTTCCCCTAGATAAACAGTCTAATTGTAATGTTACAAAAAACTAAAATTAATCAAATCCCTACTCTAAATTCTTTGACTCTCTGACTCACTTTTAACAATCCCTAAAGCTTGAATTCAAATATGTACAGGAAGTAAGCATTGGAAGCATTGGAAAATAAAGCCCTGAAGAGCTGTAATCAACCAACTGTTCCATTAAAACAGACAACCACTGTCTGGTTTAGAAAAATAATGGATTTCTTACTTCCAGATGATTAAAGATGCATCCATTCAGTACGGCAGCCTTTAGAATGAGTCCCCCAAGGCAAGTAAGGCAGAAAGTTTGTGTACCATAATTATTTGTGAATTTTCTTCTCCATCCAGATTCTGGAGAAACCATGTAGAGATTTTTTTTTCCTCCTTACTTTCTCCCATCTTTACTAGTAAATTAGACTTTAAAGTAGGTTTTATAAGTCACTGCAATTATAAGTATGCAGTATGAAGCAAACAAAAAATATTACTGAATTTCTGAATGAGTACTCTTTTTTTTTCCCCCCAGGGCTCAATAAAATCACCTCAGTATATTTAAATCAATGTATTAACTTCATAATATCTGGGCATATAATTTTAATATTTAATTCTTAGATCCAGTGCCTAAATCATCAACTAAAACTTTATCACTTTTTTTTTAAAAAAACTGTTCTCTTTGCCCAATTATGTTTTGAATAAAAACCTGTGTTTTATCTGTGTCATACCCTTTCCTGGGTACTTCACTTGAGTTAATAGCTGTCAAGAATTGCTTGTTGCCTGATAAAAGATCTTTGATAATTTGTTCTGAAATCATCCCATGAATAAGATAATTTGTCTCAATTCAATCACTATGCTGCTGTGTATATATTAGCTATGGACTCAGGTTAGTGAATCAATTTATAAGGACCACTTAGGGAATATAGAGAGAAGAAACTATATTCGCGGTTGTAACAGTAAAATCACTTTTTTTTTTAATTACTGAAGTATAGTTGACATGCAATGTTATATATTAGTTTCAGATCTATAACAGTATTTGACAATTCTAAATATTACTCAGTGCTCACCACAGTAAGTGCAGTCACTGTCATCATCCAACATGATAACAATATTACTGACTATATTCCCTGTTCTGTGCTTTTCATCTCCATGACTTTTTAACTGGACATTTGTACCTCTTAACCCCATTTATTATTTGGAATCCCCCACAGCAGCTAAAATTAGAAATTCATACTAAACAGAGGCTTTTATAAACAGTAGCTAACCAAGGGAAATAAAAAGCTTCCACTTTTAGAGGTCCCCCCACAGGACCTTTATCTGGCAGACAGGAAGCACACATTCTTTTGAAAGTTACAGAAATAAGCCTTAAGAGGTCATTGGAGACAGAAATCCAAAAAAGCTAAGTAAATCAGAATATGGTCTCAAAAAGTTGGTTTATAAAAGAGTAAGAGTTTTCAAACATATAAGCCAGACACAAAACTAACAATCACTATTTCAAATTATGATAGTCCCCTAAATGAAGATTTTTCCACGAATAATACTGGCACTTTTTCAGTTAGTTTTTAAATCCAAACAGTGTCAGCAAGAATGCTGAGATGAATTCTCTCGAACTACTAATGAGACTTTTCTTTCTGGATGAACATGTGGCAATTTGTCTGGTATCAGAAAGCTTTTTAAATGTCTAGTTTCTTTGACCCAGTAATTCTACTTCCTGAAATTTAGGTGAGGGCAAAATAGAAATACATCAACAATTAAAAATGTTAAATGTTCTAAAATTGGGTGTTATTATACATATTACAGTTTATCCCCCTGATGGCATTTCCGTACAATCAAGATTCACATTCTGTAAGAATACTTAAGACTCATGGAAAGCTGTGCATAGGTTACAAAGAAGTCAACAATATATATGCACTATATTATCTTTTTTTTTTTATACAGTACCTGGAACTATAGAGGGTATGTGTGTGTGTGTGTGTACATACACACAACTTCAATAGTGTTCTAGTCAGTAGAATTTTATGTTTTTTCCTTCTTTCTAAAAAGCCTCCATTTTCCCAGACTTCTACAATGGTGATATATTGTTTTATTTGAAATTAAAGCTCATTTTAAAATGTGGGTTAGGTCTCTGCCAATTTTGCCCAAATAGAGAATCAACTCTTCAGAGGAGAAAAAGGAAAAATCAACATTATATAATCATTTTCAAACTCCCCTTCCATGACCTTTAAAAGGACTTCTAAAGCTAACAGACTCCCCAGCAGGAAATAAATCTGCTGCTAAAGGGATGCACCCACCGAGATATGGCAGGATGCACCGTGAGCGGCTTTGGCAACAATTTCCTTCTATTATTCCTTCGCTTCCAAGTCCTTTTCAATTCAAGGAGAAGCCTGAGGAAATTAATAGGTCCTTAATACGTGCTCTGCGGCCTGAACTGATTCCTGTTCACAAGGTAAGAGCTGAGACCTCCCCCCACCCCATGGCCCTTTCACACGGGCTTTAGCAAATCCCCTGCCGGGGGCCAGCCCCAGGGCAGCCCAGTCTTCCGCAGTCCAGGCTGTGACCTAATCAATGGGTCCCCAGCAGGACAATCCCTACATTCAATAGTCCTGAAGAAAGGGACAGGGAGTGGGGGAAGAGTTCAGGCTTTACTGAGGAATGCTATTTACCTGTCACAGTGATGGTTCACCCAACAGGGGTTTAAAAAAAAA
This sequence comes from Canis lupus baileyi, assembly GCF_048164855.1. NCBI lineage: Eukaryota > Metazoa > Chordata > Mammalia > Carnivora > Canidae > Canis > Canis lupus. Next base: position 17,166,271 of record NC_132852.1, read on the forward strand.
AGAAAAAAAAAGAAAAGAAAAAGAAACCTGTAGGTAGTACTTCAGCAGATTCCTGGCCAGCAGCCAGCACAAAATAAACATATTTACTTAAGCTTCATTCACAATTTGTGATGTGAAACTGTTGAAGCCCAAATGGAAACAGGTAGATCTGGGATATCCCAGGGCAGCAGTAATGGGAACACAGAGTAAACTAGCAGCCTTTGTCCACTTAAATCCCGTACAAAATCTCAGGACTAGTCTAAGTAGGGCCAAAAAAGTCATCTCGGTGTGCACATCCCAAAATTTACCCAGAAAATTCCAGTATCTAAAAATGTGACTTTTTAATTCCTAAAACAACACTGAAACAACACAAGTTTACATAAGAGGGACTTAATAGAGCCCATAATTCCGAAAAGAATAAAAAATAAGGGTTTTGAATTACTTATGCAAGTTAACAATTTTGTAAACCCACAGGCACTCGTTTGTTAGTGACTAAAGGTGGCTTTCACTTGGAAATGGTAGACCTCATCTAATCAAATATTTTCCAAACTAATTCTGTAAATTTGTCTTAAGACATCATACTTGCAGAGAAAGATTTGCATCTCATAGGTCAAATCAAATTAGAATTTCTCCCAACCCCAAATATGCCTGCAAAAAAGCAATTTTGAGTGGGGCAAACTAAATAACAGATGTTTATCCTGAAAAAAAAAAAAAGGCACTTGAGTCACTCAGAATTTTATAAAAGCTATCACTGGACAATTTTTAATTGAAAACAAAATCCTAATTTGAAACTAACTGTTAAGCTGTTTTCCTACATCCATTAACACAAAACAAGAGAGAGCCCGAGTCAAATGGTTGCAAAATGAGTTTCCATCTAGCTTTGACACTAGTTTAACATCACAAGAATTGCTTTACTGTAATATTTTAAAAGCCATGCCAGGATCTAGGCCATCAGCATCTTTGACAAAGAAATTTTCTGCAACACCAGCATAATGGGTTTTTAACATCCTCACTGAATGCCATTAGAAGAGGGTATCTGACTCCCACACAGCACGGAACTCAGAATGCAGAATGACTTAACCCTTTCCACCTCCCGGTCGGCAAGGACACACCAGGACACACCAGCCAGTCACAGGGGGATAGGCCCTGGAGCCACCACCTCACCTGGGTAACAGCCTTGCTTTGATCCACAAATATGCTTTAAAGTGGCTAAACTCTACACAGATCTCTAAACTGATGCAGTGGTAATGGACGGTGGAAATGGGCCTAACGCAAATTGAGATTTGTTCCTAAATACAAAATACACATGTATTTAAAGATGTCATGTGGATATCAGAATGTAAAAGATCTTATTAATATTCTTCTATGCTGATTTCATGCTGAAATGACCCTTTCGTCTGCTGGATTAAGAAAAATTTATACACTATTTTTTAAAATATTAAATTTTAGGTCAGCACCTCTAACCTTAGGTTTCTTTCTCATGAAATCTACATATCTGTTCTACAACCTCAATTTCACCTCATGTGAGAGTTTTATTTTAATTTTTTTTTTAAAGATTTACTTACTTCAGAGCACGTGCATGCCAGCACACTTATATATGCCTGAGTGCAGGGGGAGAGTGGCAGAGGGAGAGAGGGTATCTTCAAGCAGACTCCACACTGAGCATGGAGCCCAATGCAGGGCTCTATCTTAATGACCCTGAGATGATGTCCTGAGCTGAAACCAAGAGTTGGATGCTTAACCAATTGAGCCACCTGGGCATACCCCACGAAAGGAGCTTTATCAGAAACTTGATCATTTTGATATTTAACGATCACTGAACTCTCTTAGGCAGTGAACAATGAGCACACACTTATGTTTTACTGAGGCCACTTTTTTTTTCACCTCCAAAGATTATATTTACTTGCTTGTGTTTCTAATGTCTTTGAGGGGGAAAAAAAAAACCTAATTGGCTCTAACAGAACCCTATAAAAGACAGTGACAAGTTTCCTTTTCCATATACAGGTCAATGTGCTCAATGACATTAATTCCCCCAAAAAGAAACATCAGAATACTTAGTGAATTAGTACAATTAGGAGTTTCTGTTTCAAATTCTGTGATCTGTTTTAACTCATGCAGCCTTTCTTCCTATTCATTCTGTTGCAAAGTTCCCTAACAATTCTAATACAAGCCAAATTTAAATAATAGTAAGCAGCACTAAGATACATCTTTAAGTTATTTTTAATACACTGCCATTTAAGCTGAAACTCAGCAAAAACATCAGGGATGTGTCAGAAGCTAAAAGATACCAAAGCAACACTCCGGTGTTTCCCTCTCTACTCCGGTTTCTTCCTTCACATCCCCTAAATCTTCCACCTCCTTCTCATCCAATGTCCCCCATGTCTTTCTTCCTCTAAGAAAAAGCAATAAATGAACAAAATAATTTGTGACAAATTGATTAGCAAGAAAGGTGGTGCTAATGAGCAAAAATAGCATCTGCAAGCAAAGGGCCTCTATGAACAACTCCCTGCTGCTTTTACTCCTCAACCCATCTCTTCCTCTTGCATTAAAATGCTGTTCAAAAACTGAGATTCTCAAATCCCCTCAGGGGCAAGAAACTTAAGTTTTTATTATAGAAACTGAAACAGTGAAAGAACAGAGGACTACTACTGCTTTGGTATCGTTAAACCTCTTGGAATATTCCTGGTTTCTCTTAAAGTTCAGCTTAAGTGGAAACCTATTAAAAATAACTTGAAGAAGCTCTTTAATACCACAAAATGTTTTAACAGTATTAAACATCTGAAGCATATAGCTAACTAAGGTAGAAATTTCTTAAAACACCATGGATATTTTCACAATTTTCAAAAGGCTTTAAATTCTGCACATTTAATATCCAAAAGGAATATCCTCATTAAAGGGGAAAAAAAAAACCAGTGTCTCTGCAGCAGACTAAAAAATGAGCCCAATACTTTGCAACTCCTCCCATCAAGAGGTGCAGCCTATTTTCCTACCTGCTGGATCACTGGACTCAGGTGATAGAATGGGAGAAGTGAGTATGCATAAATTCTGAGCCTAGGGATCCCTGGGTGGCGCAGCGGTTTAGCGCCTGCCTTTGGCCCAGGGCGCGATCCTGGAGACCCGGGATCGAATCCCACATCGGGCTCCCAGTGCATGGAGCCTGCTTCTCCCTCTCTGCCTGTGTCTCTGCCTCTCTCTGTGTGTGACTATCATAAATAAAAAAATAAAAATAAAAATAAAAAAGAATTCTGAGCCTAGGCCATGAGATCTAGCTGCTACTCTCCTCCAGCTCTTGAAATCCAGGCTAAGCAGCGGACTGACGACAGACACAGGCCCTAGGAGCCCTGGCCCCAGCCAACATCCAGTCAACTCCCAGAAGCCAAGCCACCAAGCTGAACAGCAACCGATGTAGCGGGATCAAAGGACAGACCCAGAGAGGTCCAGCCCAAATTGCCAACTACTGAACTGTAACCTAAATAAATGGTGGCTGTTTGAAGCCAATACATTTTAGGGCAGTTTATTTCCCAACAAAAGGCTAAATAACACAATTCTCTATTACTTTTTTTTTTTTTTACAATATTTATTATCAGCCCACATACAATAATAAAGTTCCAACTGAGCTTTGGACCGGTCTACACTTAATCCACATCTTCTAATCTCCCTTGTCAAATCTAACTGAACCTGGCTCTTGTCTCCCCATTTCTGTAACTCTTCACCTGTTCTCAAGTGCCAAATGGGCCTCCTCGAACAGAACTCTACCAAAATATGCAGAGAAAACTCTCACAAAGGCTTTCAGACCTTCCTTTAATCATCCTAAGGGGTTCTTTATAAATTAGAAAAACAGAATTAACCGAATAAGCAATTGCTGTCTATTGACATGGATGAAAGGTTCACAGAATTAGTCGCCAGGGTAACAAAAGTAGACCATGAACAAGCGAGAGATTTTTTTTAAAAAATGTTATTTAGATGCACTCATTTAAGTGAGAAAAATATTTTTAGTTCTTATATATTTTATTCTCCTTCAAATAGTCTCATCATTGGATTTCCCTTAATTCAACAAGGCTTTAAAAGAAGGGTTTGCTTATCAGTAAATAGCACCCCATCAACAGAAACAACCAAAGATTTACAATACACACAAATAGCTTTTTTAAAGGTTACATCTCTATGTGTTCAATTTAATCCAGGAAAAGGACAGTTTCAAAGACTCTGAATCTCTAGAAGTAATTACTTCTTTGAAACTTTAGGAAATTCATCAATAATGATAACTAACAAAAATAGATGCTACTAATCTGAAAGTCTTTCAAAAGTTCAAATTTGCCACATAGTGTAGGACATAAATGGATATTCATCTTTTATACTTAAAACAGAAGTGTTTTTCAACCCAGAGAATGCTAGAGGCAACAGTGCCATTTTACAGGTCAAGACAACAGCAACACATCATCTTGTATTATGCACCTGCAAAGTCACAGATTTTAAGATTTCTAAGATTTCTAATTCTAGGCTTTGGTACTCAATCTGACATATTAAGTTGCTTCTCCAGAGGACAAAATATAAACAAAAGGAAACTGCATTGCTATTGAAGTTTTGTTAAGGATGTTGTTCTAATTTTCCTGTTTTTAGCTGTTTCAGAGGTAAGGGGAAAGAGGGCTTTTAAATGAAAGAGCAGTTTAAAAAAAAAGGGGGGGGCAGTTTTATCTGCATTAAAAGGACAAGCAGACCTATTGCATGTATGACACTTCCACTGGATACAGAAAGGAATTCTAATTGGGAATAGAGAACAAATTTTAAAGGTCTTTCCCAGTAATAGTTTCTAAGGAACTGGGTTTCCTTTTAATATTCTGTAATAATCTAACTCACTTCCAAATCATACTCATATTCAAATCAAGTGCCTGATGGGTGCCTTCCATGTGCGAGGTACAGTTCCAGGCAGTAGCAATGCAGGACTGAACAAGGCGAAGTCCCCACCTCTGCACATAAGGCTTACATTGCAGAAGAAAAATGACAAAAGCAGATTTTTAATATGTTAAAAAATCACTCTTGGCATATACTATATGTAAAATGCCATTTAAAAAATCATGAACCTTAAATTATAAAACTTTATATTCTCTAGACGTGATGATCCTTAGTTTGACTTCTTTCTAAAATCAACAGCGCTGAGCTAATTAAAGCCAAACATGGGTATTATTCATATTCATGCTTTCCTAATCAGCTTTCATCTTCTACAGGAGGCTAACACACTATTAAGAAAAAAATACTTCTGTTAAAAAAAAAAAGGTTTAGATCAACCCTTTAAAAGTAACTGACTTCCATTCTGATGCTTCAGCCAACAAACTAACTCAGAATTTACATAGCAAATTCATCTTTCTTCCATTAAAAATGTAAACACCTTCAGCTGAGCAACAGATCAAAAGAACAACATTATGTGACAAACATTTACTGGGTTTATCAAAAGAAGAACATCACGGAGTAAGTGTTTACTAAATACCAGCTGTGTGCCAAGCACTGTCAGAAGACAAAGATGTCTGAGACTGCCTGATGTCAAGCAGCTTTAAGTAAAGATGCAAATAAAAATATTATGAACTAAAAGCAAAGGAATTTTAGAGAATCTTTTACCTAAGAATTTATGGTGGGATTGCTTTAAAAATAATTTAAAGCTAACCCAACTTTAAGATTTTATTTCTTTATTCATGAGAGACACAGAGAGGCAGAGACATAAGCAGAGGGAGAAGCAGGATCCCAGGATCCCAGGACCATGACCTGGGCTGAGGGCAGGGCAGACACTCAACCACTGAGCCACCCAGGCGTCCCAAGTTAACCCAACGTTACAGTCATTTTCCAAAAAAGTGTTTCTGCTTTCAACTAACAGAATGTCCTCAACTTATGTTAAAGAAAACATTACTTCATGAAAGATTCCAAAATTACTGTTTACAAAAAGTCATCTCCAGGGGTCAAAAAACAGACTGACTTGAAGTGATAGGAGTATCAATGTCCATAAATCACAGATGAGAACATTTTGTCACACACATATTTGTTCTGTCACTGTAAAGCTGTTTTTTTGTTTTGTTTTGTTTGTTTTTTGTAAAGCTGTTTAATGCTCCTTTTACGATGGCAGGAGAAAACTCTTTATTATAAGAGCCACCATGAACAACAGTCATTATTTTTCAAATTTTTCCTTTTGTATGGAATAAGGGACTATTTACAAAACTAAAATAGGCCAATTAAATCCCAAATGCTCTGATTTTTAAGTCCATTTAAGTAAAAAGACACTCTGTTAAGAAAGTTAACTTTATTATTAGAAGTCTAACAGGTCATTTTATCTTAATAAATAAAGGCATACTGGCTGAGCAACAGAGGGTCTCCATGGTAAACTGGCCACACAGGAGATCAGATCCTGGCCTAGAGGGCGGCTTACCTTAAAAATAGATCTACTGGGCAGTCTGGGTGGCTCAGCGGTTTAGCACCACCTTCAGCCCAGGATGTGATCCTGGAGACCCAGGATCGAGTCCCATGTCAGGCTCCTTGCAGGGAGCCTGCTTCTCCCTCTGCCTGTGTCTCTGCCTCTCTCTCTGTATCTGTCATGAATAAATAAATAAAATCTTTAAAAAAAAAAAGATATACTGAGTATTATGTGTAGTGTAATTATTTTAATTGTCTTGTACACTGACATGAGACAGGGCTATCTGATGATACAGGCTTGTAAAAAACTATTCTAAAGGCTACGGTATCACTTGTAAAGAGCCTTGAATGACAGACTGTCTTGAATCATTTTAAGCACACACACAAGTACACAGAAAAGTGGTTGCCATGTGTCTACTGTAAAGGTTGATCTACCTCACCTATAAAATAGAAATGACACCTACCGTGTAATAAGCACATTTTAGACTAAGTGGCATGAAGTGTATATAAAAATAGGCTCAGGCTATTGAGCATATTTCAAATGCATGTCACTACCACTGTCACCGTCGTCATCATCATCAGTATCATCTTTCCCCTTGCTATCTGGTCCTCCTTTATGAGAACTCCTGAGGACTGGCAGCCCTGGAAGCTCTAAAATAGAGATCCAAGGACATGGAGGTTTAGCTTTTCACAAGCCACCTGCTATTACAACCAAATTGCAAGTCTCTGAAGACAAAATATACAGCTTTTAACAGATTCTCCAAAGTTTCTGTAATACTAGAACTATTAAGAACCATCGTCTGGAAGTCTAGAAAGAGACAGGTGGTGGAGGAAAGGTTTCTCTCCATCTTATGACTACCATTATTGATACGGTACCATCAGTTTGTTTGTTGAGTAAACAAGTGCTCTGCACTGCCCTGCCTGCCTCGGTGCTAGGGAGAGGCTAGAGGAGTTACTCTGCACTCTGTCCTTTAGTTCTAGAAGACAGACAAGAAAGAGAGAATACCTGACTTGTGACAGAAGAGCATTTGCAAAGTGCCACGAGAGCAAAGACTACCTGTTTCAAGAGAGGCAATAATGGCTTGTTAGGCCAACCTAACCAGTATTCATCGAGGGCCTTTTATAGGAGTCTGGTGGTTAAAGACTTAGCATCTACCCACACAAGAAGCAGATGAATTAGAGGAAAAAGGACAAATAAACATTCATTCATTAGAGTGATACACTAATACTAGAAGAAAGCACACACGAGAAAAGAAGAATGAGCTCCATAAGGAGGACAAGGCTCGTCAGGAGAGATTTACTCTACAGAGTTAGGGTTAATAAGAGCCTATCAAGGGGTCAATGTGTCACCCAAAGGCTGGGAGATAGGACACAATGGGGCAGAGCAGGGTGGAGGGCCTGGCTCCATTTGGCTAAAGCACAGGGGATGAATGGGAGCGAAGGAAGGAGAGAACACACACAAGGGGGAGGGGGAGGAAAGTCTCCAAGGCCACAACACCCTGTGCTAAAAAGCTAGGGCTTTATGTAAGGGAGACGCCAAAGGGTTTTGATAAAGATGCGATGAGAGATGGAACACCTCTGCTTCAAGCATCATGTCTGTATGACCACAATACCCTCAAAGCACCACACTTCAAACCACATCAATCTCCATTACACCACTTAAACACCCACACACACGATTTCAAAATTCAATGGCACAAGGTCAATATGTACCATAATCCCCATCACTGGTCATATCTTTAGAATTTAATACAGGCCCTACATGAACACAGCATATTACCATCCAATTTTACTCATGAATTATTGGGACAATCTGGGGAGACAACTTAGGAAAAGAGCTTAAAATAGGGCTGGTACATAGTAAGCATTCAATTAATATGACCTGTAGTTACACAGGGATGGTGATAAAGGGAAAAAAAAAAAAAAAGCTCACTGGTGGTAAAAATATGGTTAAATAACCACAAACTAGAAAGAAATCTTTTGAAACTACAGAAATTGCTGGGTAACTTTTATCAAAAAAGGAAAAAATTAATTAGGCTGAAACTAAAAAGATTATTTAGTACCTCTCTTGGCATGTCAATCTTGAACTCTCTTCTGGGCCACCTGGATGCCTCAGTGGTTGAGTGCCTCTGGCTTAGGGTGTGATCCTGGGGTCTTGGGATTGAGTCCCACTTCGGGCTCCCTACAGGGAGCCTGCTTCTCCCTCTGCCTAAGTCTCTGCCTCTCTGTGTCTTTCATGAATAAATAAATAAAATCTTAAAAAAAAAGACTCTCTTCCAACAGGTCAGCTCCCTCAGCCACGTGGAGGCCTAACAATGCAACAGGTTCCAGACCATTATCAGATATTCTGGAGATGTCACTGTTTAACTAGCAAGGCAACTTCACTGCTAAGTCTGACCCTGGAAGCGCATATGTGAATAGTTTCCTAGACTGTCACTGCTGTTACACCGGGTAACTGCCAATTCGACAAGTACAAGCATGTGCCCTCGAAAAGGAAGCTCTCCAAGCCCATTTATTCCTAGTAACAAAGACATAAAAGACTGTGCTTCGAAGCATTATGTCTTGGGCAGCATGCACTATTTTTAACCAACATGGCTTGATTTTTTTTTTTTTTAAAGTGCCATTAAGGTAACTGCAAAGTGTACAAAATACAAGCTAATAGATAATGAAACCTTGACAAATACAGCCTTATGAATTAAAATAATCCAGAGTCAAAACTAAAGGGGAAAAATGGCCAAAAAAAAAAAAAAAATTCCAACAATAGACAAACACCCAAAGGTTTAGAATCTACTCAATTTTCATTATTGGGCAATGCAGACAATATGCTGGGGGGGAGGGGCATACCAAGCCAGATATTAACTGAGCATTAAATCTCTATCCACAGAGGCTATTCATCAAGTAATGGACACTCAAGTCTTAAAGGAGTCTTGGAACATAAAAATGGTTCCTTGCCAAGAGGGCTGAGAAGAACAAGTTCACTGGCACAAACCAGATGGCCAGTGAGGACAGATGCTGAAGCCAAGACCTCAGTAGGAGGACACTGCCAGAGAACAAGGACTACAGGGAACGTGATACAGTGGGAAGGGGGGGGGGGGGGAGCTGTACATTAACTTCAGCTATTCAGCAGGTTAAAATTGGTTTTAAAGGTTAGCCAGGACCCAAACAACCACCTAAAACATGGTTTTGATGAGAAAAGGTTCCAATTAACATCCTGTACTGTTCACAGCGGCAGCACTATTTATAAGAAGATTAGACCTTCACAACTGCAAACAGGGAAGACACTCGTCCATCTCCACTAGACAGTGAGACCCTCTGTACTCAGCATGAGTCCCTCACTACCGATCACTTCATTGGAATAATCTTAAATTGCTTAAACGTCACCCTATGTATTTCTAAAATTCTGTTCACGTCAACATGCTAAGGACCAACATGCCACCTTGAGAGGAAATGATGGAAGAAGACTGTTAGATCCAATACTATCTGGGATTCAGGTCTCCAGCCCAGCTCACCTCAACCCAGTTCAGGATCCCACTCGTAGTTTTCAGGGGCGCCTGCATGGCTTAGTCAGTTAAGTGTCTGCCCTCAGCTCAGGTCATGATCGTGGGGTCCAGGGATCAAGCCCTGCATCCAGCTCCCCGTCCTTCTACCTTCCTCTCCCACTTGTGTTGTACTCTCTTAAAGAAATAAATCAATAAATCTTCAACTAGTTGTTTTCAAATAGGCTCCCTTAGAGCATCTCTAGAACACTCTATAAAGAGTGAGAGGCAGTGAAATGTAGCCTTGGCATGCACAGTCCTGCTGGTTCTGCCAACTGGTATCCAAGAGGTCTTAGGCAAGTGACTTAGCTTCTCTGTGAACTGCCCTCATCAGCAACATGGAATTGTATCTATCTTGTAGTCATGACAATTGAATAAATTAACATATACAGGGTGCTTAAACAACACCTGGTAGTAACAGTGTCTGTCGTTTACTTTACTGACATCTTTCACCATTATTATCATAATCACTGAAAGCACACGGTCAAAGGGAGCATATTCGAAGTTGTTTTTTCTACTCCATCCCATCCAGATTCTGGCCCTCACCAACATTTAGGATGACATAAAGGCACTGCAAAGCTTCACCGCATTCTGCTTCACAGCATCATACCACCTGTATGTCAGCCTTTAGAGATTTACAACCCAACTCCTCCCCACAAGTATTCAATCAGGACTCAGAGCATTAACTTGTTAAATACCATACAAATAACTAAAGACAAGCAGATCCTGTTTTCTCTTAAAACAAAATGAACTTCCTTAGGATTCCTCATTAGACTCTATTTGCACCTTGACATCCTCCAGCTTCAGAGGAGGATCCTGTCCCCAGCAGAAATTACCAGGCCCTCCCTGCCTGGATTCGGATCCTCACATGCACAAAAGAGCAAATTTTTACTCCTAAACCCAGCAATGGCACATTATCAGAACACAATTTCTGCCAAGCCCCGATTTTCTATCTCACTGTGGCTAAGAAATTGGTTTCTTTTCTGCTCAATGTTCCTAGGAAGAGAACAGAGAGTAAGAACACCACAGCAGCTGCGGCCACACAAGGCAGGAGATGCCAACACAGAAGCCCTCTCACCAACAAATCTGTGAACTCCCTGAGTCTCTGTTCAAGCCCCTGCTGCCAGGAGTCCTCGGCCCAGGTCCAGAAGCTCCAGAAGAGGTAATGGGTCCCCGCACAGCAGACCACACTCCTCAGGATGGCCCAGCTTTCAGCCACTCTGAGACATTTTGGTCCTAACACAGAGGCCATGAATATACGATCCCTGGCATTACGGTCCCTGGCATTCTACTTCCTGTCAGGACAACAGGCCCCAGGAAGAAAACATAGGTCCCTGGTTGTATGCATAAGATCCTACTTTAAGTTGGGAGAAAGTTGTTTTTTTGGTTTTTTTTAAACTTAAGTAATTAAGATAAAAATCAAAATATTCAGACTTCCACCAAATCTGAAAGGGGCCCCAGAAACATTTTCCCTTTTGCTGAGGTCAACAATAAGGCTAACCTGGCCTGGAATTCCCTTCTAGTCCCACTACACAAATCCATTCATTCTGTGCCCCCTAATGAAGGTGAGCCGGGAGCTAGTCTCCAAATGGGTAATCCAGAAACCGTGCAATACCACTCCCTCATGATGTGAATGCAACCATGATCTCTTAAGAGAAAGGTCCCATATTTCACGAATGATGATTTATCTTGTTGCAACAGCTGTACTTCCATATTAATTCTTTGCAAGTCTTTTCACCGAAATGTAAATTTTAAATCTGAAACCACAGCTGGGATTCTAAGGGCAACATAGAATTAGTAAGTTTAGAAATTTGCTCTTATCTTAATGAAAAACATGGTCTCCCCAAATAAGTAGATGTGGAAGAGGGAAACACTTACTGGGTTGCATTATACTAACAGCCAAAAACTGAACCAAAGTACTCTAGTCTGAAGGGAAAACATACTTAATGGCATCCCCACTCCAGCACATATACATCAGGGGAATAAGGCCTCAACTATCAGCAGTTTAAAAAAAAAAAAAAAAAAAAAGATCTTTCGGCTAAGCATTTTTCTAGGCAGTTCCTTAGTTTAAAAACTAACAAGAAGCTGCACCTTTTTACTGATGCCCAAGTAATAATTAACTTGCATGTGTACCTATCAGCCAAGAACACGAAGCCGACTTTATTCCATAAATCTGGGAGAGAGATACTCCAGATTCTATTCTACTCAACATTGAAGATTATAACAAAGCTAGTTGGGCACTTATTTGCAGTGAGAATGAGGGTAAACGCTGAGAAGTATAAAGTCAGACAAATGAAAAATCTAAATGTGACATTACACACGCTTCAGAGATCCTCTACTAACATATCTGTTAAATCTGCTTTATGACGTTCTTGGTAGATTTTTCAGGAGACAAAAGGAGGGGGGTAGTAATTTTAATCAGAGCCCTAGAGATCAGCTCCCTAACAAGACCTATTTCCCAAATTGTTTCACGGAACCTCCAAACCTGAAGTGGACAAGCAATCACGTGGGCATGGATTTGTCAGAACAGTTCACCAACACCCAGAGGCCTCTCCAGGAAAAGCATGTGATACAGTAAGAGATTATCAGAGGAGTCAAATGACAATCACCCCCACGCTGCAATCCCATGTTACCTCCCTGCAAAGCCAATTAGCAAAATATGTACAAAATGCAGAGCTAACAGGACTGTACATTTGGCTGCATATTTTAGGTAGTTCATAGAATTTCTATTTAAAAAAAAAAACTAAAAAACTACTTTTCAGGGGATGTTTCACAAGTAGACTTTTTTTAAAGAAATAGACCATAAAAATAGTAAGAACTAAATTCAGATTCCTGATTATATTGTTCTATCAAAAGAACACAAATGATACACATATTTGACAATGCTGAAATAGATAAAAGACCCCCAAAACTTGTTATTCAACCAACACTACAGTTTAAAGTTAAGTCAAAAGCAAGACACGAACAGTTAGGCAGACAGGTTCTTGATCCTACACCAGCCCTTGTCACTAGAAGACAAAGTAACAGCACAAAAGAAATGGGCAATGAACAGCATATGAAGTTCCAGGAAGATGATGTTAAACCAGACCCGAGCCAGGCCATCTCCAGCCCACGCTGACTTTTAGTGTCTGGTCCTAGGAGGTCCCCACCTGTGTTCCTGGAAGCCCCCTACTTTTCTTCATCTGACAGGCACCTCTCCACATTTTCAACCTCCACTAGGAATTAGTTAGACAAGCCCCAAAAAAGAACATACCTAATTTTAGTATTTCTACTGCACAAAACATATTGACTTTTCCTGAAGGAATTCTACACTGTGATGCCAACTGTCTTGCCAAGAATCTCTAAAATAACCAGGGCTGATAATTCTAAAATAAGTAGAGATGATAATTCTACTGCCAAAAACATCTTATACCGTATATAGGACAATGTGTAAATACTATTGTATCACTATTGTATCAATTCCAAAAAACGCATAACCATTAATCTACGGTATATTAAGTATTTTTTTCTGTCAAGCCAAAGACTACAACAGATGATCAAGAAAATTTCCGACTTTTCACCTTCAAATGTCAGTATTTAGGAAGACACACACCAGTTTCTTACACACTTAACAACCCTGCAGCCCAGTCTCACTTCACCCCACACTCCCCACTAAGTTACTACGAGAAAACTCTGGCCTTGCCACTGAGCTCTGAAAACTACTACAGATTTCAGAACATGGCCTTATTTGGTCGGTTGCCTCCCCTTTTATTCTGCTAGTAAGAATATCCCAGTCTCTTAAATTTATAGACAAAAAAATACTTATTTCTAAGTGAGTCTTTGAAAAGCAACAATCGGGACGCCTGGGTGGCTTGGTCAGTTAAGCGCTGACTCTTGGCTTCAGCTGAGGTGATGAGATCAAGCCCCGCATCAGTCTCCACGTTGAGCATGGAGCCTGCTTGACGTTCTCTCTCCCTCACCCTCTACCCTTCCCCTGCTCACGTGCATGCACACACACTCTAAAAAATAATACATACGTACATAAAAAGCAACAATAAAGGGACACCTGGGTGGCTCAGTGGTTGAGCATCTGCCTTTGACTCAGGGAGAGATCCCAGGGTCCTGGGATAGAATCTCACAACAGGTTCCCTGCAGGGCACCTGTTTCTCCCTCTGCCTATTTATCTGCCTCTTTCTCTGTGTGTCTCATGAATAAATAAAATCTTAAAAAAAAAAAAGCAACAATAAAAATACTTTTCCCACTTGAAAGAAAAACCCAAAAGGCACTGCTCATATAATTAAGTCATCAGGTAATGTAAAATAAGATTGTGGTCCTATTTTTGTCTCAACTTTAACTTATACCAATTCTTTCTAGGCTTTCAAGAGCTACTTCAGAAAAGGAGGGGGGGAGTAGGAATAATTATTCTTAGGAAATTCATAAACATATGCATTATTTCAGCTGCAGTTCTTAAATTTGGGGCATTCTTCTACGTTGATGTTATACCTGAAAATTCAAATTAATATTGGAGAGGAGGACAAAATATTTATATATTCTACTCTTCAGATGAGCGACTATAAGAAAATAGTGTGACCAACAGGAGCCAGTAAACTATAACTTAAATATCTGGCTATAAAACCCACCTGCATCCCCAGGGGTGTGCACCTAATCACAGGTGGTCCACCAGAGACCCACCCTAAGCACCAACCCTAGTCATGTCCCCACCATGCAGTCCCATTCCTGCTCCAATGAGATGCAAGAAAGGTATGGTGGAGCCAGGAGAAATTCGCCAAACTGCAAGCACAGGTGCATGCTGGTGGGAAAGGAAATGCTCGCCCAGAGGTGGTTCATAAAACAGCTACAGCAGATGATAAAAAAAACTTCCCGCTCTGCTTGAAGAAGTTGGAGGGGTAAACAGTATCTCTGCTACTAAAGAACTATGTTCACAAACCAAGGAACGGGGGGGGATCTGCTTTGGCAATGCTGAAGCACAGGCATACCTGGCTGTGAACACTTCCACCGTTCCAGACCATACTGACACCGCCCAGCAACTGGCATGCCCACAGTCCGACCAGTTCAGGACAACTGGCGGAAGCTCTGCCCACACAACCTGTGGACAGCAAATACTACCTGCTACCGGAGACCAGGATGATGGTGATGCTCTGGATCTCTTGAAGAATTCAGAACAAGCGAAGTAAAATGGGTCAACTTCTAAAGAAGACAGAACCTGAAGAAGTTACTGGCAACTGTTATATTATACTAGCACTTCCTTTTTAAAATGTTGTTCAGGGATCCGATAAAATTTACAGCTCTTAAGATTTTTAAGCCCAAGCTCCTTGGACATGGTTTTCAGTTTTTGCTCAGATACAATTCATTCTTTGCAGCTAATTAAGCTGAAGAAGACTGGGAATAAAGTTTGGAACAAGGTTAATAAAGTTCTCTACCTAGTATATGGTTTTATTTTTTATGGCACGGACAATGTACGCAGAAAGCAAAGTTATTTTATAGAAAGCTAATAGTGACATGTCATATGGCTGATAATCTGATGAAATCTGATTAAAGATTTTAAATAGCAGTAAAATGTAAAAAAATAAAAAATAAACAGAAATCTGGTATTGGGATACCTGGGTGGCTCAGCAGTTGAGCATCTGCCTCCGTCTCAGGGCATGATCCCAGGTCTGGGGATCAAGTCCCACATGGGGCTCCCTGTGCGGAGCCTGCTTCTTCCCCCTTCCTGTGTCTCTGCTTCTCTGTGTCTCTCATGAATAAATAAATTTTTTTAAAAAAGAAATCTGGTATTTTATACATTAATTATACTGAAATTAAAAAATAAACTAAAGACAAATAAGTATCTAGAAACTTAAAAAAAAGAATTGAAAAATAAAATCTGGTATTTTAGGTGAAAGGTATATAATCCATTGATACATCTATATACCATGCTACTAGTATATAACTCATTAGAAAAAAAAATCCCATGGATAAACAAAAGTACATTAAAAATATTATAGCCTCTAAAATGACTCATTTCTAGGATAATAATGTTTCTTGTACTTTATGCATGTTAGATATACACATGGTTGGTGGGGTGGGTATTAACTAAAGAATTTATTTGTGGGATTACTGAACATAAACTTAAAAAGTTTCAACGTATTAAGAAAAGCATCTTTTTTAGAATGGATATAGTCATAAAGGAAATACCAATGAGATTAAAAAACTGAACTCTATGGCAGTTAATCTAGCACTGTGATTACCACCCACAGTTTCCTTCTTTTCCACTACCATTCTCAGAGGGCAGCACTTTCAAACCCAAATTAATCATTAATTTACTCAATCCTCCAACATTTAATGAGCAGCTTCTACATGCCTGGTACCTTCTTGCTAGAACTGAGGACAGTAAACCCATGAGCTAAAAGCCTGTCCTGAAAGGTGGTTTGGGGCTGAACTGCATCCCCCAAAATTCATGCATTCAGGTCCCAATCATCTCTATCTCAGAACATGACTTGGAGATAAGGACTTAAAAGAGAGAAATAAAATGAGCTCATTAGGGTGGTCCCTAATCCAACAGGACTGTTGTCCTTTTGAGAAGAGATGAGGACACACACATACACAGGGACGATGGTGTGAAGACACAGGGAGAAGACAAACCAAGGAGAAAAGGCTCAGAGAAAACCATGCCAACACTTCCAGCCTCCAGAACTGTGAGAAGAGCAATGTCTGTGGTTGAAGCCACCCGGTCTGTGGGGAGGAGACTGACACAGAACTGTAATATCCATGAAAAGCAGCTAAATTAGAGATGTGCAGGAGGTGCGAAACAATACACACTCTGGCATAAACCAGCTGTCTTGGGTGTTCTGGCTTGAGGCTCGTATTCCAGGTGGAAGAGAATCCTAACAAAGCATTCCTACCACTTCCAAGACATGAACAGACCCTACCGCATGTTGGGCAGCTCTGTCAGGTTATTTCACTTTATCTCGCATTTATCCTGCAGCCATTCTGAGCGTCCCCATCTGACCCAGGAAGTCGGTTTCCATATGAGAATTAACCTGTCAAGATCACCCCACGAGCAACCGAAAGGGCCAAGTCCCTTCAACACTGCCCTACCCTACATCTGCCTCTCAACGAAACCTGGAGGGGCTCCCACGGAAAGCAGCCCACACCCGGGAAGGTTTAGCAGAGGGTCCTCTCTGTGCACTGCATCATCTCGCAGGTGTTCAATAATCTCTGCAAGGCACGCCAGGTAGTGGCAGGGGCTGTTGTAAGTCTTGCAAACACACTAGCTTGCAAAGCTCTGGAATGCTTTCTCAAAGTTACAGCAAAACCACAGTGATGCTGCTGATAATACAGAGCACAAACTTAAAAGATCAGTATCACTGGTGACGATTTCAACTTCCTCCAGTGTGTTTTTGTTTTTTTTTTTAAACCCATTTTATCTCAAGTCATTCAAGTTCCTCTGATTCCAAACTCACTGCTTACAACACACAGAGCCACCTGGAAAAGCAGAAAAAGCATGCCTGTGCACTTCCACGTTGAGCCCGGACACAGGCCGAAAGGGAACAGTAAGTAAAGCAGCTAGCGCCAGGCAGACATTCACTTTAGGAAAACCAGAGTAATAAGAATATATTTACCGGTTTCTTCATCTATTTTGAAAACACCAACCCCGGAACCATCTCTAATGGAATAGCGGATCTCCCCGTCTCTTCCTGTGTCCTCATCACGAGCAGATACTGTCATTACCGAGGAACCAACTGGGACATCTTCTTTCACTACACCCTTTTCCACGAAGCTGGAAAACACTGGTGGGTGTAAGTTCTCATTCACGTCAATGACCTCAACTTCCACATAGCAAGTGGAAGACAGAGAAACCGGCTTCCCTTTGTCTTTGGCCCTCACGGTGAGATTATACACTTGCTTCTTCTCAAAGTCCAAATGCTGCACAATTCTGACGGCTCCACTGAGTTTATCCACATCAAAGTGTCCTTCTCCGTGGTCCAGAAGACTGTATCTCACTTGGCTGGACTGACCTAAGTCAGGATCATAGGCCTCCAACCACATGATTATGGTTCCTTCTGGAAGGTCCTCCCGAACTTTCACACGGTAATTAGGTGGAATGAATTTAGGTGGGTTGTCATTAACATCCTCCAATGATACTTTCAAAAGCACAGTGGAAAGCAACTGGGGCTCTTCTCTGGCTTGATCCCTGGCCTCAATCTTCAAGTAATGCACCTGCTGTACTTCTCGATCCAAAGGGTACACGATTTTAACAACGCCGGTCATGCTGTCAATGGAAAATTTATCTGTGTCTGTCAGAATAGAGTAGGTCACATGTCCATTTGGCCCTAAATCTTTATCTGTGGCTTCAACCTGGATGATTTCACTATTAATCTCTTTGTCTTCGCTCACTTCCACAAAATAGCTCTCCTGTAAAAACTCCGGGGGATTATCATTGGCATCCAGAACTCTGATGTCTATGAGACGCCAAGCGGCCTTCTGTGGTATACCAAGGTCAGACACTGTAATGTTCAGGGTGTACTTGTCCGTCGTTTCACGGTCAAGTGGCGATAAGATTTTTAGCATTCCGGTTTCCATGTCAATAATGAAGCAACTATCCTCATTTCCTCCAGAAATAGCATAGACCAGTTTTCCATTGAAGCCAGTGTCAAGGTCAGTGGCATTCAGGACAATTATGTTGGAACCCACTGGATGGTTTTCCTTTACCTCGATGCCAGTTGGAAGGGAACTTCTGAACTGTGGGGTGTGCGCATTGACAGAGTGGGAATCAAAGAAAACATCCTCGACCTCTCCCTGACTGTGTAACTTATTGGCCTGCAGGAGCTTCTCCGCCAGCATTTTGGCAACGCCAGTCTCTTCACACTGCAAGTGGACTGGCTTGCGGCTGGCGGCCACCGTGAGGTTGATGTATAACGGCGTGGCAAAATTCTCTCCATCTGTAGCTGTGATCCTCAGGCTGTGAAAGGACACCCTGGTCCCCAAGCCTTCCAGGAGCGACTGCTTCAGGGACAGCACCCCAGAGTTGGGGTTTAAGCTAAACAGATCCAGTTCATTTCCAGCTTCAATCTGGTATCGGACCAACTGAAGTTCATCGGCATCGATGGCAGAAACGGTAGTTATTTGCTCCCCCACACCTAGATCCCTGGGGATCGTTCCCTCACAGTTGATTTTCTCAAACAAGGGCGTGTTGTCATTCAAGTTATTGAGGGTCACTGTGGCAAGGACTTCGACTTCCCGGCGGTACGGCAAGCCCCAGTCGGATGCCCGGATCCTCAGAGTATAAACTCGAGGCATGAGCTCATAGTCCAAGTTTTCTGAAGTACTCACAGCACCGGTGAAATGGTCAATGACGAATGGCACGTGATTTAAATTGGCAATACTGTAAGTCACATACCCGTTCTCCCCCTCATCGGGGTCTACGGCACTCACACTCATGACAGCCGTACCAATGGGCACATTCTCATCAAAAGAGGCTTTGTAAGCGGTCTGGGTAAATTCAGGGGGATTGCTATTTGCACTTAAGACTTTAACCAAGACTCTGGTGGAGGCTCTTCTGTCACTGGTTGTCACTTCCAACTCAAAATGGGACGCCTGCTGTCTTTTAACTGGTTCTAAAATGGAAATGAGACCGGTGTTGTGATTTAAACCGAATTTAGCTTTTCCAGGTGTACTTTTAAAAACATACCTCAGATGAGAATAACTGGGTGTGGCCTTCACCATGACCACGGGTGTATGAGAAGGAGCAAATTCACTGATTTCCACTCTATAAACATCCTTTTCAAACTTGACAGGGCCGGCTTTGAACTGTGGAGAAGCCACATGAATTACTTTGACAGAAGAGAACTGGGGAGGAGTTCCTTTGTCTTTAGCCTGCAGTGTCAGATTGTAGCCGAAAGGATGACTGTCCCAATCAACGCCGCCAACTGCTTTGACTTTATATTCTTTACTCCCCGGAGAGGACCTCACCGTTTTAAACTGCTGAAGGAGGTCACCGGCCACGATGGTTAAGGAAGCTATTTCCCCATTGGGACCCTGATCGCAGTCATCCACTGTTACGATTGCATACGTTGGGTCCTTGTCCAGTTCTGATGGTGACAACGTCACGGCTGTTATCACGGGAGCACATCCATTGGCCTGTTCCACATGAACGGTCAGCTTGGCCATGCTGCTGATACCACTGCTACCATACAATTTCATCCCACGGTCCACAGCCAGAATTTCCATTTCATAGAGCTTGGTCTCTGCGTAATCAAGTCTACCAGTTAAAACTACTGTGCCACTGGTTGGGTGAATGGCAAACATGTCTGTTCGGTCTTTGAAACTATAGTAAAACTCTCCATTGGTTCCTATGTCTGCATCTGTGGCACTGACTCTTGCAATACTGGTCCTTATGGCTGTGTTTTCGGGTAAGGAAACACTGTACGAGGTGGGTGAGAAGAGAGGTCTCAAGTCATTTGTATCCAGCACTTGCACCCTGACCTTGGCTCGTGCTTCAGCATTAGTATTTTTTTCAACTGCTTTGACTATCAAGGTGTAATGGTCTTTCACTTCTCTATTAAGAATAGCTGTATTTCCTCCTTTGGTCCTTATTCTTAAGAAGCAAAAGTCTCCAAGAACATACTCTTCAGCTTTGAAAAGGTTTTCATTGTCTCCAGAAACAATTTTGTACCTTAACTCCCACGATGGATCTGTAAGGTAAATACCCATCTTCACAGGATGCCCAACATAGGTTTTGGCTGCGGAGTTTTCATGCACGGTGACATTGTACTGGAAGTGTGTAAACTGGAGAGGGATCTGGGCAAGTGATGGGCTTCCGTCACCATCTCCAAAATGCTGCAGGAGGAGGAGCAGAAGATAAAGCAAGTCCAGGGATCTCCCCATTGCTTAACTCTCAGGAGCCTAAAGCAAAAGAAAGAAAGAAGAATCATGACCTCAAAGAAATAAAACAAAACTGAAAATCTGTTTTGTTAGTTTGCTTGGGACCTCACGTTTTAATAAAGTATTGTATGTCTGTATGGAATATAAATAAATGCAGTAGTTTTTAGGATTTTTTTTCCTGTTTCCCAAGTATCAATATCTCGAACACCTCTGTATTTACTAAGTTTAGGTAAAATCTTTTCTCATACTTTGATGACTCAAAGAATCTTAAGGAGCATCAGATCAAAGCCTGCCAACTCTAACAACTAAGTTGTATTCTTAGACTTAAATCTTCAAGGCAAACATAACCAATTGTTAACAAAGGGAGATAACAAACATGTTTTAGGTTTACCTATATGTAATAAATACCGGAGAGCCCACAAATTTAATGCCACTAAAGTATCCTAAGCCCAAGAAGCTTTGAACAATTAATTTGGAATAACAAAAACTCTGAAAGGTGATTTCATCTGACCTCCCACAATGACATTCTGCAATCCCATTTCAAAATTCATCCTGAAATATTTTTTTTTAAGATTTTATTTATTTATTCATGAGAGAAAGAGAGAGAGAGAGGCGCAGAGACACAAGCAGAGGGAGAAGCAAAGCAGGCTCCACGCAGGGAGCCCAATGCGGGACTTGATCTTGGGTCTCCAGGATCACACCGTGGGCTGAAGGCAGCGCTAAACTGCTGAGCTACCCGGGCTGCCCTGAAATTATTTCTTTGTAAGAGTAATTAAGTTCACTCCCTACAAAATGTAAGGGTTTACGGTCTCATTTAGCACCACGTAACTACTTAAAGATATTAAAATAATTATAAAATAATTAACAACACTTTGATCCTGAGGTCACTTCTAAACCAACAGGAGTCCAAAAAGAGCCCATTTACAAATGGAAAAACAGCAGCTTAATGTCAAGCAGAACTTTTCCTAAGTCAGCAAAGCAAATCTCAGCAACCACATCAATGTTTTATCCCCCACTGCTGTCAACAACCAGTGTTCACAACTGAATACAAGACACACACATACATACACAGCTAAGGTGTCTAAGCTAACACATGGAGAGGGCCAATCAACGCAACAAGGCAGTAGGCCCTGTGGGAAGGTCAGAGGGTACAAGAGAAGGTAAGGGAGCATTTAAGAAAGGGTTGCCTTTCAAGTGGGAAGCAGGCGGTCCACTGGGCTGGCCTGCCGGGTGAGCAGGACAATTATTTTCAGATCAACTGTTCCTCTAAATACCTACAAATTCACCCTACAAATCAACAGAGCCTCACAAAACATCCCCAGTACACTCAGTAGAGGACAGCATTGCACCTCGGCAAAGTAACTCCCAAATGAGTATTCATAGAATATAAGTCCCACCCAACGGTGAAAGCAGCCAGGACACTGGAGGGCTGGTTTCAAGGCCAGCTGAAATTAGCACCCCAGCATTAATTTACTGTATCCTAACTGCGCCACTGCCAACTTTGCCCCATTAGTCATTTCATGAAGGGGGGGGTGGAGCCCTGATACACACGAAGCAATAAGAAGCCTAATAGATACTAAATCATACCCCAGTTGGGCACCTTAACTTGTTCGTTAGCTATCTTGCCGTGTCCTCAACAGATAAAGTCAGGAAATTACAAAGACTTTTGACCTCCAGGAGAACAATTATCATTTAAACAAAATAAGAAACCAGTTTTCTCCCCAAACAATCTCTTCAGTTGTTCAACAGTTCTAATATTCAGGGCAATTTTAACTATGTAATGATCAAATAATTTTGTCAAAACAAGGGAAAACTTCAATTCAACCTACAGGTATAGGGAATGTGCGACAAGACAGACCATGTAAGGTACAAAGAACTAATGACTATTTCCTGATCCCGAGGCATTTATAAACTAGGAACAAAATACACGTATATATGGACAGAAAATGCTTTTAAGAACACTTAAGCTGACGTTAAACACGCATTGTCTTTTGTTTTACTAGACTTATTAGTGCTACCTTTAGAACAGAGTATTATGCAGGGTTCTACAGCAAGCAGTTTAAATATTGTGGCTTAATTCTACATATAAAATATTATGCAGCCACTAAAAAGAACAAGACAGCACTCTGTACATTGCTATGTAGACATGTCCAGATAGGTTAACTGGCAAAATGAAACTGATCCCATTTATGTTTGTAAAAAGGGAGGGGAGATGGAATTGTGTGCACGGTACGTACATGAAAGGGCTGAAAAATGAACACAAAAACTCTAGACGGATAAAAAAGTAAACCATCAACAGTGGTTACTGCAGAATAGGCAGCTGAGGGAATGTTCATGCTACATCTTCACTGTCCTATCTGAATTTTTTCAGCAAAGGTGCATGTTATCTGTATCAATCATTCACTCCCCTCACCAATTATTTGACTCATTCAAGGAGCATTTAATGAATACCTGCCATGTGCTAGAAATAGTTCTAGATGCTGGGGATACAATAGTGAGCCAAACTGGCAACAAATCCTCATGGAAGACACGTTTCCTGGTGAGAAACAAGCATGTCGCATGCTGAGGATGAGACAGAGAGGAGAAAAATAAAGCAGGACAAGGGACTGTGGTCAGGAATCTGAAGGGAAAGAGAGAACCCTAAATTCAAAAGGCCCAGGGCACATTTTAGATTTTAGAATGTTCAGTATTATCCTGCTCTCTACCCATTAAAACCCCCTGAGAAGCAAGAGACAGAGAAACAGCAGGGACCACTGTGGCTGGGGTACAGTGAGGGCAAGGGGAGAGCTATACAGGGAGGATTTTTTCCATAAATTTTTAATTTTAGAAGTATTTCCAATTTATAGAAAAGTTATGGAGATAGTTTCCCCTGTTGTTCATAGCTCGATTATGGTACACGCCTTACTAGTGAACGAAGTGAACGAGCACTGATGCACTGTGATAAACCAGTTAGAAGATTATTGCAATAATTGAGGTGACAGGCCTCGGTGGCTCAGCCCAGAAAGGCTAGTGCTGGAGGTACAGAGCAGCAGTTGATTTCTAGATCTATTCCAAGATTTGTGGATGACTTGAAGGGGCAGAGGGGGCAGGGGAGGGAGTGAGGGGAGAAGAGAGAGACAGAAAGAGAGAGAGAGAGAAGGAAAACAGGTATCAAGATTCCAAGGACCCTGTGCTGAGCAAGGGAAAGGAGCTGCCAGGCTCTCGGAGAGGAACAGGATCTAGATATTAAGAGCAGGAGTTCAGTTTTGGAAAGGTCAGGTGGAAATGCCCACTGTTACCCAAGCAATGACTTCGAGTGGGCAGTGAGATGTGTGGGTGAGGTCCGGCGTGCAGACCCAAATTTGAGATTTGCCCATAATAAATACAGATTTTATTTGAAGCCATAAAACTGAGTAAGACCGAGGGAGAGAACACAGATCAAAAAGAAAACTAAGCACAGATCCCTGATGGTCTCCAAGAACTGGAGGACAGAGGAGTTGATTAAGAACCAGCCCAAGAGACAGGACACAGTCACTGACACAGAAGCTCTGAACAGTGGCGTGGGAAAGACAATCGGTCCATCAATCTTTGAATAGCTGAAGCCTAACATCATTACACGGAAATGACCCTGAAATACTGGCTGGTACCACTGCTACGCACACTGCTGGCTGGCCCCGGAGGCCTTCACCCTGCCCCAACCTCCCCCCCCACACACACCCCTAAGCCCTGCCCAAGGGAAAGGCCCAGCACTCCGCAGCACCGTAACTGTTCTCTCCCCACAGCATCTCAGCCACTGGGCAGGGCCACAGCAGGACCCACTCTTCTCTCTGGACTACCCCCTGTGGGACCACACTCATCACAGAAACCCTTCGAACCCTGGAATGGACTCTGCAAACCTGGCTGATGGAATGCCACTGTGATTAGAATCAACTGTTAAAGGAAATCCTTTTGATCAGGGGGGGAAAAAAGTCCGCTTTTAAGTAGGAGATATTGTTAACATTTTGGTAACATAACCCGGAACTGTGAACTCAGGGTCTGCTATAAAATGCCACCATCAAAGAAACAGTGGCTATTCCTCTATGCAGAACAAATAGTTAAGGCTGAAGGGGGAAGAAAAAGACTCAAAAAAGATACTAATACCATTTCATCTGAGAAGTACATTACCTAGAGTTCATGCTTATGAAAATTAAAATGATTTTAGCTGAAGGCTACACTTTGATATTTAGAAGGTGATCATACTACTTGAACTCACAGTAAGTTAGGATTTCTTCGACGCGTTTTGCGAAGTGAAAATCAGGAGTGTTTACTTAGTTCAGCCCTTATGGAAAAGGGCCTCAGGTCCAAAGCTGAAATATCTTTAGCACAGATTTCTGAAAATCCATAAATGAGAGAAAAATAATTTTTCCACTAGAAATCGGATATTAACATGCTCATATTTCTTCATTAGGGAGACCTTCACGTCAAGTATTCCAAGTCAATTACTGTGACTGCAAATTCTTTGCAAAACAGGACGCAGCCCCAGTGCTGCGAAAAATTCAAATACTTAGATCTAAAGCTGAAGATTGAGAAATGTTTCATAGGCTTCTGAGACAGGATTATGTGGGACGCAGCATTACACATGCATAAAATCTATTAAATGTTGTACATTCATTATTTAGAGGTCCCAATTCTTAACACACCATTAGCCCTCCAGACTATAGGGAAACAGTATCAATTCCACCTGTGATGACAAAAATACACAAAAATATTCACATGAAGAACTCTGTGCTCCCTCAGCGTGCTCTCCCACATACTCCCATTCTGTATCAGCAGCAGTAAGAGCGTCACTTATTACTGAAACTCAGAGCTTAATGTTCAGTTTGAACAGCGTCACATTTTAAAAGTACTTTTGATTTTGAAGATGTCTAAACTGCCCAGAAGATTACGTTTTCAAAGAAAAACGTCACAGAGTTGTCAAAGACAACGATATGAAATGTGACTTTTTAAAAAATATTGTCTATTAGGGGATCCCTCCCTGGGTGGCTCAGCGGTTTGGTGCCTGCCTTTGGCCCAGGGACTGATCCTGGGCACCTGCGATCAAGTCCCACATGGGGCTCCCTGCATGCAGCCTGCTTCTCCCTCTGCCTGTGTCTCTGCCTCTGTCTCTCATGAATAAATAAATAAAATCTTTTTTAAAAACACTGTATATTAAATAAACATTTAATGGTCTCTAAAATCATTTCATAAGAGTCAAAAAAAGAGATTGTATCGTACTAAGGAAGGCTGTTTCTCAACTATAACCAATTCACAGCTTCCTAACATTTACAAGAGGAAAAATAAATCATTTTCCTAATAAATTATAATAGCCATGAAGAGTACTTTTAGAAGCATTCATTGTTACCCCGTGAAATTAATGGGTGGATCTTTATTTTCTGGGTGCACACTAGATCTTTGTAAGCCGTGTTAAGATGTTTGTCAGTCAGAATAGGGGTGGGGGGGGCCCAGCTATGAAGCCAGAACTGAACAGCAGCCGTAGGCTTCGTATGTATCATTTAACTGCTTCTGGTAATTCTGCATGTTGTTAGTTCTGATTGGAGCTGCAATAAGTCTGATTACCCTAAGCAATGACTTGATTTAAATACTGCCTTCGAATGATCAACAACTGATTCCAATTTAACTCAGAGCCGTCTTCGACCTACTGACAGCGAGAACTCCAAGCCTCTCCCCTCAGCACAGGATAACTTTTTTTCCAGAACTTAAGACCTTAAGGAAGTTAAAGAGACCTCCTCCTTTTTAAGTGGCCTCCATAGAAAATCTGCTGTGTAATTTACCTGCTTTGAGCCCACGAAACCTCTCGAGGTATGTGAAGAGGACGGTCTCCGGCTGTTCTGTGCTACTTGACATCAAAGACGAGACGGACGGAAGCGGCGGCGTAGGCCCTTCTGGCTGCGCTAGGGAGGCCCAGCTACTCCCTTTCCTCTCCTGCTTCTACAGACAAGACATGACCCCTATGTGTTACTCACCCTCCAACCACTTTCTCCTCACCCAGGCTCCAGGGCAAACACTGCTCACAGAGAAGCTCCATAAACACAGTTTACGCCTCTAAGATCCTCTCACCTAATGTATTTTTCTCTGCAAAGAGGAATCCTTTAAGTGTCACCTTCACGGGGCAGCCGGTAATTAACACTGGCCACTTCCCCCCACTCCCAAATCAGGGAAGGGTTACTCCTGGCCAAATTACGATTACAGTCATTTCTGGGTACACGTACAGGTATTTCACTACATGATGGATCAGGAATGTGGATGTTCCGTGTAAGGTTAGAAAATGGAAAGGCACCACGTAGAAAGTCCCTCCTCTCCCTCTCCCTGAAATGCTCTCTTCCCCTGTTCCCCCTTCTTCTCACCTCGCAGAAGGGATGGGACCCGACCAGCTACAAATAAAGACGCCCTCCAGGGCCGTAGGACGCTGCCTCTTCTGAAGCTCTCCCCTAAATCATCACTCCCTCCCGAACACCACACTCAACGACTCCATCACAACAGGCCCCTGTTGCAGCGTCTACACACACCCATCCCTACTTAAGAACAAACTTTATTCCAACCTTCACTTCCTTCAAACTCACACCTTAGGTTTCTCTTTCTCGTTCAGGGAAAATTCTAAAAACATTCTTGCTCAGGGCTACCTGACTTCTGCCTCCTGTAAAGAGGCCATCTCTACCCTTGACTGCTCTGCAGGGCCTCACACCCATCCTGGCAACACAAACCGCTTCTCCCGGTGTCGCAAGCCAATGTCAGATCAGATGCCCTTTCCTCAGCACTCCCTGACTCAATGTCACACTGCTCACGCCACCACCAGCCCCAACACCGCTGTGTCCTTTACATGTCACAGACTGCCTAACACGTGGCAATCCACCACATGTAGAAGATGAAGGGCTCAGTTTCCCTGATTCTCTTCCAACACTCTTTTATACTCTCACCTTCACCGTTTGCCATTACAAACCTCTTCCATCTCTTTTAACACATGTCTAAGGTATTGTCCTTAAAGACCTCATCCAATCAGACCTCATGCCCTGATTGTAAAGGATCGTTCTGGAATCCCGCATTCCAGCCTTAACCTCCCCCTCAAGAGCGGGCACACTCTTCCTGAGATACCATCGGACCTATGTGACACTGCCTCTCACCCACTCCCAGTTGCAAAACACCAGCCATTCCACCCTATTTTTCCATTGTACATTTCTATGCCAGAAGAGTTTCGACACTTCCCAAATCACAAATCACTCAGGCTTGCAATCCAAGAAATCAAGTAAGAAAGACGGGGCTGGCAAACATAAAAATGTGATCTAGCCCTGGCTTTGTCCCTAACCGACAGTGAGGATTCAAGGAAGTTAGCTAACCTTTGGAATCCATTTCTTTATTTGGAAAACTAGAGACTGTACTAAAATCTTTAAGGGTGCCTGGGTGGCTCCATGGGTTAAGCGTCTGCTTTGGCTCAGGTCATGATCCCAGAGTTCTGGGATCGAGTCCCAAGTGGGCACCCTGCTCAGTGGAGAGTCTACTTCTCTCTCTCTCTCCCTCTCCCCCTGCTCGTGCTTTCTAACAAATAAATCTTTAAAAAAATCTTTACAGCCTCCTCCCACCAGAGACTTCTCTGCTCCCCACCCTGCCCCCACCACTTCCTTCTTTCACACACATGATCTTTTATTTCTAACTACCAAACCTCCGTTATCTAAAGTTATTGAGACTTCTCAAAAATTGTTCCCTTTCTCTTCCTGCTGTTGCCATCTAGTCCTTATTTATATTTGCTCAAAGGATTTCCTAGCTTTCCAGTATTTCTGCTTTGTGGCCCCTTTACTACTCAACCTATGGGCCACAACCAAATCTATCTCATGAAAACTTCTTTGCAATATCAGCCCCTAGTTTGCAAATATTCAGTGTTTCCCCTTAGCCTGCTTATTTTATGAAGTATATTCTTCTTGGCCTTATAGTAAAGATCTCTTATAATTTTACCTCTACCTGCTTTACTAACTGAATCTCTAATTTACTTACTTTCTCTTTCAAACCAAAAAGGCATCCTCCCCACAGGCTGGGAACAACCAAGCTGTCCAGAGCAGATGACACCGCCTAGTGGTAACGGCTCCAAACTCGTAAGATTTCCATCCCCTGCCTTCTTAGAAAAGGAAAGCTGAACATGATGTTTTTTTCTGCCCTTCATTCCTCACATTTATTTTTTTTTAAAGATCTTATTTATTTATTCATAAGACACACAGAGAGAGAGGCAGAGACATAGGCAAAGGGAGAAGCAGGCTCTGTGGGGAGTCCGATGCAGGACTCGATCCCAGGACCCCAGGATCACACTCTGACCAACCCTGAGACACCCAGGTGTCCCACATTTAGTTATTTTCACCTCTCTCTTCTTTCCTTCCCTTCTTAGCGCCTACCCCCATAAAAAAAGGAAAAAAAAAAACTATCCTGTCTATAAAACAATGTAAGCCCAAGTCATAGATTTTCTATGTTCTACTTGCACAAAAGTTGTAAGGCATGTTAAAACGGGTTTAAGGAGGCATTTATAATAAACCAATCAATGCTTTTCCTAAAGATGACATGGTATGCTTTGGCATGCCACAAATCATGTCACAACTAAAGTTTCTCCGATCTGCTTTCCACACGTCATTTCCTGTCCTTGAATTATTCCCTTCTGATTCACTCTTCCCTCAGAAATCACCCTATCCTAATATCCATCTCGGCACCCATGCCCAGCTCACCAAGGTGCTGGGGTGAGCCAACCTGCCCTTACCATGCTGGATACAACCGACTGCTTACTTGTCCTCCCCCACTGGACTGTAAACTCCTTGACGGCAGGCAGTGTGATTTGTTCACCTTGTTATCCTGTGTCTGGCCCAACGTTGGGCATAGAGGAGATCCACGGTTGCTGAGTGCATGGAGACTGGAAGGCAGGACTCAAGTAGGGGAGGGAAGGGAAGGAGGGATAACATGGGGAAATACACGTCCATCCTGAAATTAGCAGAAAATCCAGGTGCAATCACCAGGCCAGTAACGACAGTGCAGATGGCTGCCCTGGAGATGGCTCCGATTTCTAGCAGCTGAGAAAGAGGTCACCACCCACCTCAAAATGCTTCCAAATTGGCTGTAAGAGATGCCAGATCAGTTTCTGTGATGCAGAGCTTATTTTGAAGCGCTATGCTCAGTCTATGAAGGATAAGAATTAAATACTGCCTGATTTTCCTAGTTTGTAGAAAGGCATTTAACTATAGATTTATCTCCACACATATAATAAACTTTGGCAATTGAGCAAGAACTTTGGCAATTTTATTTAAATCTGGGACTCAAAGAAAGTTTAAAAAAAAAAACTTTACAATGTGAAATATACAGATTCTTCATCGGATGGAATACAACTTGAATCAGAAGACAAAATGGCAACTCACTCATCTTAGAAGGAGTGAATCATCTAGAATAACATTTCAAAAACTCCTTTCCAGTGCCTTAGGATAAACTAACACTTGCAAATTGACCAATTAAGTGAGACAAAAAAAATACAGTTTGGCTTCATCATCTATATAATTTGGTCAAAAGCAAGCTTACCTACTGCAATTTCCCACTCATAAAGATTAAACAGACACCTAGCCTTATGGCTTCCTGCTATTAACTCAGGTCCTTTAGGCCACAAATTAGGCCACTGAGACATTTAATGCAACAATAATGCACTAATTTGATTCAGTTTACTGAGTCTATGTAAAATCAGCCAAACTTCGGTGGAAAACAGGTGGTGGCAGACTTGATAGGGAAGTTATTAAATAACCCGTAAGATCCCTTTCACCTCTAACATTCAAAGAAATAACTGCTTCAGAGGTGGCTCAAGAGCTAAGTCTACAGAAATGCACTAAAGAGGCAGGGGAGCTGGGGACCAAAAACCATATTAGTTTACACATAATTTTCAGATCCGCCTTTTGGCACTTGTCCACAACATGGATTAAATGATATATTAGCATGATGATAACCCACTGGGGGAACTTCTAGTGACTAATTAAAAGATACAAGGAATATACAGGTGGCCTGAGCACTTTTATTGAGTCCCCTAACAATCTCACTTCCTTTCAGAGTGACAAAGAATTTGGCTCACTTAAGATGTTCCTTTTTCAAGAACTGGGTTCCCTAATGCACACTCTATTCAAATCAAATCTTAATGCTGAACTTGTTACATACCATGTTTGCCTTAACCTAGAGTTATACCAAGTGCTTTCTTTTTAAATTATGTAACGCTTCAAGTATTTTAAAATCCATTTTAAAGTCTACTACTGCACCAAGTACCAGAGGAATAGTTCTAGATGTCCTTTTAAAATTCAAAAATAAAGCCAAATATATATATGATAGTACTAAGGTACACAACTGCAGAAACATTTTCATGAGTAACTGTAACAACTGGACATGTTGGGTAACAACCACAACGCTTCAGAATAATATGGAAAAATAGTACCAGAACCTACTTTTCACTCGTGTGGATACCTAAAATCTATGTCCCAAAACGCAGAGCCTTAAGAGGCTGCCTTTATAAAAGATAAGATCATTTGCCTTTCAAATTTTTTCCAATTTTAACAGTCACTGTAAATATCCAATATAAAGAGAAAAAAAAAAAAAAGTAAAATCAAATCTACCAAGCACCAGTTCAACAAAAGCCACTTAATGAATCCGTAGTTCAAACACATGCAAAGAAGAAAAAAAAAAAAAAAAAAAACTTGAGTTCATAAAAAATGTTTGAGTTTACTTTCCTAATGCATACAATTGCGTCCTTGTTTTTCAAAGCTCTGCAATTCATATCAGTGGGAACAACAACAACAAAAAAAAAAATCTCACGGAGACCACAGAAAGCTTGCTGGAAGAAGGCACTCTGAGTCAAAAAAAAAAAAAAAAAAAAAAAAAGCAACGAAGAATGAGAATCCCTCTCTTAAAAAAAAAAAAGACCTTCCAAGTTTCTCTTCTAGGGGAAAAAAAAAAAAAGACCTTCCAAGTTTCTCTTCTAGGGGAAAAAAAAAAAAAAAAAAGTGGTAGTAAGCAGCGCCTTTCGCAGAGGTCGGGCCCCGCCGTTGATCAATCGCACCGACCCGGCCCGCGCTCACCCGGGGGCACCGCAGCCTCCGAGCCGCGCTCCCTCGGGGCGCGAACATCTAGGAGGAGAGGAGGGCCCGGGGCTGCACGCGAGGCTCCCGCAGCTCCCGCTACCGGCCTCTGCTTTCGGGTCACCCACGCCGGGATCTCCCGTAAACCGCAAGAACGAGCCTCCGGGCGAGATCAGTTAAGCCCTCGGCGCGCACGGGCGTCGCCGGGGAGGGCGGCGGAGTTTCCGAGCTCCCGGGCGCCGCGGAAGTCCGCGCCCTGCGGCCGCCGCTCGCCTCCCTGCAGCGGCCCGGGGCCAGCCCGGGGCGCCCGGTGCAGCCCGGCCCTCGGCCCGGTAATCCCCATTCGGCTCCCGCTGCAAACCATCCCCTCCCGCCCGAGCGCCGAGCTCGTCCCGAACTTCCCGAGCGGGCAGGCGCCGCGGCTCCGTCCCGGGGGGCAGCGGAGCCGGCGTGCAGCAGCGCCTTCCCCGGCCCCCGCGGCAGCGCGGCGCGGGAGCCCCAGGCCGGCCGCCCCCGGAGCTGCGAGTTGCACAGCCTCGCTGCGCGCCCCCGCCCGGGTCACCCGCCCTCCAGCCCAACTTCGATTCTATCAAACTTACGGCAAAGTTGGCCCCAAGTGGCCGCGGCGCTCCCGGGGACGCGCGCCCCGTCGCCTCAGCGCGCCCGCGGGCGGGGACGGGGGCCCCCGGGGGCCTCGGCGGGCCGGCGGGGCCGCATGGCGCGGGCGGCCCTCGTCGCTGTCCGCGCGCCCCGGCTCGGCCCGCGGCTCGCCGCCCCCGCGTCCCCCGGCTCGGCGCCGGCAGGTATCCCTCCGCCCGCGGCCACGCCCGCCAGCGCCGGCGCTCGTTTCTGCGGCGCGGAAACTCGGGGCCGACTCTCCCCGGCGGCCGGACCGCGCGCCCGCGGGTCCCGGAGCCCCTCGCCGACTGCCCCGAGGACACCCGCCGGGGCCCGGCGCGTGACCCTGCGCCGCTCCGGGGAGCCGCGAGGGGCCGGCCCTAGCGCGGCCCTGGGTTACGGCCGGCACCCCGACAGTGCACGGGAATGCGCATGGGAGGCTTCCTGCTGGGAAAGGGGAAAACAGTTTAGCTTAAGGGAAAAAAAGAAGAAGAAGCCAGCTCTGGCTAATAGAGCTTTTCTGGGTTCCCTTTACAGTCTCTAGAACCTTCAGGGAATTCCTAAATCTGCATTTGAAAGCCTCCGTTCTGGGTCTGCGGTTGCCCCGTGGAATAAAAATCTTCCCAGAGGTCTCCAAAGGAATGCGGTCAGATCGGGTCCACTTCCTCCTTCCCTCCACCCGCAGATCCAGGGAGAATGAAAGCGCCTCCTCCGCCACCTCTTTGTGCGGAGCTGCTGAAACCCCGTAACCTCGCGACCCCGGTAACCGCACCCCAACGCCAGCCTCTTCCGGCGGGGAGCCCCCCCCCAGCAGCCCAGACTCCCACGTCTGCGGGACAAAAGGCTGCTGCTGTGCCGCCTCGTGCGCTGCCCCAAGCCGGCGAGTCCACCCCACAAACTGTGAACCCAACCTCACGTGAAACTACGAGGTCCCCAAGGGAGAAGGGGAAGCCCCGGGCGCCTGGGCGCCCCACTCGGCGGAGCGCGCCCCCACCCGCCGCACCCCAGGCCCGAGCGCGCAGGTCCCGGGGGGTGGGAGCCGGTCCTCCGCGCCCGCAAATCTCCAGGCGCCCGCCCCGCACAGCTGACGCTCGGCTGGAGCCCGGAGAGCTCCGGGGGTTGGAAAACAGCCCAGGGAGGAGGGAGGACACGACCTCGGAAAGTTTGTGGGACTCGAACATTTAACACTGCGAGGACAAAGGGGTCTGATTTGCCCCGGCACCGGGGGAGGGGGCTGCAGGGGGAACTGCGAGGCAGATGCGGGCGAGGGGGAGTCTAGGGTTAGAGGGAGAAATTCCTTGGTTCAAAGTTAACGCAGCCTCCTCTTAAACCATCCTAAAGAAGGTGCTTGGGGGGAAAAAAAAAAGTGTCTAGCAGGTCATGGCTGGGAAGGAAAAATAATGCCTGCAGAATGAATGGTGCGGATTCGCAGCACTATTGCTACGCTGCGCATTATTTGGAAAACGCATAAACTCACACGCCCCGCAAACACCATCATCCAGACACTCGGCCGTGGCCATGAATGCGCCAAGTGCGCCCGGAGTTACAGGTCAATTTTATACATGCAGCACCTCAAAATAGGTGCCCTGATCTCCAAGCTCTCCCGGCTTGCGCCTCTTGCCGAATCCCAACTCTCGGCAAATCACAGTCACACAAGAACACCGACAGTTTGCTGGGGGAGGGGGGCAAGGGTGGGAGGGGAAAGAAGAGAGCAGAAAGTAAAAAGACATCATCATCCTGGAACATAAAAATCACAAGATGCCTTCAAGGGCGCAAAAGAATTCCCGAAGACAATTACCATTCACTGATAAACCAAAACCCTTACTCGAGCTAGAACAGCTGTCTGGGAATCCCGGTTTTCCAGCCTCGCCGCGAAACCTAATCGCCTGGAAGAAGTTGCACTTTTTCGCCACAGGAACAGCCGAGAGCCAGAGATGGAGGTTTCCGACTCCGGCGCTGCCACGTTTTTTCGGCTCTTCTGAGCCCTAACGAAACGAGATAGAGATGCCTCTGGTGCTACCATCGAGTCACCTTCACAGGAAAGGGAAACGTAGCTCAGGCTCCACGTTTGTCCTTGCCACAGTTGGTCCTCCCTAGCCCTGTCCCCAAAGGTTTTTGCAAATTAGGGGGATTAGGGGACGGTGCCTGCAAACAAAAAACGCTTTCTGCCAGCACCGCTTCTCCAACCAGGCCGCCGAAGGCCGGTATTTGAAAATTAAGGCAGCGAATGGGCTGGAGCGGGTGGTTAAGCGGAGGCTGGGAGCTCACGCCCACGTCCCGGGAGCGCCCGGCAGGTCCAAGTTCTCGGTCCGCGCGGAGCCCGGCAGGGACCGCGCGCCTCGCCGGGGGCCCGGACTAGAGGGCGCTGCGCCCCTGCAGATCGCGCGGCCGCGAGGTGCGCCCTCCCTGGGCACCATTTCTATAATGTTACATTCGAAATAATGCACAGACAGCATAGCTTCTCAAGTTCTTTTGAGCGGTGCTATGTATGTATTTCATGAATTCCGAAAACCTGCGCACACGGATCTTCCCATTCCCGAGCCGCGTGCGTCCGGAGCGCTGTGCGGCTCGCCAAGAAGAGCGAGCCTGTAGGATGCACACGCTTCCCTGCACTAGCTAGCTCGGGACCAACGACCCCCCACGTAATCTCATTTGCGTTTAAACTTCAATACAAAAAGGCTTGCACTACACAAAAGAACTCACCAGTCCAGCCCCTCGGGTCCGTGGGCGCCGGCTCCAAAGTCCCCCGGCAGCTCCGTAATGCGCACGCAAATTCGGGTTATCCGTTAAAAGCCGTCCCTGAAGTCCCAACTTTGCCTCCCTCCGATCTTCAGCACGTCCCCAGCGGGCGTGCGATGCGCCCGCGCGGCCCGGACCCAGGTGGCCACATCTCCGGAGGCTCCCGTCCCGGGTGGAAAGTTGGGCACCCAAGGCAGGAGGGCGACAGGGGAGTGCGCGAGGGCCACGGACCAGGGCCGGGGAGAAGCCAAGTTTGTCGGGACTTGCCCAGGCAGCGAGCCGCCGAGTTTAGGAGTTGCGGCCGGGAACTGCGGCGGATCGCCGCCTCTTTCCCCGCTCCCTCCCTCTTGGAGGCGCTGGGGGAGGGGAGGTGACGTCAGCGCCCCGCCTCGCCCCCCGCCCCGCGGCGCGGCCGGGATTCTCCTGCGGGGTCCGCCTCCCCGACCGGCGCGGCGAGCGAGCGGGAGGCTGGGGCGGCCTCCGCTGCCGCAGCGCCGTCCGCCCCGAGGCGCGCGTCCCCCTGCACCGGCGCCGCGGCTCCGGAGCGGCCCCGGGGTCCGGCTTGGCGAGCCCCCCGCCCCCCCGCGGCGCTCCCCGCGCGTGCAACTGCAGGTGATGCTCTCCCCCTCCTGCAGCTGAAATTCCGTCGCGACGTGTCGCCGGCCGGGTGTGTGCAGGGCGGAAGCTAGAAGGGTCTCTGCAGACTTGGCCTGGACGACTTCGACTTTGGGGCCCTCCAACTTCTGGATGTGATGTATTTTTAAATAGTTCTTAGGCTCTGGCGCTGTTTGTGGTCTTTGTGTTGAAAATCACAGAGCCATGTTTTAATTTTCAAGTCCTTTCCAAGAGCGCCTACGGTTTTTTTTTTTTTTTTTTTTTTTTTTTTTTTTTTACACGAAGCGTGTAAGGTTCCGAGGGGTGTGGGCGGGAGACGGAGGAGGAGCCAGTTTTTAATGTGTCTTACAAATCATCCACAGTGATAGGGGCCATACACAAATCAGTCGTAATGTAGACTAGGATAAATGCAAGCACTGCTGAAATTCCATTTATAAATGATCGCATCGCTTTTCTGTAAGCGTCCAGGCGCATGGAAAAGATCTACGGTGGAATGGGTTTGGGTTTGTTTTTTTGCTTTTTTTTTTTTCCTTAATGCCGCTAAAGTAGCAAAATAAAATCTCTCCTGAACGGCGTGAAATGTCCAGGGAGCCATTGCTGTGAGTTGACACTGGCCACAGAGGTTGGCGTTAAAATTCATAGAACCCTGGAAAGGGTGAGGACGCGGGGAGCCGGGTCTATCAATACGTTTGCAGCCACGGATGTAAATCTGCTGGTCTGTTTAGCTGATCCGTCTCTTTGAAAGGTAAAGAGCAAAACCCTGAGGACACGGGAAACAAGGCAAGGAGTTAAACAGTTACCAGTGGAGGAAGATTAAGTGTTGGAGAACTGTGTATGAGGAAGTCGTGTAACTTCTCCAAATCTCAGTTTCCTCCTCTGTGATAAGGAAGAGTATGTGTTTCACATGGTAAAAATGTATTCCTGTATTTATTCATTCAAAAAAAATATATTGAATGTCCTGTATTTGCCAGGGAAGTAACATTCATTCATGCAGGCAGCACTTGGAGCAGCATCTAAAGCAGCATCTCTGCCTCTCTCTCTGTGTCTCTCATGAATAAATAAATAAATAAATAAATAAATAAATAAATAAATAAATAAATCTTTAAAAAAAAATACTGATGACTCTCACATTGGTTCACTTTAACAGTATTACACAGCTAGCAAGCACACAGTAGTAAATCAGTAGCCTTTTTCTTACCCTCTTCGTTCTTTCCAGTATGTCAACTTTCTCATCTCTAAAATTAGGAAGAGTTATCACTACTAATTCGAGATACGTTTTGATTTAGAAGGGAAGAGAGGGCAGTGAGAAGCTAGGAGACCAGAATTTGGGGGAAGGACCTTAGAGGCCTCGCAGACCAGAGGGCAGCCGGAAGGTGCCAGATTCCTGAGGAGGGAGGAAGCAATCAAAAGAAAGACTGGTTTGGGAGGCCAGCCTGTCAGTGCAGAGGACAGACTTCTCCTGCTTCACTATTTCAAGTACACAGGCTCACTCCTCTTATGTCAATAGTTGAAATTAGAAATTGACCACATATTACAAGTTCTTGTAAATGAGGCACATAAATTTTTTCCAGATGCTGCAGTGCAAGTCAATTTGCTTTGCTCTCTGAGTCTTCAGAGTTATCATAGAGAAATCAAAGTATTTCCATTAACACACACACACACGAACATGTCTGGAATTGATGGTATCAATCAAAACAGCTATTTTTAAAAACAAAGTGAGAGGGATCCCTGGGTGGCGCAGCGGTTTGGCGCCTGCCTTTGGCCCAGGGCGCAATCCTGGAGACCCGGGATCGAATCCCACATCAGGCTCCCAGTGCATGGAGCCTGCTTCTCCCTCTGCCTATGTCTCTGCCTCTCTCTCTCTCTCTCTCTCTCTCTCTGTGACTATCATAAATAAATAAAAATTAAAAAAAAAAAAAAAAAACAAAGTGAGAGGGGCAGAAAACTTTTAACAACCTCAGACCTGCATGGTCCAATACCATAGGTAGATACTGGCCACAGTGTCTGTTTAAATTAATTTAAAATTCAGTTATTTTGCTCTCACTGGCTACATTTCAAAAATATGGTATCAACGTATGGCTAGTCGCTACCTATTAGTTAGATCTAATGAAAGAATATTTTCGTCATGACAGAGAATTCTATTGGACAGCATTATCGTAGACTTTGCTATTGTTTTTGGAATGCTACATTCAAAGATAGTTTTTCATGCACCCAATATTGAGTTACTCCCAAAGTAAAACCAGAAAACCAAAAACCAACCAGAATCACAGAAGCATTCACTCATTCTGCAAGTATTTCTCAAATACCAACAAAACGCTATGAGAAATTGTAAAAGACTCAAATTTTAATGAGTTCAGATGTGGTTGGTGACTAAGAAATTTTAACATGGCCTAACATGGGCTGCTTTTAGTTGTTTGCTTTCATTGCCGAATACTAAAACCAGGGAAAATCACTAAACTTGAAGCAGAAAAGAATTCTATGACACTTTTAGGCCTAGTCCTAGGATTAAATGATTCTAAGTAGTCTGGCTGATTTCTGGCATCCCACCCTCTCCGGCCTTGTCACTGCTTTCTCATCCGCCTTTACTCCCTTTCTGCCTACACTTCCTGGAGGTAACACCCTCTTCCGCCCTCTTTGCCTTCCCCTGCTTTGGAATCATTTTACTCTTTGCATTCAAATACAGGTCTCCTCTGGGATCCCTGTACTCTCCTAGGGGGCCATTAGAAGAGACAACTACTCAAATCTGATAAGAATCAGTGGAAGTTAACTATGGGTATGAATATGTTAATATTCCTAGTCCCTTCCATGTGTATTGTAACAAGGGCTTTCTTGAAGCTAAAACGTAATGGTAAAATTTTATTCTAATGGCGAAATTCCATATGCCATGGCCAGTTGTGCAAATATTTGGAGGCATTATAAATCACCTAGTGGATGGCTATTTAAAAAAAAAAAAAGTATACCTTCATTTTAGGGATAAATACATAGAATAGGCTGGTTGTGGTCATTCTGTCCCTACAAAGATAAGATCAACATCTTCAAGTGGTTTGGGAAGGGATCTCACTGGATAAATATAATTCTTATGATGTTTTCTCAGCTCAATGACCGAAGGATCCCAAGTCTACCTTTTTGAACAGTAAGCAATGAATCATTCAGAAACTGTTAAAACACTTTCTCCACAGAGGTAGTAGAAAGAACATTGCACTCAAGGACAGTGGATCTGGTTTGAGTCTAGTCTTCGCCACATAAAATCTAATGTATTTGATTATTTCTGAATTTGGGAGTCTCGCTTTCCTTTATAAAGGTGCATCTCAAAGAAACTCCCTCCCCCCAAAATGTCTGCCTTGACCGTTGTGGGAGATAACCAATAAACAATGTTGATAATGACTACAATACCATTATTCTCCTCAAATTTACCCACTATTTCTTACCCTACCGCAACATCCCAGCTATGAGGCTTTGTAGAACCAATAGTAAAAAGTAACCTCGATTTGAAGGCAATTATGCTCCAGACTCTGCTCCAACTTCTTTGTATGTATCATCTCATGTAATTCTTACAAAATTCTATAAAGTATTAGCAATTAATACCCTACCACCTTGTTCCAGATGAGAAAATAATGTTTAAGTAGATTAGGTAACACTCTATCAATTTAATACAATAATTCCTATACCCTGCACCCCATGTGAGTGCTTTATGAATCAAGGTGGTTATTGTGGTTCAAGAACCAACCCAAGAAGAGAACAAAAATCCATCAAATGATGGCTGGAGAAGATACTCCTTTGTAGCAGCTACACTTGAGTATCGAGAAAAAAATTGTTTAAAAGTGGGTCCTTTTTTTTTTAATTTTTTATTTATTTATGACAGTCAGAGAGAGAGAGAGGCAGAGACACAGGCAGAGGGAAAAGCAGGCTCCATGCACCGGGAGCCTGACGTGGGATTCGATCCCGGGTCTCCAGGATCGCGCCCTGGGCCAAAGGCAGGCGCCAAACCGCTGCGCCACCCAGGGATCCCAAAAGTGGGTCCTTTAATCACAGAATGAGAGCATCACTGATTGTGTTTAGGAGTGATATATATGTAATACATCCATTATTGGTTTGACTCTCCTATTTTTCTAGGTAGATATACTTACTCTTCAACACATTTTGATTCAAAATCATTGTCTGGCTTTTAACTTGTTTAGTCTGAACAGCAGAAAAATACACACCAATGGTTCTCAATGAATTCTGACAAGGACTCTCTCACAGGATTTCATGATCAGCATTCCAGTTTATGCTTCACTTTTCCTACTCTGCAACCACTAGCATTTCCATCTCTCTCCAATTCTCTCCTTTCTTTCTTTTTTATTTTCCCATAACATGAGAAAGTCCCTCTGCCTATCCTTTCTGACTATTAGGATCCCATCCCTTTTCCTGCTGGAATTTTTTTGGTCATAAAAGCTAGTATGAGACTAAAAGGATCCCATTTGGGAAATGAGAATTGTAATAGTACCCCAAAACCCTTCCTTTAAAAGATGATCTATCTAAGCCCAAGAGGTATTTCTGTAGCCTTTATCAGGGACCAATTGCAGCTAATGAGATATTAGAGAAAGTTTACGGGAGGCTTCTGGGGAAAAAAAAAAAAAATGTTCTCCCTCCTAAAAGAGATCCATCCACAAGAGACTTTATGTC
Source organism: Canis lupus baileyi (assembly GCF_048164855.1). NCBI lineage: Eukaryota > Metazoa > Chordata > Mammalia > Carnivora > Canidae > Canis > Canis lupus. Next base: position 17,206,766 of record NC_132852.1, read on the forward strand.
TCTCTTTGGACATTGTCGGATTAGGATGTCATGCCTGGGACTATTGTAGTTATCCTACTTGCTGAGGATGAGACCTAAACCAGGGAAGACAGATAAAGGTTCTCAATGACATTGAATTAACCCTCTTTGAAGGCCATCTTAACTCAAGACTTCTTTAATGGGAGATCATGTTTCCATCTTATTTAATCTGGACTGTGTCAGGCTTTGGGGTGCTTGTAGCTGACATCATCTCCCACAGCTAGATAATCCTTTTTAAAATATAAGAGGGATTGTTTGAAAGACAAAATAAGTGGATGTACCTCCTCAACTCACGAGTCTGTAAGAATTGAGCCTGACTCCAATGATAAGATGGAAGAACACTTGGAGCTTTTTCCTTAATGGTAAGAAAAAAGTTTTTAGATACAAAATGGTTCAGTCTTGCACATGGTCCGTTTTTCTACCATAAGGAAGATGAATATAAGGATATGAAATTTTGTTTATTCAACTAAAAGATTTTCCTTCATTCCTACCATTCTTTCCTCTCAAGTGCCAAAATCTTTTTAGCACATTTCCCAGTATCTTTGTAATGAACTCCTAGAGGTAATTTCTTAGAATCTACAGTGAATGTTAACCAAACTAGGATTTCAAATAATTATCAGAGGATAAAGCAGTCAGCTGGAGTGTCCACTGGCAGTAAATCCATGACATTTGGAATTTGTATCTATTTGTTCCTCCGATTGCCAATATCTCACGCCAAGCCAAAAAGGGAAATCAGTGTGTATTCGCCATGGCCCACTTTGTCCACACTTTTTCTTTTTTTTTTAAGATTTATTTATTTATTCATGATAGACAACGGGGGGCGGGAGTGGGGGCAGAGACACAGGAGGAGGGATAAGCAAGCTCCATGCAGGGAGCCCGACGGGGGACTAGATCCTGGGACTCCAGGATCGCGCCCTGGGCCAAAGGCAGGCGCTAAACCACTGAGCCACCCAGGGATCCCCTGTCCACACTTTCGCACTTTGCCCTTTACTGAAATAGAATCATTTAAAAAAAATGTTTTTAAATTAAGACATGCTATGGTTGAAGATACGGTGATCTTTAAGTCAGCTTGATTATTTTATATGTTTAGGAAAGAAGATAGTCTGCCTTTACCCCTTTTCTAAGCAACAATGTGTAAAAAAAAAAAAAAAAAAAAAGCCTCTTCTCCTATGTGAGTAGACAAAGAACAAAGCAATCTTTGTAAGGTAAGGAGAGTGAGAGGGGATTCTGGCCAATTGGATCGGACAGGATTCTTGCTGTGGGCAGCCAATGTGATCCCATATTACCCAGGAGATGGTGGGGATGCCTACATTTGATCAGATAATGAAAGTGGGGGATTCCAACTAAGCCAACTTAACAGGATTCTTGCTACAACTGGGCGATGCAGGCCTGACAACAACAGACACCAAGGTCGAGGCCTGGAGGTCTTAGAGAGGCCTGTCTAGAGCTTGGTCCAGGAGAGCGTCTTTGTCAGTAGTGGGCCCTTCTGTTGTTTTGACTCTCCTGTAATCGTTTTTCCTGAAAAAGCAAAGGAGAGGAACAACTGTTATTAATCAGGCCTCTAAGACCTTTTGAATCTCAGCTGTAATGTTTGCAGGTTAACATTATTAGTCTGTGTCACTGGTTTATAAAAAAGCCAAACTGTTTAAAGAGGCTGAAGTAGTGCCTAAATGGGTGAAGGCAGAGAACTGTAGAAGAAAGGAGTCAGGAGTCAGAGGATTTAACTGAGAATTTTGCCTCTGACACTTACTGGCAGGTTACTGAGCTTCATGAATAGCAATGTGATTTGCTGGACTCTAAGAAGGGTTCCAGTGATCCCTACTTCTGACATTGACACCTTTGTGTAATCTCCTCCTATATCTCACCTACCAGGGTCTGTGACACTAGAATAAGCCTAATTGATGGTATGTCACTTCTGAGATTAGATCATGAAAGACAATGAGCTCCCTTTCTCTCTCTTTTTCATTATTTGCTCTGGGGCAAGCCCCAAACCCCCATGGTAAAGAACTGGAGTCTTTTTCCAACAACCATGATCCCAAACAACTTGGAACCAACCAACTTGAAACTCGAAGACTAAGTGGGTTTTGTGTGTACGTATGCAATTTGTTAAAGATGAAATTATTGATTCAATGGACCATCTCACACAGCTAATTCGCATGATTGAACAGGCATGCAATGAACCAAATGTGCCCACAATTACCTTAACTACACAAGGTGCTGCTGATTCATCCATCAGGTGGATGAGAAAGAGTTAATGACCTGAGTGTTTCTTGGCACCAACTTACTTGGTGATGTTATTTGGTAAATAGGAGACTCCAAATGCCAAAACAACTATCATAAGCCATTTGCCATGATAGTTAAACCTAACTAGAGATAGACTTAAGTGTATACAAGATTGTGTTATTTAAGGCTTGTAGGACGCCATGCATGTCACGCTGTTAGTAGAGCAGAGATGTTCATCTGGATTTTCTTATTCTTTCTAAATGACATGTTGAATTGTGCTCTGTAATAAAGCTGATGTCACTTAAATGTTGACTGTATCCTTAACATAAAATCCCTTTGTCATGTCAGATCATGCCTTATATCCTCAGGCTTGCCGTCACATGATTGTAAGTTACCTGCTGCTGCTCCTGACACTGAAAGAGAATAAAGGGGAATGGTTATCCCCATCCATGGAGAAAAGTAAAGTTAGATTCTTATCTCAAACTATGCACAGAAGCTCTCCCTTGATGCATTAAAGATGTAAGGCTTTAAGGCCAATTGTTAAGATATTTAGAAGAAAGTATACAAAAATAATTTATTTGGGACTATGGAAGAATTTCCTAGATAAGACACAACTATGTTCTGACCAAGAAAGAAAAGATGGAGAAATTCATTTCATAAAACTTAAGACCTCTTATCAAAAGACATCATTTTATATATGAATTAACTAATTAATTTAGATTTATTTATTTATTTGAGAGAGAGAAAGCACGAGCAGGAAGGGGAGAGGGAGAAAGAATCTCAAGCAGATTCCACACAGAATGCAGAGCCCAACTCAGGGCTTGATCTCACAACCCTGAGATCACCACCTGAACCAAAACCAAGTGTCTGATGCTTAACTGACTGTACCACCCAGGTACCCAAAAGACATCATTATATTTTTTACTTATTTTTAAATATTTTATTTATTTATTTGAAAGAAATCAGGCATGAGCAGAGGGAAGGCAGAGAGACAAGCAGACTCCCCACTGAGTGGGGAACCCCACATGGGGCTCCATCCCAGGACCCAGAGATCATGACCTGAGCTGAAGTCAGATACTTACACCCACCCAGGCACCCCCAAAAGGCATCACTTTAAAAACTGAAAATGCAATCCATGGGTTGGGATGCTCATTTGATAAATATAATTGACCAAAAAACTAATATCTTTAATATAAAGAAGTCCTACAAATCGAAAACAAAAAGATTCGATGAGAAACAGGAAAGATTCAATAGAATAATGGGGAAAATCACAAACCTATAATTCGGAATAAAAAATGAATAGTGATTGTACATGTAGGGGATTAAATTGTGGCTCTCAAAATATCTGTCCATGTCCTAATCCCAAAAACCTGTGAATGTGACCTTTTTGGAAAAAGGGTCTTTGAGGTAATTAACTTAAGAATCTTGATCATTTCAATCATCCTTGATTATTTGGGTAAGCCTATATCCGATGGTAAATGGATTTATAAGACATTCAGGTGAGAGACACAACTAAAAGACCACAGGAAGGCAAAGGCAGAGATTGAGTCCATGCAGCCACAAGCCAAGGAATGCCTGCTGTCACCAGAAACTGGAAGATGCAAAGAAGGATTCTTCCTGGGGGCCGCCATCAGAAGAAGCACAACTCTACCCCAAACTTGATTTTGGACTTCTGGCCTCCAGAACCATAGGAGAATACACTTCTGTTGTGTCAAGTCACCCAGTAATGGTAATTTGTTAAAGGAAGCCCTATAAAACTAATACAGTGCATAAGAGAAACTTTCATTCGCTATTAGAGAAATGAAGGATAAAGTTCTCAGTGTAATACCCTTATACACAAACCATATTGGCAAAAATTAAGATGTCTGATCATATTAGAGGTGACAAAGATAATGGCTCAACAGGAACTCTCATACATTACTGGTAGGATTGTAAATTGGCGCAAGTATGTTGGAGAACAATTGGGTATTGCCTTGTGAAGATGAATCGGCACATTTCCTGACAACTCAGCCATTCTATCATCAGATTTAGTACACCCAAGAGGTACTTTAAAACATACTCAAGAGACATCTATAAGAAAATTTACAGCAGTTTTTTGTTTTAAAGATTTCATTTTTTGGGATCCCTGGGTGGCGCAGCGGTTTGGCGCCTGCCTTTGGCCCAGGGCGTGATCCGGGAGACCCGGAATCGAATCCCACGTCGGGCTCCCGGTGCATGGAGCCTGCTTCTCCCTCTGCCTGTGTCTCTGCCTCTCTCTCTCTCTCTGTGACTATCATAAATAAATAAATAATTAAAAAAAAAAGATTTCATTTTTAAGTAATCTCTACCCCTCTCTCATGGGGTTCAAACTCACGACCCTGAGATCAAGAGTCACACACTCCACCAACTGAGCCAGCTGGAAGCCCCCTAAGTTTATGGCAGTTTTGTTCATAATGACGAAAAACTGGAAATGCACACACAACAAGAGAATGAAAAAATAAATTGCAGCATCTTCACATTGCGAAATTTTCACAGGGAAAACGAATGTGCTATTGTTACATATAACAATATGAATGATTTTTAGAAGTAGAGTCTGGAGTGAGAAATAGAAATTGTAGAACATTTGTTCAAAATCCAGCAAAGCTAAACATTATGTTGCTTAGGAAAATATGCGTAAGATAGAGCATATTCATTTTTAAAAAAGGATCATGGCTACTTGAGAGTAGGCTGGTGGATGTGTTGAGGAGATACACTCTGCTACAGGAATGTTCTAGTCCCGAGATGGGAAACGGGATCCGAGATGATTATATTTGTTCTGTGCTTATTAACTTAAACATATTTTATGTAAGCTCTTCTTAAAAATACATTACTATTAAAAATATGTAATACCCAAATGAAATAAGCAAAGGAAAATGCTGTAATCACTGGGATCACATAGAGATCATCTGTAACCTAAAGCTATCCATGTGTCTGTTGAAGACCTTTCGACAGGTATTTGGAGAAATGAAGGGTAGCAAGAATGGATGTAACCTCAAATTCAGAAATGGAGAGAAATAAAATGACCCTGTGCACATGTGTTGAAGTGAGAATAGGCTATGATCGTAGGTAGTAGGGAAATGGGCCATAGCTCAGACGAAGGGAGACAGGACTGCCTAGATAAAAGTCTGACCCATCACAAAAAGCTTTCCTACACTTAAAATCCTAAGAGTCATGCTTTGAGTAAAGATGAATTAGTGGGATCAAGAGGCCAGAGCTACCAGGTACTCTTAGGAAAAAAACCAAAGTTGCAGAGTATACAACTAGGATACCCACCTGGGCCTTTTAGCTCCAGCACAGATGGATGTAACCTCGTAACTTGACCTTGTGTCAGCTGTTTTAAATGAGTGTATGTGTGAAGACGGGCAGAGTTCAGTTGTTTTTTTTTGTTTTGTTTTTTGTTTTTTGTTTTTTTACCTGTGTGCTTAGGTCTTTGGTACAAAATCCCCAGGGCCTAACAAGCTTCGCACGTTCACTTATTGGCTATAGGGAATTATTCTATTTGAAGTGTACCATCTGTTTCCAGTTGGGACCCTAACTAATACAAGCAGGCCTATTAATTATCTCTCTCAAACCAGCTGTTGGCAATCCTGGGAGTGGTTTTCTGGCAGCTATTACCATACACCATTTGCCTATATTCTTTGTAAACAAAGGTGTCAGTATAGAGCAGTGATTCTCAAAATGTGGTCTCTGACCAGCAGCACTAGCATTACCTGGGAACTTGTTAGAAATGCAAAGTTTGGCTGCACCCAAGACCTACTGAATCCAAAATTCTGGTAGTGGGCCAAGCAATCTGCTTTAATAAACCTTTCAGGTGATTCCAATATGTGTTAAAGCATGAGAACCCTTACTCTACTCGAATCACAATGGATAGTACAGCATCCTGAGCTAATAGTAGCTTAACTTATATTCTTAAAATAAAAACCGTATATTGTGTACAACATGATGCTTTGATATACGTACACATAGTTAAATGATTACTAATGTCAGACTAATCAACGTACCCATCTCCTCAGGGCACCTGGGTGGCTCAGTCAGGTTCAGCTCAGGTCATGATCCCAGGGTCCTGGGATAGAGCCCAGAACCCCGCTCCAGCTCCAGCTCAGCGGAGAGTCTGCTTCTACCACTCCTCCTCTACCCTCGTGCTTGATCTCCCTCTCTCATTTTCCATCTCTCTCAAGTAAATAAAATCTTAAAAAAAAAATTCCCATCTCTCATAATACCTTTTGTGTGTGTGTGCACTAAAAGCACCTCTTGAGATCTACCCTCTGAGCAAATCTCTGCTATATGATCCATTACTATGAACTGTAGTCATCATAGTGTACATTAGATCTCTAGAATGTATTCATCCCACAGAGCTGAAACTTTGTACCGTTTGAAGAATATGTCCCCATTTTCCTCATCTCCCCACCTGGGTAACTATCATTCTACTCTGTTTCTGTGATTTTTGACTTTTTGTAGATTCCACACATAAGTGAGATCCTACGTATTTTTCTTTCACTTAGAATAATACCCTCCAGGTTCATCCATGTTGTTGCAAATGGGGCAGGATCTCCTTCTTTTTAAAGACTGAATAGTATTCCTTATATATAAACTACCCTTTTAAAAAATCCACGTATCTATCAATGGAGACTAAAGTTGTTCCATATCTTGGCTGTTGCAAATGCTGCAGCAAACATGGGCTTGCAAATAACCCTTTGGATATTGATTTAATTTCCTTTGGCTATGTGCCTAGAAGAGGGATTGTTGGATCATATAGTGGTTCTATTTTTAATTTTTATGGAGGAAAACCTCCATACTGTCTTCCATAGTGGCTGTACCAATTTACATTCCCATCAACAGTTGCCCAAGGGCTCCTCTTTTTCTCCACATCCTCACATTTATCTTTTGTCTTTTTGATAACAACCACCCTAACAAGTGTGAAGTCATCTCTCATTGTGGTTTTGATTTGCATTTCCCTGGTGATAGTGATGTTGAGCATCTTTCCATGTGTCTGTTGGCCATCTGGATGTCTTCTTCGGAAAAAAAATGTCTATTCAAGTCTTCTCTCCATCTTTTAACCATCTTATTATCATTATTATTCTTGCTATTCAGTTGTATGAGTTCCTTATATATTTTGGATACTAACCCCTTATCAGATAGATGGCTGGCAGATATCTTCTCCCATTTCATAAGTTGCCTTTTCATTTTGTTTTCTTTGATGTGCAAAAGCTTTTTAGTTTGATGTCACCCTTGTTTGTTTTTGCTTTTGTGGCTTGTATTTTTTATGTCATATCCAAGACCAACGTCAAGAAGCTTTCTCCCATGTTTTCTTCAAGGACTTTTACATGTTCCACATCTTATGTTTAAGTGTTCGACCCATTTTTAGTAGGTTTTTGTGTATAATATAAGATACGATCCAATTTCATTCTTCTGCATGTAAATATTTAGTTTTCCCAGCGCCATATGCTGAAGAGACTCTCTTTTGACCCATTGTATATTCCAGGTGTCCATGTTAAAAATTAGTTAACAGTGGGGCACCTGTCTGGCTCAGTCGATGAAGCATGTGATTCTTGGTCTCAGGGTTGTGGGTTCAAGCCTCATGTTGGCTGTGAAGATTACTTAAAAATAAAATCTTTTAAAAAAGAGTTGCTATTGTATGCTTGGGTTTATTTCTGGGCTTTCTATTCTGTTCCACTGGTCTGTTTTTATGCAAATACCATAGTGTTTTGATTACTATTACTTTGTAATATAATACAGCCTGAAGGGAAGAGGGAAGGGGGTGGTGTTCCTAGAAACCAGGAAGAGTCAGATATGGCTACCTTGAAAAAGAAGTGACTTGCCAATGAAGGACCAAGGTAACCACACAGGAGGGAATCAGGGGAGTAAGTACCCTGATTTCACTGGCCTCCCTCCCTCCCTTCCTCCCTCCCTCCCTCAGTTTCCATCTGAATACCTCAGGGAAGCCAGAGAGCCAGGAAAGCTATTGAAATAATCTACTAGGCCCAATCTTGCGGGGCACAGAGCCGAGCACAGGGCTGCAGGTAGTGGGGCAAGTGAAAGATACTGGGTTCCTGCTAACTCACGTCTTTTATTCAGCAGCCCTAACTGCAAATAAAAGTTGACAGGGAGATGATGGGACCAGAGAGGCAACGTGTATTCTGAGTTCTTGTCCCATTTGCTGCTGTGGTGTTAGGAAATAGCACAGTCTGAGTCTGGCTGACATTTACGGAATTTTCCAACACTACAGAGGTAGAAGAGGTTAGGAGGGAAGCTTAGAGACCAGGAGAAAAACATTCCCTTTTGATGAATTTAATGTGGGGTGAGTCTCAGGGGATCACTATGCCATCATATTAAGTAACTTAAGGCTATTTCGACAATGTCCTAAATAGATTACTTTATTGGAGATTAATGAACTGAAGGGTCCTGTTGAAGAGATTTGTTTGTTAATGCAATCATTATCTAATTCTAGGCTCATACCCTCCCCAAATTTCATAGTGAGTGGAAAAAACAAAACAATTTCAGTGTGTGATAATTACTCTCCTTGCAATAACAGGGCAGAGGCAGGCCAAGGTCTAGTAGCTCCAGCTCAAGGCAGAACTTGCTAGCTTATTGGATGTTCACTATGTTAATTTTGTGGATTGGTTATTACCAAACTTAAAACTGTGAGAGTGAAGGGAAAAATACTTTTTATCTTCCAGCAGGATCTACCATTGGAGAAGGTGCTTTAAGGGATCTCAGCTACCCCTTCTTCATCTCAGTAGACTGTTGAGAAGTGACAAGGCAACAGTGTAAGTGGATGACATCATTGTATTTGGGAGAATATTATAAGAGCTCAAGGAATGGTTCTCCAATGTCCTATATGTCTTAGATAATAACTAAAAATGATCCCATGAAAAACTACAGTTTTTTTGTGACCTCATAAATCATTTGTAGCGTAATATTCCAAGACTGTGACCACTACCACCTGGTCAGCTCGTAGGAAGTAAGATCTTTTAGGGGTTTAATATTTAATGTCTACTGCACAGGGCATAGCCCCTATGCAGAAAACCTATCAAAAACCTCATTGTTCAATCTTTAGTTTGATAAAAGTTCTTCATTTTTAACATTTCTTGATATATATATTTTTAAAACATCCTTAATCATGTCTCTTAATGACTCTGTTAGGTAAAGTGCATTTTGATTAAATAGCCAGCCATAAAATACGTTTACATTGTGCTTCATTTGGCACTGACTCCCTGATATCATATTGCTTGGATATGAAATGAAGGTTTCTGGAAATGAACTGAATACTCTGACTACAGAAGCCAAAGTAACTGGCTTACATCTGTTTGGTTTTTTTATTTTTCTTTTTTGAACTTGTACATTTGTCATCTGTGATCTGTTTATTTTCACTATGAAGAGATGATGAAGAGATAGGTTTCTAAATTTTGCCTGGAGAGAGAGATACCCGTTTCTCCAGAAATGTTCTACTTCTGAGGTGTCCTGTTTAAGTAAAAATATATGTAATTTGCCTTTAGACTATGTGAATGTATCGTAGACAGTTTAAGCGATGGGAATGTATTCTGGGCTACCTTTAGGTCCAGATACTTCTTGTTGAATAGTAATTTTTTTAATAGAGTTTTTATTTTAGGGCATGTTTTAAATATAGTAAGTGCTTCTGTTAAAAGCACTAACTTTTTGGCAGATTTTGTAGTCTTGGTAGTCCACCAATTCAAGTAAACCCATTTCTGAAAATCTTCAGGACTCCCTAAATTCTTTCTTTGTTAAGTTTAATGTTCTTCTGAAATGAATAAAAAGTTAGTTTTTGAATTCCACAATAGAGGCAACTTCTATTTGGTATTGCATTTTATTTTAATCTTTTATTCTGTCAAACTTCCATTTCACAACTAAGAGTCTTATTATTAACATCGCAGCATTTAGATGGCTGAGCATCACCTTTACTTGTGCTGTCCCAGAACAGGCTGAGTATGTAGGGCACAGTGACTCCGATCCTGATACTTCTTGGAAAAGAACAAAGCAGACATAGCATCCAGAGGAATGCCCACAAATCCCTGGCTTTTTTTCATTAAGCAGCTTTTTCATAACAAATTGTGCCTCTGTGATCATTATCTTGGCATGCTGCACTAATTCTTTTTGGACAAGATTACATATCCAAATGTAGGGACCTAATTTGAATGTTTTTCATTCAACTTTAAAAAGTGTTGAATGTTTTTACACATTCTATGAAATTACCTACCAATTAACTTTATTTTAGGATCCGATTTGACCCTTTGGTTGGCTAAATTTGTGCTGCGCTTTCCATGTGCAAAGACTCCTTTTTCAATGCATCTACCCAGTAATTATTCACTGAAACTTCATAGAAAAATTGTTTTGCTGAAGTATACAAGTGATACAGAGGAAAGAACATTGGGTTTGCAGTCAGTTCAGACCTTGGTTAGGCTGCCATTTGTGACATGGGATGAGTTACTTCACGGCTTGGAGCCTTAGTTTTCTTATCTGAACACTTACATGATAATATTTAGCCAATACATTATTGAAATAACATTTGCAAGTACCTGAAAAAGTCTGAAACGTAGCATGTCCTCAAATACAGGTTTTTACTTTCTCCCTTTTAAAATATATTTGTTATCTATTAACTGCTGTAAAATGTATTCAAATTCTATTTATTTGAGCAATAACCTAAAAGTCTGTTTTATATCTTTAAAAGGCATAGATTAGAAAATTGTTATATAGGAAATTTTATCTCCTAGCATAATACAACTCTTCATGCTGAACTCTAATACGCTTTCTTCCAAAGATTTGGGTCTTTAAACTATCTTTAGTCCTGTTATCAGTGTTTTAGATAGGGCCATTTGGATGCAAATTAGCCAGAAAATGAACTCTGGTAGAAGTATTCATTTAGAGACCAATATTGTAGTACTCTGATCCAAAGAACTTCCTCACAAAATGGGATCACACAAAGGTCAGTTGTAATAAAACAAAAGCATAAATCAAAGTAGAATCTTCCTATAAATCAACGGCAATACCCTCAGTTACCACATCAATCAAGATTATTTATAAATATGTCGATAAATAGTGGAGCATCTCTTGGTTTCTCTTCATGTTTCATAGTTTATACAACGTGAATACTTTATACTGTAATCCATAAGGTAAAAAAAAAAAAGAATCCCATTGTTTAATAAATATCCATCCATTCACCTACCTTCAAGATACTCGCCTAGGGTGTTAATTATTGTGAATCCATTCTTCTGTGCTGGTGGTTCTCAAACTTTATCAGGCATCAGAGCCACTAGGAGCCTGTTGAAACACAAATTGCTGGTCTGCACCCTCAGAGCTTCTGATTCAGTAGGTCTACGTTGGGGCCTGAGAATCTGCATTTCCAACAAGCTTCCGGGGGTGCTGAGGATGCTCTTGCTATGGCTGGGAGCGCAAGGAACGAGTGCACATGCTCAGAAAGAGGAGTGAGCCCCACCCATGTTTTTTCTCTTCCTTTTCTCTGCACTCTCCTGCCCCAGTCAGAATGGGGTGTAGCCAAACCGCTGTCCCATCCATAGGAAAATAAGTGGCTTGTGTTGTAAGCCTCTGACATTTGGGGGTTGTTTATTATCCTAGCAAAAGCTGACCAATGCATAACATTTCATTGTGGCATTGTTTTAATAGTGACATTTGGAAGTGATCTGAATATTCTTTAAAAAGAATAAAGAAATTGTAAAATGTTCAGAGAGTGGAATAGAAGTTAAATCGAGTGAACCATTGCCTTTTATATGAATATATAAATCTTCAAAACAAGGTTAAAAAAATACCTCACTGCAAAAAGCTGCATACAGCATCACACAATTTATAGAAATTTTAGAAAAATATCAAATATTATTCTGTATTCCTTATGGATATATATATGTAGTGAAACTATTAAAATGTGGCTAGACTAATAAATTCTAAATTCAGAAAAGTGGTTACTTCTCAGAGAAGAGTGAAAAGAATGAGATTGAAGGGTGGAGAGTAGAGACCTTCTTCTGTATCTATAGAGTTTTGTTTCTTTAAAAAAAGAGGAATAGATGTCAAAGCTAGTGGATGTGCTCTTCTTCCTGCTTTCCTTTACGGTCAGTGTTGTTCATAGCACAACAAAAAGTATCTTTTAATGAAAAGAGCTTCCGTTAGCGCTGTTTTGTTGACAGTTCCCTAGGTCAAGAAGCTCTTTGCATGTGACAGCTGAGTGAGGCTGCGGTTTTGAGATTCTCAGATTAAAAAACCGAAAAACAATAGAAATAAGCAGCTCAAATTCTTTGCAGATTAGCCTTTTATGTTAAACATGGGCAGATATCAGGCCATGTAGTGTCAATAAGCATGCAGGACCAGTTATTTCCTTTTTCTTGAATGCTGTTTCACTTACTTGGTTGGAAAATTTGATTTGATTTGTAGTCAGGTTAGAAATGCTTCTTCATTAAAAAATGCTTGGATAGGCTTTGAGAGATTACACTTGAAGCCCAATTTCCTCTCGTTTTGTTTTAAATAAAGACAAGAGAGCAACTGAGGTGGGTATGATTATTTCTTCACCCACTCCTTCCATTCCCTTCAGGAGGAAGGCAAGGGTATAGAGCATTGCCTTCCAAATCCTATAGCACATCAGCATAATCTGGAGAGATTTTGGGAGGCAGAATTTTCCAGGCCCTATTTTGAATCCTATCAAATCTGAATTTCCCAAATACAAGGCTGAGAATCTTTATTTTTCTTTCTTTCCTTTTTTTTTTTTTTAAGTTTCCTACAATGACTGTTACCTTCAAAAGACCACAACCCCCTCGTTCTCTACTAACTGAGAGCTTCTCTTCTGGATTTGCTCCTCATGGCTGGATATTGCCCATTTTATCTCTTCTATGAAGCTGTAAGCAGGTGCTAAACACTAAGCAAACCAAGAAATACCAAAGTATTAAGAAAAGTAATAACATTATATAAAAATTGATTTGCACAAGTGTTATAAACTTATGTGGGTCTATTAGAAGGAGAGCAACCCAGTTACAGAGTTACCCTACTGAGCTCTGGATTTACGAGTTGGTGCATATGTAAAAGATTTCCTCAGAGCTGCCCTGATGGTATTTGTGTTCCCTAGGTGTGTACACATGCCTTCTACCCAAAGTATGCACCATAACTCTTACTCAAGGTGTAAGATATAGAGATGCAAAGCCTGGGAGAACGTTATTTTGGCAACTGGGATCTTTTAAACTGAAATTGTTGTAATGATAACCTTTTACAGGCTTCCTTTTAGAGATACCTGTGTTCTTCGTTAGCAATGTTTTGCTGGCATTTCTTAAAGTGTTAATATATTTTTATCATTCAAACCGGTATGCTAACTCTTACTTGATGTGTGTGTGTGTGTGTGTGTGTGTGTGTGTGTGTAAGTGTTGCAACCAGGAAAGCAAGAATAAAAATAAAACAGAAAAGCAGCAGAAAAAGGAAGAAAGTAGATATAAGGTAGTGTATCACCAATTAGCTGCAGTTCTACTAGAAAACACAGCTGGTTGCCTTGTCATGAGAGATATCTTCTGAGAGGCCATATGGAACTATTCCATCTTGGAACAATGTCAATGAGAAGGAAGGGCCAAGAATTTGCCAACTCCTTCCTTCTCCCTTCTTGCATTGGTCAGAGTTCGCCTGAGTTCCTGTTTCTCTTACCAAGGCCCTTGAAGCAGTCTGGGGAAGAGAGCCACAGGACGCAGGGCCAACTCAGGAGCAGGTGCAGGTTATGGCACCACTGTCTGTAGCCTGCAGCCTCGAGGCCAGCAGGTGCATCTTAGCGATGACCTAAAGAGTCCAGGTGGGAGGGTAGAGGCATGTGGGCTGAGGCATAAGATGAGGAGCTATGGGGTCATGCCATGAGTGACTTAGAGGACTGAGAGCAGCTGCTGCCATGAACCCAACTAGGGAGTGCGCTGTAGCGACTGGCCACCATCGTGCAGCTGGTGATGCAGCTTACTGAGCTGTCCTAACCAGAGCCTCCCTGTGTTTTGGTGCCAGCTTGGCCTTCTTGATGGGGCTTCAGTAGCACCCAGCCAAAAACCACAGCCAAGCAAATCCAGGGAGGCGCATAAGCTGAGTCTGCTCACCCAAGTCTGCTGTGCAGGCAGTAGAGAACATGATTCTGGGGCATCTTGTGTCAGGCAGTAATGAAGCTGCCAAACTTGGGTCTTGTCAAAAGGACACAAGTGCCAATTTGAGAGTGCCTGTTGGCCAAAAACATGATAATCTCCGCAGCAAAAAGAAGTGCAATGGATTGCAACACATCAAATATATAAAATAAAAGTTCACAAGTTAACAGTGATACTCCAAAAAACTAACTGTGGTTATCTGGGGGCAGCGGGGGGTGGGGTGGGGTGGGGTGGGGTGGGCAAAACTGGGTGGGGGTGGTCAAAAGGCAAAACTTCAGTTAAAAGAAAAAGAAATGGGCAGCCCCTGTGGCGCAGCGGTCTAGCGCCGCCTGCAGCCTGAGGTGTGATCCTGGAGACCCAGGATCGAGTCCCACGTTGGGCTCCCGGCATGGAGCCTGCTTCTCCCTCTGCCTGTGTCTCTGCCTCTCTCTCATTCTGTGTCTCTATGAATAAATAAATAAAATATTTAAGAAAAATAAGTACTGGGGACATAAGGTACAGCATGACTATAGTCAAAGCTTCTAATATGGTATGTTTGAAAGCTGCTGAGAGGGTGGATCCTAAAAGTTCTCATCATAAGAAAAAAAATTTGTAAATGTATGAAGTAATGAGTTTGGATGAAACTTACTGCAATATATGCATGTTGTTTCGCAATATATGCCTGTCAAGTCATCATGCTGTACACTTCAAATTTATTCAGTGTGGCGTATCACTTATATCTCAATAGAACTGAAAATAAATGAGTGGAGTAATTGACTAATAGACAAATAAATAAAGTGCAGAATGAATAATAGAATTTGAGAGTGTTCATTTTGCAGACTTTAATAAACTAATGGATCTAGACAATAATAAACAAAGGCCCTTAAAACCATTAGGCAAAAACTTAAGGGGAAAACTTTATAAGGGATGGAGCAGCCTGACAATACCTGAACCCATGGATCAATCTTATTACTAAAAATGGAACAGACAACCAGACACGAAGTTAACTACCTCCTCTACAGTATTTGTGTCTCAAAAAATTGAGCCCGAATCTAATTAAGCATCTCGATTTACCAGTTTATAAGAAACATGAGGGAAAGAGGAACATATAAATTGATACCTTGAGGATGCAATCTGCTAAATTCAGAATAAGGGAACTCTTCAAAGACAAAATAACCCATTTTTTCAACAAACAAATGGCATAGTAAAACTGAGAGTGGGCACAGGGAGACAGTACATATTTAAAGAGGCTTAGAAAACATGTCAGCCAAATACATTTTTAGGATCTTATTTGGATTTTGTTTCAAACAAACCAACTTTAAAATACATCTTTAAAAATCTGGGAAAATCAAATACAAGCTGGGTGTTAGATGATATTAAGAATTTGCTGCTAATTTGTCAAGTGTGGCCAGACACTGTGATTATGTTTTTTTTTAAGTCCTTATCTGTTAGACATACATAACTGTCTCTGTGGGTGAAATTATATGGTGACTGAAATTTGCTTTTAAAAATCCAGAAGAAAGCAAAAAAAATGGGGAAAAACAGATGAGAAAATAAGGACAAATGTGGCTGGCTTATTGATGCAAGATGAGGATATGTGGCATTCATTCTGCTGTTATCTCTCCTTTTGTGCATGTTTGAAAATGTCTATAATAAAAGGCTAAAAAATTAAAATACATGAACACATTCTCTTTAAACAAACATACAAGCTCCCGAGTTGGTTCTGGTGAACCAGCCAGCTCTGGGAATCATTTAGGTAGAGAGGACCTTGGAAGGCAAGTGTAGAGAAGCTGAAAAGGCCCCGCCTCCCTCCCACCCACACTGTTCACAGGTGCTTACCCACTACCTGTGACAGCTCTCCTACAATTGGTCAGGAGGTTGTTCTCAAGGACATACAATCTTGAGTGATGGGAAGACAATCAGAACTCAGGCTGCTTGATGTGATAGCTAGTGGTCCTATTAAAGCTCCTTCTCAGATAAAAGAAAAAGATTAATGAGCTTCTATTCATATTTAGCTTCTATTTCCATGAGAAAGCCTGTGGAAAAGCATCTATGGTAACTAATCTGGAAAATAAATCAAATTAGTCACTGTTGAGGCTTGCATTACAATCCAGAATAAGATACATTTTGTTGTTGTTGTTGAGTGGCTTAGCTTGAGGGTAGAACTTTATGGTGGGTTTTATGACACGAGATTTGCTATTAATTATTTCAGAGTTAGTTTAGTTCAGCTTGTTTTCATAACTAATACTAATTTCAACATTCTTATGTAGACTTCTAGATATTTCCTTAAGAAATAATTTTATCCTGGAATTGTTGGGTCAAAGTATGTGAATATTTACAATAGTTTCTCACTACTAATCTATACAGAGGAAATTTCACTAAATCGTTATCAAAGTTTACCATTTCATTTTAAAAGATTTTCTTCCTCTAAAAGCAAAAAAAAAAAAAAAATCTAATGAAATCTAGCTGAAAAGAAATGAAAGAAATATACCCATTCCTTCACATGCACTGTTTCATTTACTCCTAACAACAAACTTATGCCATAGGTATATTTTTTGCACTTGATAGATGTAGAAATAGAATTAAAGAGAATAAAAATCTGATGAAGTAGATTCTCAAAAGATGCTGAGCAATGAAAATTTAGAGGTGCTCTTAATTTTCATTCTCATAGCAATATCCACTCATTGACTTTTTGTCTGTGGTACTGTTCATTTTTAGTAGTTGAGACTTAAAGCATTTAGACATTTAAAGTCTTTTGAAGCTCTGAAACATTAGAAAATTTAGATTTCTCTAACCATTCTAAAAATTTTGCATCTCAATACAAACCACCATTTGTAAGATACAATAAAAGCATTTCTATAAAATAGATTCATTTCCGTCCAGATTTGTGTGTGTATGTGTGTGAATGTATATAAAAGTAAATTTCATAAAACTTCAAGGGAATTAAGTGAATCCATAGTATGCATCAGGTCTAAGGTATCTTATAAGGGAAAGTTCCTAAATTTAAAAAGATGAAATTCATTCACTTAACAAGTATTTAGTAAGCATTTACTCCGGACCTCTTTGTTCCAAGTGAATCCGAACCTTTAGTGTGGTTCAAGGACTGCCTGGATGGGAGTGGGGTCAGCTCTCATCTAAGTGCCCTGGGATGGAGTCTGGTGGTACCTGCCTGACTTCCAGGCCCATTGTCCTTCAGACCACACACGATGCCTTTTGTCCCAGTGACCAACACCCTGGCATCCGTGAGAAAGTTTGAAAGGCCAGACCACTTGTGGTCCAGAACAGAACCTTGCACATAATACAGGTGCTTGGTGAATAAACACCGAATTAATGCTAACAGGAAGATTTGCCTCTTGAGGGAAAAAGCTGCCAAATCAAAGGCCACTCTAGCGGGTGGGATTTCAGATGGCAGTAAACCATGATATTATCATAAGGGCAATACATATCTGGGTGCTTGTGGCTTTTCTTATGCCAAACCAAACCTGTGTTGTTCTAAAGATCTGATTTCCTCAGTGACAATGAGAATAGAGATATTTGGTTTTCACTTTATGCTTTTTTTTTTTATTTATTTCTGTTAACAATGATGGGTGAGCATCAACTGTGCCTGTTTTTTTAAAAAATTATAAGTGACCAGCTTGCAGGACCTGATTACCAGGGATGATGACTTTCAAGCAACCACCACTGCCACCATATATAACTAGCACCAAGTGTGCATGGAATAAAAAAGAAACATAGAGTCTCTAGCCTTGAGGAAGACACCACCTCTCTGGCATCAAATGCCACGTGGATGAGCCACAACG
The DNA here is from genome assembly GCF_048164855.1 of Canis lupus baileyi. NCBI lineage: Eukaryota > Metazoa > Chordata > Mammalia > Carnivora > Canidae > Canis > Canis lupus. The sequence goes on from NC_132852.1 coordinate 17,224,923, forward strand.
AGAAGATGCTTTTTAAATCTTCTTATTTTATGCTTGTTAAAACACTTTGGTTGTGTTATCTCATTTGATTTTGAGTGTCAATTCTTGAATGACACTTGCATGCAAGCATGAACTAAAATCTTATGTGGAAGATGGTCAGACCTCATTTTTGTGTGTGTGATAGCGTCTTCCTGCTGAAAATAATGCAACAAAAGGAATAGAAGTATACTGTGAAGGCTGCACTTGCTTACACATTATGTGAGCGATGTGTGGTTTCAACACTGACATTGTTGGCTAAAAAAAAATCCTTGATATCCTTGGGGGAAACTTCTTTCATGCTAATGCCACCTATTTAGCTCTGGAAGCTCTGGTGAAATGGAGGGGAACTTTGAGGGCTGTTAAATTGACAGGCATGCTACTCTGTTTTAAGTTGTATGACCATGAAAATCATAAGTCTTTACAAAACTGTTTTTCTAATTTACAGTGCATTTTAATAAGCATAATTCAGTTATTTAATTCCCAGTAGCCCAGAACAGAAAGCAACACTGTAGGTGGCTGATTAATAATTTATGTTTATCTTTAGTAACTAACCATGTCAATATGTGAAGATGTTCTGAAAGAAACAACATATTCAAAACAGACTTCCTTTGCTATGTAATTTCTTTGGGATATTTCATTTTTTAAAGTGTTTATATTAAAGCTTTAAAAATGTACTGCCTATCCAAATGGTATTTGTACCTCACATTTAATGCCATTTATATCAATGTTTAAGGGTAGAAAATTATCACCTCAGCAACTGTTTAAGGAAATTTATTTCCTGTTATCATCTGCTATGTTAAAAATATCTTTTTGAACATTGTTTAAAGCTTTATACTTTAATATGCTTTGGAATAAACCACATAGGCCCAGGTCCTCTAAAACTTCTCAAAGTTTTCCCAGATTTTCCTTTTTTTTTTTTTTTTTTAAGATTTTATTTATTTATTCATGAGAGAGAGAGAGAGAGGCAGAGACACAGGCAGAGGGAGAAGCAGGCTCCATGCACCGGGAGCCCAACGCGGGACTCGATCCCGGGTCTCCAGGATCGTGCCCTGGGCCAAAGGCAGGCGCTAAACCGCTGCGCCACCCAGGGATCCCAGATTTTCCTTTATGTTAGCAATAATCGTGTTATTATTTTTGCCTTGTACCATCACATATGGCTAATTAATGTGTTCCCAAATCCTCACAAATTGCTGGGTGCATCAAATCTTCATTTTTCTGGCGATACATATTATTTAATGGAAAGTTCGATCTTTCTTAAAGGAAGTAACTTCAGTCAATATCATCACTAAGATGATTTAGGTAAACTTATTGACAAGAAAGACCATATTTTATAAATATTTATAAAATATTCCAAATATTTAACAACTGATAAGGTGGGGGCATTGGCCAATCAGAATAGACCCAAGCCATAAAGCTGAACAAAGTCCCATAGGCCCCTTTAGGGACAGGTGTGAACCATTTAGTCGCTGGATCCTGAGAAGGGAGGAGGAGGGGTGAGGCTAGTGAGAGGCAGAGGAGGAATGGAAAACACTCGAGGGCTCATAACAGTGACTCCACGCCAGGGGTTCTGAACTCTTGACATTTTGGGACGAATAATTCTTTTGTTGGGAGCTGTGCTATCCAATGCAGAAGGTCTGATTGCATCTCTGGTTTCTAGCCACTAGGTTCCATTGTCACTCGGCCCTCAGCTGTGACAAACAGAAATATCTGCAGATATTGTCAAATGTCTCCGGGGAGGCAAAAGCACCCTGGCTGGAAACCACTGTTATATACCATCTGGTACAGAGATATTTCAATATTTTTAACAACCGTTACATTCACACCATCACCCACAATGTCTTGAACTGTTGCCTGCCTTGTAGCGAGTGCTTAAGAGAGATTGGATGAATAAACCGGTGACTCATTCAAGTAGTCAACACGGTGGGAATAACCTTTGAGGAAAGGTTGACTCATAAGTTGTCTTTTGTACTTTGAGTGCGGGTACATCTTGATTTACGACCAAACAGGTGTTTAGTGAGCTCCTTCAACATGTTGACCACATATTTGACACTGTGGAGGCTTCTAGAGCATGAGGCCAAGGATTGTCTGCAATTATTCTCACTCTGCACACTCTGGATTGTTTCCCCCACTGTCATGGTTTTCCCTTACACACGGATGGAGTCTACACCAGCACATCTATCCCTCAAGCTCTTTCAGAACTTACGCTGCATTTCTTCTGGCTTTGTGCATAGTACACCTTAAATACAAAATCTTGAGAACTGAACTCAGCTTTTGCCTCACCTCCCTGTATCAAGACAAACTCCATGTCCTGCTTTGTCAACATTAATTAGATCATTATCTCTTCACTCATGGTGATCATCGAAAGACAATGCTTTCTCTTGCAAGTCCTAGTAGCAAACAATAATCGCTAAATCCACTAAACCCACCAAACAGTGTGGATTTTATCCTCTTCTTGTTGTTTTCCGTCCATTTGGATTAATTCTTGTCTTCCAGACTCTGGTGTGTTCTCTCTCAAATTCAAACTTCACACTGCTTCCGGTGTCATCTATCTAAATGGCAACTTAATGCCATATTAAAACGCTTCTGTTTTCTAAAGGATAAAAATCTAAGCTCTTTAGCAGAGTTTCCTAGACCTGGCCTCTGCTCAGTCTTAGATTTCCTGCTCTAGCAATTCTGAACAGCTGTCAATTCCCTGTTACTTCTAGGCTCTACTTGTTCCTTTGATCTGAAAATACCCTCTTGACCCTTTGTCACCAAACCAACTCCAAATCCTTTAGTTCAGGTGACACCTCTTCTGGGCAGTCTTTCTCGAATTGCTTATCCTGGGCTCAGTGGTTCTTTCATTTTTGGTACTCCGAGCCCTCCTTAATGGTAGCATTGTCATCCTGGATTGGAATCATCTGTTTAACTATTACATGGCTCATCACTTGGGCTGAGACTATGTCTTAGGCATCTTTATAGCCTCAGTTACTGCCATAGGTGCTTAATAAATGCTTCTGGTATGATCTCAATTCTGGAAGAAAGAAAAAAGCTGGATATACAGGAAAAAGGACTGGAAGGATATCCATGTAACATAGCTAGATTCTAAACTTTTGACTTTTTTTGGAACTTTCTCCTACCTTGGCCAAAAGAAGTATGGGTGTGTGACTTACCCACATTACCACATGACACACAGGAAACACAGTTGCTTTGCAAACCTGGGGAAGGCTGGAAAGAAATGAGGTGAAGGGGGAGAGAGGGAAGAAGGAAATAGCAGCAATAACAAAAGCATAAACTTTGGTAATCGTATCACAGTAAATCTGTGTTCTCAAAAAACCTCTAACCCTACTCCTATTGAGAAAAATTTAAGAAGAGAATACATATCCAACTATAAGAGTGCTGCTTACTTCCTTTGTAAGTTGTGAACAATACCCACCTCTCCTTCCGTACCATCCTGCACGTGCTCCCTTCCACCCTAAATAAACCTTACTGAAATAAAAATTAAGTTTTGTGATTTTTTTTCCTGCTGTTTTCAAGGACTCAAGCTCAATTGAGGACATAAGGCTAGCAGATGGCATAGTTTTAAAGAAGTTATAATATTTGGGTTGAAATTCCCTACTCTGTTAATTATGGCCCTGAAGACTTCTTGTCACAAAAGCAAAATTTTACAACCCCTTGACATTAAGAATGTTGATACTCGGGTCCTAGTACAGCTGCCTGTGCATGAGGCCAACAGATGGGCATAGTGTTTCTAAAGAAATAAAAGGCTGCATTGCTCAGGTTTAAATTCTCTAATCCAGTCACTAAGGCTCTGTGAGCTCACTGCATGAAAAAGAAGGCTGCTGCTTCCTCATTTGAAGAACCTATTGGCTCTCTGGTGCCCTTCCTGTCCCAGCCCTGCTTCCTACTTGGAGCCACTGGGAGAAGAATGTTAAGAAGCCATATCCAACCCAATTAGTGTGTCATGGAAGATATTCCTGTGTTTGGCTCATTCTCATGAGCCGAGCCCTCACCTGGTGCTCTTCTGGAGGAACACTTTAGGAATGGGGACAAAGGCAACGATGTGGAAAACCAACAAATTATCATATTTTCATATTGTTTCTAGAACATGGCATTACATTTGCAACTCAATGAGGATCTATTTATAGTCTGTCAACAGACAACAAGATAAGCACTGCAGGCCCTTTTACTCACAACAGCCTTTTGTAAGAAACATTTCCATGCAATCCATGTGCAAGTTGACTAAGCTTGTTGAATATCTTAAAATATGGGATGATGAATATAGAAATGGAATGTCTGCAACCTAAAGGAAGCTCAGTGTAATCACCAAGGAAGCCGAATGTTAGCTTCAGCAACATGGTTTGGTGGGAAAAGTCTCACTTTTCCACCAGTCTGGCCCCAGCTCAGATCTTGTATGTGGCACCTACCAGCCATGTGACTTTACATACACCGCTCTGTCCCCTGACCTCTGGTTTATTCACATGTAAAACTGGGGAAATAATAACTGCCTGCCAGATCTTGTTGAGCTTGAAAATTTGAATTTAAGGTACTAGTGCTCATTGACTAGTACTTCTTCCAAATGGAGATTTTATTTGTTCACCAAAGGTTCGCACTTCGTCTTTCAAAGGCCCTATGCACTGTCCTCAGGCTTTACCAGGACTTTGGTTTCACATCGTCTCTTCTGTGGCACGGGATCAGAAACGCAGTCATTTCTCTCTGCTTCACCTCCGATTCTCTAGGCTTCTGCGCTAGAGAGGTGTTTTAGATGTGACCATTTATTTTTATTTTCTGTTTTGAAGGAAGTGACAAATAACTAAGGTTTGGGTTTTACATATTTATAAGAAGATAAGTTTCCTTGCCCAACGCATTGATATTAAACTTTTATGGGGTGAAATAATAATTGCTGATGAAGATGTGGAGGAGAAGGTACCCTTGTGCCCTATCAGTGGGAATGAAACTGGGGCAGCCACTGTGGAAGACAATATGGAGGTTCCTCAAAAAATTAAAAAAAAAAAAAATTTAAAATAGAGCTGCCCTATAATACAGGAATTGCACTCCTGGGTATTTACCCAAAGGATATAAAAACACTAATTAGAAGGGACATATGCACCCCAGCATTTATAGCAGCGTTATTTACAATAGTCAAATTATGGAAGCAGCCCAAGTGTCCATTGATAGATGAATGAATAAAAAGGCATTGGTATACATTATATACACAATGGAATATTATTCAGCCATAAAAAAACAAAATCTTGCCATTTGCAACAACATGGATAGAGCTAGAGAATGTAATGCTAAGAGAGTAAGTCAGAGAAAGACAAATATTATGTGATTTCATTCATATATGGGAATTAAGAGACAAAACAAATGAACAAAAATGAGAGAAAGAGAGAGAGAGAGAAACCAAAAATCAGACTCTCAACTATGGAAAACAAACTGATTGTTATCCCATGGGGGTATGGGGGAATTAGGTGGTTGGGATTAAGGAAGGGATTTGTGATGAGCACTGGGTGCTGTGTGCAAGTGGTGAATCACCATATACAGAATTTAACTTCAACATTAAACTGATCTAAAAAATATACACCTGAAACACAGTGTCTTAACTATACTGAAATTAAATTCTAAAAAATAAAAAAAATTATGGAATGAAAAAAACTAGATATGAAGGAAGTCTGAAAACATTAAAAACTACAGATGTTCTTGGGATTAGTATCAAAATATTGTTGAACATTGCATGGATATTAACTGGGACTCTAACCCATGTTGACAGAAGAAACTTCCCATGGCATACATACTAATGCTGGACTGCCTGCCAAGCGGTTCCAACATTTGTGGGTGGCCAAATGCAGTTTGCTTTACTTAATGAGGTGAAGTACAGTAGGAGGGGGGAAGAATTTAGGTAAATCCTTTGTTCTTACTGATTCTAGAAGAACAAGCTACAACAAGCCCCACTTGTCCTTTCCAAGAGTAAGTTTATACTTGGGTAGGGTTGAGAGAGAATCATTTCCTCAATTTCTATTAATCACCCACCAAGGGGAGGCTGTGGGATTGGCTCTGGGGGCTTAGTTTAAGCAAGAGGATTCAGAAGCCTCATTTCTATCAACTCTTGTGGACTGATTGCCAGCAAGACCTGCTCTCTAACACAATTGCCCTCTCCCTGCGAAATTAGTGGAACCATCCCTTTTCTACCCATTTTGTCCCTAGAGGATGGACAACCAGATAAAACTCTCAACTTTTACGCACATCTAATTTCTGGTTTTATACCTTAGCACCTTCTCATTCCTATTCAAACAACTCTGCTGTCCAGGTCTGACGCTTGAACACCCTTGAAGACTACACACTGGTCTTTGGGCCCCTAGCTTCTATGATTATTTATTATTCACTCATTACCCCCTGGGGGTTGCATTTCTCCTCCTCTGTCACCTGTTAACCCCAGTGCACCTGTTCTCCGCTGCTGGTTCCTGGAAACAATCTGAACTCAGCAATGTGTAATTTAACTTGAATTTTCAAGTTAGAGGGGATCAGAGGCACTTGAATATCTGGCATGGGGCCTTCTTGGGAAATAGAAAGTTGCCCCTCTGGAATGGAATGTTAGGCATTAGCAAGACGTATGGAAAGGTATTTTATATTAGGGTGGTGGGAAAGAGTGAGTGAGAAAATGGGATCTCCTGACTAATGAAGTGACTGAACACAGATTTAGTAAACACTGGAATACACGATTTGATGAATAAAATTACTTTGAGAAGGCAATGGACTCGAACTTAGCATTTCCAAATGATCTTGGAAAATCCAGCATGGTGAATGAATGGGATGCCATATGCCTGGCCTCATTCTGTCAATACAATATCACCACAGATTATGTACATTCCTCCCTCCCTAAATTTACACCTGTTTTTCTTTCTCCTCGTCTTTCCTTCTCTACAGCTTCCTCCATCAGCTTCAGCCAAACTCATTTAGAACTTAACGCGGGCACTGAAATATTTTTTCTTGGTCGTACAGAGAAAAGTTTGTTTCGAATTTGATGCAGTGACCTCTGTATGTGCTCCCTTTATTCAATCACCTACTGTGTATTATAAAAAAAAAGCTTTGAGGGTCCCCTGGGTGGCTCAGTCAGTTAGGTGCCTTCAGCTCCGGTCATGGTCTGGGAGCCCTGGGATTGAGCCCTGTATTGGGCTATCCGCTCAGCGAGGAGTCTGCTTCTCCATCTCCATCTATCTCTGTACTCTCCCTCTTTCTCTCTCTTACTCTCATAAATAAATAAAATCTGAAAAACAGAAAAGAAAAGGCTTTAAGGTCTCTACATGAAATTGATTGTAAAAATATCCAGTGTTCTATTGAAGTGCATCCCCCTTGGGTGGTGCCTGCCATACAGGACCTTACCAGTTTCGGCCAGGACCAAAGATAAATAAAGACCCGCTTCCCTAATTGTCCTTTCATGAGTGGAGGCAGTAAGAGAAGCAGCAACGGTATTAACTAGGTAATGAACTCTCGCTTGCTGAATGCTTCCCAGATGCCGGGCGTTGTTCTAAGCACTTTCTGTGAATACATTCATTTACATGGCATGATGATCCTACAGGAAGGTATAATCAACTACTCATAAGGGACAGCACTGAGGCTGATGCCAATCTTCCACTGGTCTAAGAAGGTGGCAGGTGCTGTGTCTTTGGCCTAGCTGGAGAACAGTCCCCTGGCAAACAAGGGCCAACGTCAACCCCTACGGGGATCCCTCCCAAAGTCTGACCTGGAGGCCCGAGGCCAACAGGGATTTGCAGAAAAGTTAATTTAATCCTATTCATGGGCACTGAACACATCTTTTTCTCTTATGAAGAACAATGGATTAAAGGAACTAAGCGAGGAAACTTAAATCAGATCCAAAAGTCTCATAAAATAATTAAATACTGAACATGACCTATTGAAGGCCAAATATGTCCATAATTAATACTAAATGAATGTCTGCAACACATTTCTAAAGTATGCTTTGTTTTACTAGCCACCGTAATTGGATTCAATTCAGTAATTCACTTAACTTTTTCCTTAAAGAATGGAATTGATGTGTTGAGGAATTGATGTATGTTCTAATGATTGTTTTCGTTTAGTCTTCTGCTATTAAAAACCAAGTCACGGAACAACGTATTTAGTAAGGAGCACGTACTACAGATTTTATCATAAACTGAACCGACTCAATTTCCCTCTGCCCTCGTACTCCGTCCTGCTGCTATATAAACTCTGTGTTTTGACCTTGGAAAATCTGGCCTCCACTTGCATAACTTTGCTCAGTCGGAGGATGCAGCCTTGGTTAGCGAGGGTTTAAGGAACTGCATGCAGCTGGACTCAGACGAGTAAGCAGGTAAAGGTGAAATTCAGAATTACGGGTTGAAATGAGCAAGGATTTGTTAACAACTGTAAAGCTTTGAGGCTGAGGACTGGGCCTTCTCTCGTCATGGCTAAAGAGTGAAATTCTCTTAGCAAAAACATATATTGAGTGATAAGATAATTTAGGTTGATCTTTCCCACCAGCCTTACCTTCTACCTTTGAAGTCTGCAAAGTAAAAAAACAAAGAAAAACTGGCCAATTGTGAATCATTACTTAATTATTCATGAGTTATATGGTATATGTCAAGGAAGGGATTAAAAATGTTTGCTGCCTTCTGCCTGAGAGACAAATGTTTTCATGAGGTATATTTATCATCAAAAACCATGTAGCAGTCATGTGTTCTGGGCCAGGAAAAGAAAAGGATGTAAGTTTTGTCTCTTACAGACTGAGCAATGCTTTGGGACAGGCATCCTTACATCTCTGCCAAGCAGAGGGCTACCAAATGTTGTGTGAAACCTAAGACGATGGTGGATTATTAACGTTTGCCCTTTCTGATTTTTCCCCAACATCTGGAACATTTCCCAGGGTGTAGCTTCTACTTGCAAGTGAACTTGAAATTCCCTGTGTTCGACTTCAGGCCAATAGAGATAAATCAGAGCCCACTTTATAAAAGAATAGGAATATAGCTTGAAATACTAATCCTGATAGCACCCACTGACATGTCAGTCTGGATTCTGACTAGCGGATCAGTGGTTAGGATCCCCTGCATCTGGTGCCTCAGGGGAGGGACCTCCAGAGAGAGCTGGGCCCAGGCCCTGGGCAGCCCAGGGGTCAGGGCATCTCACCCCAGGCTGTCTTAGCATCGCTGCGAGGTAATGCTGTCATTCTGTGGGCCTAGAGGGCAAAGCATTGAACCAAAGAGGATTAGTCCCGGCCCTAAGGTCTAAAGGAATTTACCTTGTTTGGGATCTATCTCCCTTGGTTCTGTTTCTCCCTTTTGAATGGGAATGTCTATCCTATACTTACTCCACCACTGTATTTTGGAGGCACATAACTTGTCTGGTTTCACAGGTTCACAGCTGGAGAGGAATTTTGCCTCAGGATCAGGATCCTATCTCAAGTCTCGCCCATATGTGATTCAGATGGTATTTAAATGAGACTTTGGACCCTAGGCGTAAAGCTGATGCTGGAATGAAGTTCAAGCTTCTGGGGCTGTTGGGATGAAATGAGTGCATTTCACATGAGAGGACATGAATTTGGGAAGGACAGGGGCTGAATTATATGTATTGAATTGTGTCCCCCAGTACTCATGTGTTGAAACCCTAATTCCCAATGTGATGGTATTTGGAGATGGGACCTTTGGAAGGGACTTAAGTTTAGATGAGGTCATGAGGATGGAGCCCTGATAAGAAGAGACACCAGGGAACTTGCTTCCTGTCATTTTCTCCCCACCATGTGAGGAGGACCAGGAAGTATCTGCAAGCGAGGAAGAGGACCCTCCCTAGGAGCCACATCTCCTAGTACATTGGTCTTCACTTCCCAGTCTCCAAGGCTGTGAGAAATAAGTATCTATTGCTTAAGCCACCCAGCCTATGGCATTTTGTTACAGTAGCCAGAACTGACTAAGACAGCAGGCTTCTTAGCTTTAGGCCTTAAAGATATGGGATATTATTAGCATTTTAATCCTAATAATTATGGCTATAATAGTAATGGCCAACATTAATTGGGTGCTTACTGCATTCCAAATGGGGGTGTAGCTGTGGGAAAGTCTACAGATCGGGACTTGGTGGAGCCTTCCTTCAAGGACTCTGGGAGACAGGGAAATGGGGGGGTCTCGAGAAAGCAAGGTGTTGAACTATGATTTCAGCTGCATCACAATTTCCACAGGCCAGGTACACACTGTAATGTGTTCCAAAAGAAAAGAAAAAAGTTTTGAAATCCAAAATAATTACATGTTGACTTAATCACTAATCTTGATGAAAATTTCATTTAAACTCTGTGATTTCCATTTGAGGTATGATAAAAATGAAGTGCTCTCTCTGCATGACTTGTGAATAATAAGCTTTTGAGTACCAATAATTTGACAGCAATGGGCTGAACAGAATAAGCATTTTGATCTCTAATCAGAGAAATGAACACCTGGGAGAATAAGAATAGAAAGTAGTTGTAGGATATGCATTTCCAGAAAATGTAACTGTTCAGGAGGAAAAAAAAACAAAACAAAACAAAACCCAGACCTAAAAATTGCCACAAATCAATGTTTGTCTAGTAGATACAGAATTGCTTTAGCATTCTTAGTCTTTTTTTTTTTTTTAGCATTCTTAGTCTTTAATTTTCTATTTGAATGAGTCTTCTTTTTAAAGTAAACAATGGAAAAAAGAGAAAAGTTTGAAAATTTTCAACTCAGAGGGGGAATGTCCTTCATTTTGCTCTAGTGTTTTAAAAGCAGCTAGATGTGTTCTCCAAATAGAAGGAAAGAGGGTGATATTAGAAAAACATAAATCAACCCTGAAGTATGCAATTATTATGAGGTATGACTCTCCCTTAAAACTTTGCTGAAAATTATAAGGAATAATAAACACTTCTAAATTATTTATGCTCTCCTAATATGCTCTGACTTCCCATTTCTGCTTTTAGAAACTTTGATTTTATAATCTGTTTTATTTTTATTTACTGAATTACGGAATGATGAGTAATATTATTATTGCACAAGTGACTTAGACTATTATAAGCTCTCCTTTGGTTACTGTGGCATGCTTCAACATTTTTAAGAAAGGCCGAATGGGTAAAGTTGCAAGTGCTAAATGTCCTGTTATTACCTAGGACTTCAACCACCCTAAGTATGTCCTGCTGCTCACACATGTGGATTCCTGAAGGCTTTTTAGCAGGAGTTGGTGGCAATTGTTGCATCTGTAAACTCTGTGAATTTGCGTGTGGCTGGTCTGGCCGCAGCTCTGCCTCAAACCTCCAGTCATGCAAGAGAAATGGGGCTCAGGCCTCTAGAAAGAAGGCTGTAAAGAGGAGTGTGCTGGTTGGTGTTTATGAGTGTTTGTGTTCCATCCCATGTCATCACATATAAATTAAGATGGCTAGCCATTTTTCTACTCTCTTGTGTTTTTTTCCTCTTAGGAAGAGAACATATTTTTGAGCTGTTATGTAGCTGGTGCAGATCTGTTTTAAAATTTAGCACACTAGATGCTACATTTCGTTTCTTCCCAGTATTGATGATTAGTATGAATCACTACCTGATGGAGAACTCCATGCCTGTTTATTCATTCTGAGACTGTCAGGACTAACCCGGACTAATCATGTTTGTTCTCTGCACCATCACGGTCTGGTTGGCCCTTTGTCCTCTCAAGCTTGGTCTTCTTTTTGATGTGCTTGGGTGTGCCCGGGGCGGGCTGTGCGACTCAGCGCTGCACTCCTTGCCTGCATTCTCGGCGTCTGCACACCCTGTGGAATGACAGGCCTTCATTTGCGCCCTCTCGGTGCCCTGGCACTCTTTGCCCCTGCCGGAGTCCTCATGGGAAATGGCTTCACATGCCTGCATTCAAGTTCATTAAAAGCCCTGTTTCTCTGACATAATCAAAGCATTCAGTCTCTCATTGATCAATCTACAGACCAGCCAAGCAATTGAGAAAAAAATTCCTCTTAGTTCTCAAAGGTTCATAGTGTTTGGAAATTATTGAACAGGTGGCAGATACTTTCTGTTTTCACTAACAAAAGGCAGAGTACCTGCCTGGGGTTGGGGAGGGAGGATGATAAATCTGTTAAGGCCACCCCAGGCCACCTCCCTGGCTGCAGAGAAGCCAAAAAGTACACAGACCCCTGATAAGTAAATGATGAGGAGCACTTGGGTTTATCTTCTCAGGGGCCAGATCATGTTAGGGAACCCTTGGTAAGATCCTTTCTTATCTGTTCGTAGGTGGTCACCATCTTGATTCTCATTCTGCCGCCCTCCCCTGTGGGGAGAGATTGTCAAGTGGGTTAAATGATAGGATCTAAAAGAGACCCTTTCATCTAGGTGGGAAGAGGCTATTAAAACAGGTCTCTAAAAGTACTGGATTCCGAGAAATCAAGGGCGTAGTACACTCTGTGGTACAGGGAATTTTGACCTTGGAAAGTGTCCTATTGTTCACCTAATTATTTGGGAATGTTTATTTTTAAGATTTTATTTTTTTTATTTGATACATATATATATATATATATATATATAGAGAGAGAGAGAGAGAGAGAGAGAGAGCACAAGTAGGGAAGGGCAGAGGGAGAGGGAGAAGCAGACTTCCTACTCAGGGGGGAGCGGATCTGGGACTTGATCCCAGGACTCCAAGATCATGACCTGAGCCAAAGGCAGACGATTAAACGACTGAGCCCCCCAGGTGCCTCTATTTTGGGATATCTTAAAGACTAGTCCTATCGTGCATTGACTTTGATCATTGAACAGCACTACTAGAAGTAGACAACCAGAGATAATTCGATACCTTTAGCTTCGGCCCCTAACCGAGAAAATTACTTATTTGCCTAGTGATTTTCCACCACGGTTTTGCTGTTCTTCTTAAGGAGCCTGTGGGAAATGTTATCACACAGGTTATCTCATTTAATCTATTCCAATATTATGAGGTGGATATTATTTATCACCATCTTCAAATATAATACCTGAGAAGAGAACTTAGCCTTTGTCTTGAGTAAAGCTGTGCTTCTTCCATTACTGCAAAGGCTCCCGTCTTGTGTGGGAAGAGAGGATAAAAAACAGATCCACAGATGCATAATTCTTTCTTTAAAATTATCCTGCTGCTCATTTCCATCTGGTTCCATCTACAGAACGATGCGCTTTGCTACCCCACTATCTTCTTTCCTATGGTAGAGCCACTGCTCGGAGGTAGGCCTGGCTCTAAGGATGCCTCAGTTGTGTTAATAGTATTTTCGATCTCACGTTGGCACCATTTTAATGAATGTTTGTCAGCAGGATTTGACTCCTAAAATAAACTACATGGGAAATCTACAGTCCTTTTGAAGATGTGCTCACCCTAAAATAAATAGGTAGGAAGCTAGTTATATGGCAATTTAACCAATACTTTTTGATGGGATTCTTGTTGCAGAAAGTTCCTCGTTCTCTTAACATTTGTGCTCCCCTTAATAGTAACCCAGTTTCTGCTACACGCAGGGCTGTGGAGTTGCAGGCCACATTTTCCATCACCCGCAGCAGCTTGGTTTGGTCACATGACTGAGTCCTCACTGGTGGAACATGAGTGGAAGTCATATGGACAACTGGTCTATCCCTTCTCTAAAAAGAACTTGCTTGCCCTCCGTGTATGCTGCCCTTCCTTCCTGAAAAGCTGGACAATGGATGTGGCATTGATTCAAAGGCAGGCGAGGCAATGTCTTGAGGCAGCCATTCTCAATCCGTTGTCCTCAGACTTCTAGGGATCCCTGAGACCCTTTCAGTGGGGCTACATTGTCAAAACTATTTCAATAATAATGCTAAGATGCTGTTTGCCTTATCCACTGAGTGGATATTTGCTCTGATGGTGCATAAGCCATGGTGGGTGGAGCTGCGAGTGCCTTAGCGTGAATCTAGGTGGTGGCAGCAAGCAATCCTTATATTCTTTGCAGCCACAGACACAAGAAAAATGGCAGTTTCATTAAAAAATATCCACGATGAGGCAGTCACACACAATGATCAATATCGTTAAATCGAGACTCTTAAATTCAAGAGTTATGTTTGATAGTATGTGGGGGGGAAATGAAAAGTATGCATGACACACCTGTGTAAGCTCCTATGGGATTGTCTTGAGGCAAAGCACTTCTGCAACTGGTGAGTGGAGAACTGAACTATTCACTTTTTTCCTGCTGTCACACCATTTTTACTTGGAAAAACAACTGGCAGACAAACCGTGGTTATTCAGATTTGGGCACTTGGCAGGCATTTTCTTGAAAATGAATGAAGGAAGCTTGTTGCTTCAAGAAAAGCAACTGAGAGTATCTGTTGCCAGAGATAAGATTGAAGATTTAAAGAAAAAAAAAAAAACTAGAATTGTTAAAGTTGTATCTGCCACTGTGATAGCTTCCCGATGTTTAAAGAATTTTCAAAATGAGATTTGGTTGTGATATTAACAAATGTTGTTTAATGTTGTATAATGAAATGTTCTAATAGTCAAATGTATGCACGATTTAGTGAGCCGATATTTTCCAAATGATGAATATGTGACGTCACGAAATCACTCACGTGGAAAAATATCAAAGGGAAAGCTGGAACAGTGGATTTCCACGTGACAGAGGATGAAAACTACATTAATGTTGTTTCAGGCCCCACACTGCAACCAACCTTTAATAAAATACCACTTGTCAAGTTGTGGTGTAGTATTAAATAAGCATATCCACAATTATTTGAGAAGTCTTTTAAACTACTTCCTCTTTTAACAGTTAAATGATTGTGAAAATGGATTTTCTTCATATGCTTCAACCAACATATCACGTTACAACAGATTGAGTACTGAAGCAGATAGGAGAATCCAGCAGGCTTCTGCAAAGCAAGTCATCCAAGAGATTGGCAAAATGTAAAACGATGTCATTCTTCTCAATAAACTTTCATTTGAGTTTTGGAAAATACAGTTATTTTTTCATTAAAATCTATTTTGTTTATGTTAAAAAATAATGGCTTTATTGTTTGTGGTAGGCTGAATAATAGCCCCCTTAAGGGATCCACATCGTAATAGGTAGAACCCATGCATAGCTCACTTGATTAGGGGACTTTACAGATGTGATTAAATTGAGGATCTTGAGATTGGGTGCTATTGTGGGTTATAGGGGTGGGCACCCTGTAATCACTAGGGTAACTTGAAGGAGGGAGACAGGAAAGCCAGGAGCAGGGAGAGGAGATGTAGTGAAAGAGCCACAGATTGAAGTGATGCGCCTTGAAGATGGAAGGAGAACCATCGTTCACATAATGCAGGCAGCCTCTGAAGCTGCAAAAGGCAAGGGGAGGGATTCTCCTCAGAAGCCTCCAGAAGCAATGATGTCCAGCCAAGATCTCCATTTTAGATTCATGGCCTCCAGAGCTATAAGAAGATAATGTATTGCTTTAAGCCCCTACATTGGAGTAATTTGTTACAGCAGAAACAGGGAACGAATATAATGTTATTTTTAAAAGAATTAAATCAATACGTTAAACATGTCTTAGTTTTCATTCTGCATATGATAAATACTGAGAGATACATTACATGCAAACAAAAGCTCTTTGGAATCCCAGCAATCTTCAAAAGTATAAAGTATTCTGAGGATAAAAATTCTGAGAACTGCTGCCTAAGAGATGGCAAAGCACCAAGATGGAAGAAATATGAATCCCTGAATGAATTTATAAGCTCAGCTGCCTTGCCAGGCTGAATTGTCTGCTCATCTCTGGACTGCTATTTGCATAAGAGATAAACTATCTTATTTAAACTGCCGCATTTGAGATCTCTGTGTTACAGCAACCTGACCCATACCTAGATAAAGTTATCCTTGTGTTTTCTTCTAAGTGCAGAATTCCATTTAAAAGCCAATTATAATTCATTTCATGAAGATTTTTAATTCTCATCTGATTTTTAATTAAAAAAAAAAAGGTCAAAATAAAATTAGAGATAGTTTTAGGAAAGTTTATCCTTTCCCTATTAAATGCTGCTTCTTACTAATATTGAGACATTATTTTCTCAGTTTTAGAGAAAAAATAAAGTCTTTAATATGATCTCCCTAATCTGGGGATGCCCAGGTGGCTCAGAGGTTTAGTGCCTGTCTTCCACTGAGGGTGTGATCCTGGAGTCCAGGGATCGAATCCCGCATCGGGCTCCCTGTATGCAGCCTGCTTCTCCCTCTGCTTGTGTCTCTGCCTCTCTCTGTATGTCTTTCATGAATACATAAATAAAATCTTAAAAAAAAATATGATCTCCTTAATCCTTAGATTGAGATGAGAACTTCTACCAGCAATTATTGGTATGATCATTTGCTGTTGGTGCTTTTGATAATTTTTGCTATTCTTTGGATCTATCAGCAAATTGAAACCATTTTGAGAAATTAAAATAATGATGCTTATAATTTTGCCTCTGAAAGTATCTTGGTGTTTTGCTTTTTTTTTTTTTTTAATTTCTAATCACTTGATAAGGCAGGTTGGGAAGAAGCTATTACCATTTGGCAAGTGAGGATGTAATAGGAATGCAGAAAAAGTATGAGACTTGATTCAAATGATAGAAGTATCTCATGGCAGGGCCAATCTAAAACCAATTTTATGCAGATGTACTAAAAGAGCGCAGTTTTGTTGATAGCTTAAACTGGCTATTTTCAGAATATTTGGTAGATTATTAGCTGGTAACTGTTAGATAGAAATAACTGGTTTCCAAATAGCTTTTTAAATAAATGTGTAACCTATCAAAATTCCATAGGCAGTGAATTTTTACCTACATTCATTATTATGAGTAATAATCATTAGAATAACAATTTAAGGACAGTAACAAATATTACCACAATATCCTCAGTTGTGCTGTTTACCTAAGAAAAGACTCAAGGTCTAGAAGCTTTAAGTGAATAGCGTGAAACCTGAAAAAGTTACGTCAATAAAGTAAAAATAAGCTAGAAGACTTAAATAGCTAGAAAGACCACCAAGTCTGTATATATAAAAGGAAGCAGCGGGAGTAGACAAGATGTCACATCACAGAACATATCCTTTGTGAGAAAAAGCTAAGATATTCAAAACAACAATGTCAGAATAAACTTGCATATATTCACATGGCACATGACATTATGATTATTTTCTTCTGACAGAAATAAATTATATAAATAGGACATCAAAAGGAGTATGTAGCTTTGATCTCATTTCTAATTAATTGCACCCAGAGAATTTTCAGATCATATAAGTGTGGGATAGTAAGTGTTACTTATGTAAATAATTAATAAGCATCTATGATCTATTGGGCTTTTATCTGTCCTTCCAAAGAGGGGAAGTTCTGCACAGTTCAGCCAGTAAGAAATAAACTCTTCATTTAACTCTCTTCTCTAGGCTTATTTCTTTACAACTTGGTGAAATTTCCTCAGAAGCAAAGCCATTTCCATAATCTTGTTTAGAAGAGCATATTCTAGAGCACAAGCTACAATTAAGAGTTCCTTTCTAAACATATGCGAGGCAGAGTTTGGATTTGCCACCCACATCTGATCTCTTCTTTTTCCATAGAGATAGGATCGTAGCTAGTTTTAAGTGTCCAACAAAGGACTTCAGTTTTTAGGCCCCCAGCAATGAGGTGTGTCCATAGGACCATAGGATGTGGCAAAGGAATGTGAATGGAAGTGAGGTCTTTACCTCCTACTAACTTCCTGAAGGGGAAAGTTTTGTCCCTGGACAGCTGCTGATGTTCAGAGCCGCCTTGAGAGCCATGTGGTAAAGATGCCAAGGCTACGGATGCCTTGGGTCCCTAAAAGACCACATGGAACAGAACCTCCCTCCGACAAATGCTGACCTCAGACTAACAATAAAGAGAAGGAGTCTTCTTTGTTGCTTAAACCCCCTGCTAATGATACATTGCTGAAGAAATTAAATGGAATCAAACGGGTTTTAAATTCTTTCTAAACCTATATTTATAAACCCTAATCAGACTAATTCTGCTTCTGTGAAGTAGGTGAAATCTGCCTATAGAATCGGATCTTGGTAATTTGCCACTCTGCTCGGTGTAGATTGTTTCAGGAGTGGGAAGAGTAAAAATTGGAGCCATTCTTTTTTTTTTTTTTAAAGTAGACTCCATGCTCAGCATGGAGCCCAAGCTGGGGCCTCAACTAACCACCATGAGATCAAGACCAGAGCTGAGATCAAGAGTCATACATTTAACCCACTGAGCCATCCAGCCACACCTGGAGCCGTTCTTTATGAGCATCCTCAAATTCTCTCCACCTTAAGATTTCTCACTTTACATATACACCCTCTTTCTATATTCTTTTCACCAAAAATCTTTATCCAAAGTGTTCAGGCACTGGCTCTTATGGTTTTTTCCCCTATCATATTTTTTTCTTTGGTCTTTTCCTCTCTGCACTGAAATATACTCTGGTCTTCCGTATACTATAAAGCATTTTCTTTTAGTTGTAATTCTATTTCAAGTTATCACCTTATCTTTTTCTGCTCCTTATCTTTCTTCTCCTTTCTCCGGTCTTTCTCAAAATTCTTCAAGGAATATTTAACCCTTTCTGCCCCAGTTTCATATAACTTATTTCCCAACCCCATTCTTATACAAAAACTTCTTTACTGGGCAGCCTGGGTGGCTCAGCAGTTTAGCGCTGCCTTCGGCCCAGGGCCTGTTCCTGGAGACCCGGAATCGAGTCCCACATCGGGCTCCCTGCATGGAGCCTACTTCTTCCTCTGCCTGTGTCTCTGCCTCTCTCTCTCTCTGTCTCTCATGAATAAATAAATAAAATATTTAAAAACAAAACAAAACAAAACTTCTTTCCTTAGTATGCATGAATCCAATTATGTCTCTGTTAGTGTTATTCTTTCTAAGGATTTGTACAATATTATTGATACTATCTTTTTGTTCTACTTCTTTGACCATTGCTCTGAAACCTCTACTTTGTCTCATCCCCACCTGGTTCAAAATATATATAACTCCTGAGACCTGTCCTTCAACTTCTCTTTCTCTGTCTTGACTATCTGCCCCCATGGATTGTCTTATGAGGGTGAACCTCCATCTATTATTTATTGCTTTTGTATATTTATATGAGTGACTTACCAGCAACTCAAGGTCAACATTCTCAAAAGAGTAATCACATTCCTCTCACAAAAATTACCTCTTACTCCTGATTTCTACATTTCTCCTCGTGGTTACATTGTTTTTCCCACACTCAGACTTGAAATTTCACAACACATTTTTAACAAGTCTTTCCCTTATCCTTCCCAACATTGAGCTATCTGCTCTGTCTTTAGTCTTGTCTTTTTGTCTCTACTTTTGAAATAATCCTTAGGTCCATTCCTGTGTTGACCTACCCCTGACTAACACTGTAATGCAGGTTCAAATTCTTATCTTTCCTAGGCTTTTGCAATATTCTCCGCAACTCTAAATCTTTCCCACCCTTCAGTCCCACTCATATGCCACTGTCATAGTAACCTTTCTATTGTGCAGAAGTCAGCGTATCATTTTTCCCAATAAGAAAAATCTCCAGTAGCTCCCCATTGCTTACTTTTTAATTTAAAATTCAATTTAATTAACATATTGTGTATTATTAAATAAAGTGAAGACTTCTGTTGAATTACAAGACCCTTTGCATTCTGGTCTTAAGGTGCCTTCTAACCCTATTTTGTACAAGATGTAACTCATCAGTCAGCCAAATTGATCCCTTGATCTCTCCCTGATATGTTCTAACTTTTCCCACCTCCGTGGCTTTCCCTTATGTAATTCTCTTTCCTGGAATGCTACTGTCCTTGTCTTCATTGGATGAGTTCTTGCCCCATCTTACTCCGTCTTCAGGCTAAGCTTTAATGCCACCTCTTTCATAAGAGGAAATAGTGCCCTGTCTAAACACTATAGCAGATCACCTGAATCATTCTTATGTCACCCTTCAATGATGTGTGAGCTATTGTCATATGGTGCAGGAGAAATAAGACAATATTCGAAGTCGAACACTGGCTTCAGTCTTGGCTCTGCCACTAGGTGAGCAAGTTATGTTACCTCCTCAGTCTAGTTTTCTATGTATGAAATGCAGGTAATAATATCTATTCTGCCTCAGGATTTCTCAGAGGATTGTATTAGACCATGTACCAGATAGAGTTTGGTAAATTATTAAACACCTTATAAACATTACTTGTTAATATTATGATTATCTATTGTTAGAACCTCATTTCTCCAAATACTTTAAGCTTCTCAGATATAGGAATAATGTGTTGTCTTTTCCTTCTCTCTTGAAATAATTGCCAGAGCGAACTTGTACATAGAATTTGCTTAATACATATTTGTTGAACAACAACAACAACAGAAACAAACCTAGAATTAAAAGGAGAACCGAAAAATAAGACATTCAAATGGTCTGCCTATATAATACTCTCCACCTGAGTGTGATGACACAAAGTTAGAAGAAACTTCATATTTTTATTTGACAGGTCATGTTATTTACATTGCTTAAGGTTCAAAATGACTACATATTAGTCTACAGGATAAGGAAACACAAGTGTGTTATCGCTTAAATATTAAAATACTCCCCAATACTTTAGGTACACACATAGAATGAAGTGATTTTCCTTCTCTCTGTTTAAAGAATCCAAAACCAAAAACCAAAATCCAAGGATTTAATGCAGGTGGAAATGCCATAAACATGCCAATTTCTTTAGAACATTAGGTGGATGGTATTCATTACTTCAAGGCAAATCCGTGCAAGTGAAATCATCGGGCAAGCATTTGTTGATATCACACAGTGATTTGTATAAATCAAAACAAGAAAATCTCTGTTCAGACAATAAATTCCTCTGGAGGTTGATTAGAAAAAGAAAATTTTTAAAGAGGATTAGAAGATAATTTTCAGCAGGAGGCCAATAACATATAAAAACATAGTCATTAGCATTCTCTGGGGATGAATAAGAGTTAGACAAACTGGAAGGAACAAGGCATTCTGATCTCTGCTAAGGGGCTTCAAAATTAAGTGCCAGAACCATCTTATTGGAGACTGAGTGCTTTGTGTATAATTGTCTTACCAATAGGCTTATTCCAAAAAAAAACAACAAATAGATTCATATATCCCCAAATGAGAAAAAATGTACTTTTTATCCACATGAGCATATATTATTATGAGAAACTTAGAATTTTAACGACTTTATTATTCTAACAAGGAGAACAGCAGCTAACACTTGGAACTCCGTTTCCCACAGTCTCCCCTTTCTACACCCGTTAGGACTGCTGCTTAGCAAACACCACAGGCTCCTTGGGTCTGGGTGTGGTGGCTGCATGTGCAGGGCCACCTGCATTCCATAAATGTTCTTCCGGTGTTCCGTACCAGGCTCAGAATTCTCTGGAATGTCTTCAGTGAATTGCTGTTAGGAAGGTCCCTGCATTATTCCCCTTGGCTGTTCTCTCATTTTATCTTTCAGATCAGTAGCACCAAAAACACTGCCAGGAAAGAGCAGTTGAACGGTTGCACTCCTTTCTCAGTGGTTCCAAAAGAGGTGCCTTTGCAACAGATTTTTAAGGTAAAATGTTAACATACGTTGACATAACTGTTGTTAAAAAGAAAGTGAAAGGAGGTTAAAGGAGGGGCACCGGGGTGGCTCAGTGGTTGAGCGGCTGCCTTTGGCTCAGGGCCTGATCCCCGGGTCCTGGGATCCAGTCCTGCCTCAGGCTCCCTGCAGGGAACCTGCTTCTCCCTCTGCCTGTGTCTCGGCCTCTCTCTGTGTCTCGTGAATAAATAAATAAAATCTTTTTTTTTTTTTAAATAAATAAAATCTTAAAAAAAAAAAAAAGAAAAAAGAAAAGAAAGAAAGGAGCTTAGAAGAAATCATGTGAATAGGACTTTGAAGTCTGCATAGAAGGGAGTTTTGGTTGCTGCCTTTTTACACACCCAGACTGCTAAGGTGGGAGCATCTCACCCATCCCTCCCTGGGCACCTGGGGACCAGCTTGGGCTCCCTGCACCCCCCCTCGGCCCACCCAGGCACGTTCCCCTCCTGTTACACTCTCACTTCTCCTCTCTGAGCAACGCTACCTTTCCAGCATGTTTCTCTAGGTGCCCAGGCCCCAGGTGTGTGATTGCACCTTATTTTTGGAAGGGCCGAGGTGAGGAGTGGCAGTTTCCTTAAGCATTACTGAATGTAATTCCCCACGTTGCCAGCAAAGTGACAAACCAACACACGAGTGTGTGCCTCAGCCCACACTTTGCAGGAGAGCAGGATTTGGCCTGAAACCACCAGTGGGTCCCTCTCCTTCCCCTTTTTGGACTTGTTGGAGGACTTCTTTTCTTCTTTCTTTTTTTGGCTTTGTGTTTTGCTTGCTCCCTACCTCCCTTGGGCATCCTGGAGCTGACTCGGTGCTGGCTCTTGGTTTGGGTCCCCTGTTACGAATACTGCTGTCGTGTATTCCTCTGCTCCACAAACAGAAATACAGCATTTCGTTTGTTCCGAAGAATGCTTTTGGCACATTTAGACTCAAAATAACATTATAGTTGGAGAAAAATGCATGCATATGGACACACACACACACCCCTGAAATGTTTCATATATTTTAATACCAGTTTCTTTGTTTTCTGGCTTTGAAGTTAATATATTCCAAAACTTGAAGGATTAAAAAAAAAAAAGAAAAAAAGAAAAGAAAAACTGTGACAGGATCATTTTTAATGTTCTATTTGGAAACTTTTCTCCACTTAATGTACTGGCTCGGACCTGCCAGTCATTCATGGATTTGTTCAACAAGTGAATGTTTTTCTACTGCCTCGTAAATGCCAGACACGTACTAGGCACCTGCAGGTTTGGGGACGAGGGGGATGGCCTGGGAGAGAGGAGCCCTGGTCTATAAGACATCAGCTATGCTGTGGGGGACTCATAATTTAACAGGCCATAGGAGAGCAAAGAGATGGACATGTAAATAATTAATTTTACCTCAACTCATTAAGTGTTGCAATAAAAGTAGATATAAAGTCCTGAGGCAGTAATTACCAGGCACTGTGGCTCAAGGAAGCAGGAAATGCCTCAGAGACTAGCCTAATAATTATGATGCTTCTGCTGTACTTTGTACCATTGTTTAAGATTTATGTCCAATCTTAAACCATATGACCTATTCTTTTTACTTGCTCGTGGCTCTCCTTGGGGAAGATGAAGGGAAAGAAGTAGAAATTACCTCAGCTACCTTTCTGCTCCAGGACTGCGGCCTTGACTTATTTTTGTAAACTTTCTGATGATGCTTCCTGTAGGAGAGAAGCTTTATGCCTGGAGAGGCCGTTGGAGATGAGGCCCAGTGCTCAATGTGGGGATCCTGGGGATCCCCGTTCTGTGTGCCAAGTATTATATTATCCTGGGGAAACATTTGAGGAAGTAGAGACTCTAATATGTTCCTAGAAGGCAGAGAACAATCATCTGGTAAATTCTTTTTTACTCCCTCAGGACCCGGACGTGTGTCCACTGCCTCTCTCAGGTGACTGACCGAGAGAGACAACAGGTGGGCCTGTGCTCTTGCTAGAATTAGAAACTTGCAAATACGCATCATCCATCTTTCACTGAACTTTCAGGTTTTTTTTTTTTTTTTTAAGCATTTCTTAGGCTATGATGGTTCCTGAATTAGTATTTCAAAGTATTCAAAGTATTTTCAAAGTATTATGGCCATCCAGATATATCGCACATGAGGCCTAAGACACTGCAGCGCATATGAAGGCAATTTGTCAACTGGGGAATCCTGAATGATCCAATCAATCAGTATTATCTTTTGCTGAAGAGACTCCCCCCCCTTTGATGTCAGCATAAACCGCACATATTTCGGTGGGTAAGATAGAGATGTCATTTTGCAAACAAATTTTCAAGAGACTCTTTCTTCTCTTGTCTTCGTGATCGAAATGTGGTCCCACATCTGCTAGCCAGGCCCCAGGGTGCTTTTTACTCCCTCTCTTCTAGTGCTTTCAG
This sequence comes from Canis lupus baileyi, assembly GCF_048164855.1. Classification (NCBI taxonomy): domain Eukaryota; kingdom Metazoa; phylum Chordata; class Mammalia; order Carnivora; family Canidae; genus Canis; species Canis lupus. Next base: position 17,248,831 of record NC_132852.1, read on the forward strand.
GGCAAAGCACAGGGATGAACTTTCCTTGAGTTTGCTTCTTGGCAATTTTAGCACCTGTCCTGGTTTGCTGGGGCTGCAGTGTGAGCCACATTTCTTCCCCCTGGAAGATAGAGAGTTTGTCTTCCCATACAAAGGACGAGTGTCGATCACTTTTTTACCTGGCCTTCCATTTGTCTTTCAGTACATTTTCAATCTCTTTCCTCCATCATTCCCAACGGTTTATTTTCCCCCCAAGAGGAGAGAAATGCCATTCCTGGCTTGTCTTGCCTAAGCCTGTCCCTCTTCCTGCTCACAGGACTTCAATTGTTACGAGAGGTTTGCGTTCCTACATGTCTTTTTTGAGTCACAGACCGCAGTGTTTAACATGGGAAGATCACTGCCGTAGCTGTTCAGGAAACGGAGAACATTAGTGAAATTCCTTTCATGAAAAAGCACATAAAAAAGGAACAGCATATCATTTTCATTTAATTATCTGAATCCAGAGCTTCTTCACTTACGAAAGCCAAACAGAAGTCCTTTTAAAAAACTGTCGTCCCAGTGAACCTACATTTTATTTTCTTTGGCTCATGTGTGATCCCTAAAGTGTGAATGTGTCAGCTGTCAACCTGCTGATCTATTTTGCATTGTCTCGATACTTTTTAGCCACTGGGTGAAAATATCCTTTACTCCTTACATATTTTGAAATTTTTAGAAGTCGACTTAGCATCAAAATTCTAGAAAACTCTGTACCTGTTTCTTTTCTCTCTGTCTTCCATCTCTTTGTTGTTGTCCACTGTTTCAGTGATGTGTTTGAAAGGAAGTTCAGTGAGCATTTAATTTTTTTTCTTAGATGCTCAGGATTGACTCTATGATAATTGATTTTGGTCCTTCCTTCTCTTAACTAAAGTCACCTGCTAAGTAACAGCCCTCAAGAGATACTATGGATTATTTTTACCCTTTCCTCCTTCTACTTCCTATGAGACACATCACATATGGTGATACGTGAGGCTGCTGTTTGGTTCTCAGTTCCTGTTACTTCCATGGATGGTGCCATAGGTTGGCAATTTTAACAAAGATAGTATTTCCATTTCCACCCATACTGCCAGCTACAACTCTGAATTGCTGGCCTGTAGCACTTTTTAATGTAGTTATATAGCTGTGTTTCAGTTAGTAAAAATGATATCACTCCTCTGCTGACGATGCCCATATTGCAAATATTTCAAATGTAAAGGAGATGAAAAATTATACTTAAAAATCCTCTGAGAGCTGTTTTGTATGAAAGGAAGGAAATATCTCCGTTTATGGTCAACACAGAGAGTGGAGCAGAACTGCTTCCTAATATTCCACACCCTCTTCTCTCATTAACATGTCATTTTGACATCCCCTTCTCTCTCATTAACTCCAATGTGCTTCCTTTTTCCCGTGAACTGAGGTCCTGTCCTATTTCTGGGGTCCTGTCCTATTCTCCCAAGTTCCAGCTAAGCATATTATGAATAGATTACTTGATAAACTAATTTCATCATTAATATTAATGACTCAGTTTGTTTCCCATACAATGTCTGCCTTAAAAAAAAAAAGATGTATTTATTCATTTGGGAGAGAAAGAGCATGTGTGTGAGTGCGTGTGGGGGAAGAGACAGAGGGAGAGAATCTTTAAGCAGACTCCCCGTTGACCATGGAGCCTGACGCAGGGTTTGAACTCATAACCCTGAGATCATGTTCCTGAGATCATGACCTGAGCCAAAACCAAGAGTCTGATGCTTAACCAACTGAGCCACACAGGAACCACACAATGTCTGCCTTGATTCAGGGTTTCAAATTTGAGGAATGATCAATAAGAGAATATTAGACACTCATATCTAGGTATTTATATTTAAAAATTCACAGAACCTTTAAGACTTTAAACCTTTAAAAGGAACAAGTGATTTAGCATTGGAAGAAACTCCTTCCCACTGCTTCCAGGGACTGTCACATCCTCCTTTTCATTCACTTAGTCACCCCAGTCACTTTTGCTCCTACTTTGTGTCTAGTACTGTATGAGTCATATAGATGAACAAAGCAGTTAGCTTTAAAAAGTGAGGTTTTCCACCCTCCTATGTCAGAGCCCAGAGATATCAAAAACTCAAATTCCTTTTACCTTCCTGTTGTACCATCATAACGTGAGTTTTTTCCTCATGACCCTAAAATGTTGGCTTGTCTTCTATCCAGACATCATAGGTCCAAGGAGAAAGGAGAGGGAAAGACCTTAAAGGCAGGGTGCAAAAGGCAAAGGTGCATGCCAGTTGAGTCTTACAAATCATTTTTGTGAGCCCCACTAGGAAACTTCCAATGATCTCTTACTAGCCAGAGCTGGATCCCATGACCACTCCTGCTTGGAAGGTGAGCCTTTTGGCTGGTCACCTTGCTGCCCGAACACCACCCAGGTCCTGTTTTAACTATAGACCGAGAGGGACACTTGGGTGGCTTGGGATGCTTGGGTGGCTCAGTGGTTGAGTGTCTGCCTTTGGCTCAGGGCATGATCCTGGGATCCAAGATTGAGTCCCACATCGGGCTCCCTGTGGGGAGCCTGCTTCTCCCTCTGCTTATGTCTCTCTCTCTCTCTCTCTGTGTCTCTCATGAATAAATAAATAAAATCTTAAAAAAAAAAAAAAAAAGACAGGGAGAGTGAATTCAGCATAAGAAAGGAGCCATGCTGCCACACGGATCTAGCCAGCTTGAGAGCTGGAGAATGCTAGATTTTTTTTTTTTTTTAAGATTTTACTTATTTATTCATGAGAGACACAGAGAGACAGAGACACAGGTAGAGGGAGAAGCAGGCTCCATGCAGGGAGCCTGATGTGGTACTGGATCCCAGGACTCCAGGATCACACCCTGAGCTGAAGGCAGGCGCTAAACTGCTGAGCCACTCAGGGATCCCTGGGGAAGGCTAATCTTAAGAAGTAATATTATCATGAATATAATGGAGAAGTGAACAGGCCAAAACAAAGGTGGAGTTCAAGCTGAAAGAACAACCTGGAATGAAGGTGAGTACTGAGATGGCTTGGAGCTTGGTACCTCAAAGAGTATGAAGAAAAACAAGTTGAAAATAATGCTGGTGGCAAGAGGGGAGCACAGCTCCCTATTAAGGCCAGTAGGATAAATAAAGGTGTCCTTTCAAGTAGCATTAGAAGTTTTAGATTTGAATCCATGGATACTGGAAAGTACTGGCATATTTTAGTGAAGGATTGGCTTCATGAGCTTTCATTTTTAGAACACTTGGATTTTCCCAACAGGGACTAAGGAGGATGAAAAGGAATAGGAAGGACCATTTTTCTTCAAGCAAGGATTACTGATGTTAGCCTGGGCTAGGCCAGAAGCGCAGGAACAGAGAGTGGTAGATCTGTTTAGGATGGCAGGACTTGGCAACTGTTCTGATGTGGTATGAGGCAGGAAGAGGGGACTCGTGTGAAGGAATGAAGAGCTCAGGGCGATGCCCGGTTTGCTGACCCAGAGACAGTGATGGTGTCGTGTGCTGAGTTGGGAAATGCAGCCTCTGGGGGAGGGTAGACAATGATGAGTTCCATCTTGGCCGCTGGTGCTTGAGGTGTTTGCTGGATATTCAAGGGGGGGGCTGTTTAATGTATAGATGGATGTTAGGGCTTAGAACCCAAGACAGAGCTCCGAACCCAGGTTACAATATCTTGGATATATGATTATAACTGAGGCCACGGGAATGGATGAGACTGTTCTAGGAGAGTGGATGGAGTATTGTTCGAGAAGGGTGGGTGCAGTAAGGAGCACAAGACAGAAGTCCTGTGCTTGGAAGAAGGAAACATTGAAGAAGGTGGCTGGAGGGACCGTGGTGAGTCAAGAAAGCAACTCTAAAGGGAGGACAGAGGTGTGACAGAGAGTTTCCAAACGGATAATGTCACAGCATCTCGTTCTGATGCTGCAGGAGTTTCATGAACCAGTCGGCTCTACAGACCTGGCCCAGTAATCTGTCACACCCAAGCAAAGTCCAGCAGAAATCAGGCCAACACACTCGGTGCCCGGCCCAGGAGAGCACTGGAGACAGAGTGCATCTACTAATCTCCAGTTTCCATCACAAAGGAGACAGGCAGGTCCTCAGGGAAGCAAAGAAGGACTTGAATAAAGATCATGTCAGATGCCTTCAGTCTGCTCTTCCTATTTCCTTAGCTCCAGTGGCCGCCCTGCTCCTATTCCAGCTCCTATTTTGTGTTTAGCTACAGAAATTTCTCTCAATTAAAATAAGACAGGCTCTAATTACAGTTATTTACTCTTTGGATAAAGGGTGTTTATGCCAAAGTGTTATTTTCTAGGCTTTAAAAAAACCTTAAATTCGAATGGAACAATAAGATTCATTTTATTTTAAATTTGTAAATGAGAACTGCAGATTATTGGGACAGTGGAAGCTTAGAAAAGAATCTTTCAAAGAATGCTCAGTGGATTGGGTAAGAACATTCAATAAATGCCCCCCGCTGCACTCCCAGCCTTCCCACTTGCCTAAAGAAGATGATCTCTGGACACAGGTGCTGGGGGTTAGTGCCAAAGGCTCCCGGCATGTCTGCCAGCTTTGACTACATGTTTAAGCTCTCCCTATAGACTCTGCCCTCTTGGCTGCTCCACTTTGGTCTTTCCACCCTACTTCCATCCCTTGCCTCAAGATTCCCAGATGCCAAGAGAACATTCTCTTGGTATCTTTCTCCTCTTTCTACTCTGCTGGCCCTGGACTAGGATTTCTCACTTTCCATGCCCTGAGACTGGACTACTGCTCAAAGGGTACCTCAGTTGTGTGTGAGAGAGATAGACATTGGATAGGAACTTAGAATCCTTTATAAAACACAAGGAATCTCAGCCAGGGGGCATTTAGATATGATACCCATGTGGAGAGTTGTAATTTCACTTACTGAGAAATTACATTGGAAGGTTTTGCCTATTTACATGTGGATAACTTGTGCGTATATATGTGTGAGTGGGGAAGATGGGAGGTAGGATGGGATGAATGAGACTGGTTGGTGCCAGGTTGACCAAGTTAAAAGGAAATAAAATACATGGTTTCAGATTTATGTATTAGATTCAGATTTTAGGTCCTGGAATACGAGGGGGAAATGCCTAAAACTGTGGTTTGTGTTAAAGTAAATTGTAATTTTTGGTATTAATGTTAACCCTTCGTATTCCTAATAATTATATAGTATAATAGGTAGGCATATTGTACTGTATAGGCAAGAATATATATGTATATTTTATGTATGAATTGAATCTACACACATATGTAAATCTCTGGCCAATTAAGAAATTCCATATTAGCCACCCACTTCTCTTTAGTTCATCAGCAATTTCCTTGAGCCACGTCATTTTTAAACAGCTGAATTCTATGGTGTTATATATGGAAGGCTCCAGAGCAAAGGCCCACCCCCTGTTAATAGGTCCATCATTATAGAGTTGGGTTACTCAAAATCCACCTTTTTTTTTAAAAGATGAAACTGCTTGAAAAACTGAATAAAAGTTAAAAATGAATTATCAAATTCTTTATTGTCACCTCAAACAACCCAAATGAGAAATAACTGACGATGTAGAAAGAATGCAGAAGGAACTCCTTCTGTTCTACAGAATGGTGGCCACGGAGTGGACCATATTTACCTTTTGAAAGCCAGTCTTTCAACTGCATTCATCTGTGATGATAAATTTAAGGCTTACATCAACGACGAGAATGGAAAGAGAAAAATGAAACCCTTTGCCAGAGCTAGGCTGGGCAGCTGTTATTTTTTGTTAGGAATATAAGAGTTTATAAGAAAGTAGCCCTTAAGGGATGAAATGCTTATATGTACAATCTTTATAGAGAAAGTCCTCAGGAAAAACCTACTAATAGAACCCTGTAAATATACATATCTAGAAACAGATGAGAACATATGATCTAATATACCCTCACAAGCCAGCAAAGTGCAAAATAACCCTGCATTCTTCCATTTTCCTTTAAAAAAGTCATTTATTTTTATGTTTGTCTTTTCAAAGAATGCCATGACAGGTTCTGACCTTGAATCTCTCAACCTGAGAAGATCTGCAACTTCTCTGCTGGATGGGCTGCTGCTCCTCATCCCCACGGGGCCTGGAACCAAAACTCCAGCCTGTTTAACCTCTGGGTGCTTTTAGAATGTGCAGATTTCCAGCCCCCCATCCAGCATTCTGGTTTAGCAGACCTGAGATGAACACAGGAATCTGCGTGTTTAACAAACAAATCAGTGAATTTTAATACAGGGGGTTTAGGGAATCCCACCAAGTAAGCACTGCCCTAGGGCTAATCTTGTTATTAATTAGTTATTGTCAGCTAAAAGCATTTCTTCCCTAGAGATGAGAAACAAAGCCCAAACTTAAAGCTTCAGGGAAAAATTTCAAATTGGCAATCATTTTCTAAAATGTTGTTTTCACCCTAAATTTCAAGAGCATCATTCCAGATAGTATTATTCCCATGCACTACTCAAAAATTTAAAATCTATTTCACTTTGAAAGAATTCTAGAAAGGTCAGTTTCAACAGGTGAGACCTGGAGCTACTATAGACTCAGTCTGTGCCTCTTTGTTCCAGCTCCAAACCCAACACCCACAAGTGATATTCAGATTTCTGCCCCTGAAATTCCACAGTGTCCTGGCAGCTAGATCATTGTGGCTGCCCTTAATTATTTACTAAGGCTGAATTCCTAAAAGTGGAATTTCTGGATCAGAAGCTAATGTTTAATCTAAAGGCTTTGTATGTATAGCCAAATCACAAACTTAAGTAATCATCATAACGAAATCAAACATGAATGCTTACAGCATGGGAGGCACTGGATTTGAACCTTCACTGTGACATTAAAATTTAACTTTCTCATTATGCCCATTTTAAAGATGGTTTAAAAAAAGCCTAAAGGACTTGAAAAAATTGGCCAATTTCACATATCCGGGAAGTAAGAAAACCAGAACTGGGACTTCATCTTCCTGAATGCAAACTCTTGTTGCTAACCACTTGGCCATGCTGCCTTTTGAAAGGTTGTGCTAATGGACACTCACACCAGGAGTGTATGAGCACTCCCGTTGCCTCACACTGCAGCCATCTCTGGATATAACTTTTTAAATTACCAGTTCTGTGGGAATACTTACTAGTTTAAGGAGTGAACTATTTTTTTTTTTTTTAACAGTAGTTCTAGAATTCAAGTTATAGCCATAGCAGAGAATAATTCCTTCCGTGAAGGTTTCCTACTGGGTAGTTGCTTTAGGAGGACAGACGACAGTGTTTAGATACTTGGTGGTAAACTGGTTCTCAGACCCTTTCTAATGCCATGTGTAGTTGAACTAGGTGCCGTGGTGGGACTAGAACGAATGCTGAAGTGCCTGTCACTGATTATTCGACTTTAATTGAAGAATTTTAATTGGTTTTATTATAATCTATTTACATATGACTTCTGAGCTCAATTTCTCCCCACGTGGATTTGATATTGTTTTGAATCTTCAAATACATAATAAATAGGATAATTCAAAAGAAAACAAAAGAACTAATTTTAGTTAAATGAAAAGAGGAAATAAACGTATGAGGTGCAGGGTGTAGAGTTTGGTTATTATAGCAGCCAAGTTCTTTTTAAAAAATTTTAAATTCAATTAGCCAACATCTCAATTAGCCAACATCATTAGTTTCAGATGTAGTTTTCAATAATTCATCAGTTGCATATAACACCCAGTGCTCATCACATCATGTGCCCTCCCTGATGCCTGTCACCTACCTGCCCCATCCGCCCTCCCTTCCTCCCCTCCACTCCAGCGACCCTCAGTTTGTTTTCCAGAGTTAAGAGTCTCTCATGGTTTGTTTCCCTCTCTGATTTTTTCCCAGTTTCCCCTTCTTCCCCTATGATCTTCTGCACTATTTCGTATATCCCACATATGAGTGAAAACAAATGATAATTGTCTTTCTGTGATGGACTTATTTCACTTAGTATAATACCTTTCAGTTCCATCTATGTCGATGTAACTGGTCAGTGTTCATCCTTTCTGATGGCTGAGTACTATTCCGTTGTGTATATGCACCACATCTTCTTATCCATTCATCTGTCGAAGGACATCATGGCTCCTTCCACCGTTTGGCTATTGCGGACATTGCTGCTATGAACATTGGGGTGCAGGTGTCCTGTCATTTTACTACATCTGTATCTTTGGGGTAAATAGTAGTGAACTTGCTGGATCATAGGGTAGCTGTATTTTTAACTTCTTGAGGAACCTCCACACTATCTTCCAGAGTGGCTGCACCAGTTCACATTCCCAGTGTAAGAGGGTTCCCCTTTCTCCACATCCTCACCAACATTTGTTGTTTCCAGTCTTGTTAATTTTAGCCATTCTCACTGGTGTAAAGTGGTATCTCATTGTGGTTTTGATTTGTATTTCCCTGATGATAAGTGAGTGGGACATTTTTTTCATATGTGTATTGGCCATTTGTATGTCTTCTTTGGAGAAATGTCTGTTTGTGTCTTCTGCTTATTTCTTGACAGGATTCTTTGTTTTTTGGATGTTGAGTTTGATAAGTTCTTTATAGATCTTGGATGCTAACACTCTGTCAGATATAGTCATCTGCAAATATCTTCTCCCATTCTGTAGTTTGCCTTTTAGTTTTGTTGACTATTTCCTTTGCTGTGCAGAAGATTTTTATCTTGATGAAGTCTCAATAGTTCATTTTTTGCTTTGTTTCCCTTGCCTTTAGAGATCTGTCTTGCAAGAAGTTGCTGTGGCCAAGGTCAAAAAGATTGCTGCCTGTGTTCTCCTCTAGGGTTTTGATGGATTCCTGTTTCACATTTAGGTTTTTTATCTATCTTGAGTTTATCTCTGTGTATGGTATAAGAAAGTGGTCCAGTTTCATTCTCCTGCATGTGGCTCTCCAATTTTCCCAACACTTTTTATTGAAGAGACTGTCTTTTTTCCATTGCATATTCTTTCCTGCTTTGTCAAAGATTACTTGATCATAGAGTTGAGGGTCCATTTCTGGGTTCTCTGCTCTGTTCCATTGATCTATGTGTCTGTTTTTTTGTATAGCAGCCAAGTTCTAAATTTAGCTGAGTTCTTGACAATGGAAACATAAAATGTTCCATAGTTCCCACTGGCCTTATCAAATGGAAGCATGTAAGTTTTTCTGGAGAGCAAGCTTTCTGGCTCTAAAATAAAGGATATGAAATAGGGGTACCTGAGTGGCATAGTCAGTTAAAGGTCCGACTCTTGGTTTTCAGCTCCAGCCCTGATCTCAGGGTTGTCAGATGGGGCCCTGCCTTGGGCTCAGAGCGTGGAGTCTGTTTGGAGTTTCTCTCTCTTTCTCCCTCTGCCCCTCTCTATGCGTGTGTGCTCACCCTCTCTCTCCATCAAATAAATAAATCTTAAAAATAAATAGAATAGAATAGAATAGAATAGAATAAAATAAAATAAAATAAAATAAAATAAAATAAAATAAAATAAAGGATACTGGATAAACTAATGGTTGATGCCTTCAGGCTACAGTGTTATAAGCAGAAATAGCCTTCAAATGAATACTTTTCATGTGATGCAAAAGAGATGTGCTTTTAAATAAAATTATACTTGTGAAAATTGTCTTCTAAAAGTTTAAGAAAATGAGGTGACCAACCACTGTAAGTGGGAAATAATGACCTCAATAATTCTATTTCTAAATGATTTGATACTATCAGTTTTCTGATCCATGAGTGTATAGTGTTTCACAATCTAAGCTCCTGGTGACTATTGAGTAAGACACTGAAAATTATCTTAATATGGACCATTCACGCTTCAAAATATATTAATTCTTAAAGCTTTTAAGTGTGCCTGAGTATTGAAAATTCACGGCTTTTTCTCTAATCACAACAAGCTCATAACTTCTGTGTGGAATCCACCCTCCAAAAAATGCCTTGCCGTGCAGAGCTATTCTTTGGGTAAAATATAACTGAGGTATATTATCTTAGCAGGTCTAAGGTTGTTTGCATTTTTCAAAGCCTAAATTTATGATCAACACGGACAGAATGAGAGTGCTGGCAGCCATCATTTTAGCTAATTTCCAAGGTGGTTTAACCACGATTATTTTTGAAGAATCAAGGATTTCTTCCTTAAAATATAATGTTGGAAACTTTCAATCCAGTATTTCTACTTTTGGATAGTCATTCAAAAAGTATTTGAAATGTGGGCAAAAATTTTGATCTTTAGTTTTGCTATTTGGGACATGAGACCTTATGAGCCCTGGATACTTGCCTGACTGTATGGAAGCATTTTAATATGGTACCCTGGAGTATTTAGCTTATGGTTTAGAGAACACTTAGAATAGAAGCTCCTTGAGGAAGGTAATTTTGTGTGTTTTGTTCTTTCCCATATCCCTAGTATCAGAAGTGTTCATTATGCTTTTATGCACACTCAATAAATATTTGCAGGATGACTGTGTATTGAGTCATATATTAACTAACTTTTAGTCAGCTGAACTTAAGTACCTGTCATTGTTCTAAGGAGCTTAGATGTATTAATTCTTAATTCTCACAACAAAACCAGGAGGTAGTTACAACTATTGTCTTCATTCTACGAATAAAGACAGAGTGACCCATGAAGTTTGAGAACATGTTCAGGGTTACACAGCTGTAAGTGTTTCAGCTGGCATTTGAACTCATGTGATTTATTTCCACTGTCCATGTTCTTAACAACTATTGCCTGCTTTAATAATATATATTAAAATGGTAGTTGGAAAGAACGGACAACTATTCTAATCTTTTAATTTCGCTTGCTGGGTGGACTGTAAAATCTGATCTCCTGATCAGAACAAATGAGAAGATTCCTTCTCTATGTCCGAGGTATGGTTTGTCTTGAAAGACCAGGGAATGGTTTAAAAAAGCTGAGTTGGCCAGCTGAAACTGTTTGATAAAATATGATAATATAATCTATTTACACAATTCCTCTTCCACAATTGCCTGAAGGTACAAACAAGGTTACTATAGCAGAAACAAAATAGAGTTTCACTGTCTTCCTGCCTTCCTCCATGGAAATCCCAACCAGCTCAAATTCTACCCCCAAAGACTTTTGAGATTCTTTTGGGGATGCTTTATGGGGAAATACCATGAGTGGCTTTAGTTTCTTTTCTGGATGTTTCTTCCTTGTTGTTGTGATTACTTCTGCTAAGGGGATGTGCATGAGTTGCCCTTTCTAAGGATCCTCTGCCTGAAAGGCCTCTCCTGGATTTCCTAGCACTGGTGGGTCCAGCTGTCTCCCTCAGTTCACTGAGTTCTCAATTCTGACACTCAAAGTTGAGCTATACTTTTGCAAAAATGATAAAGTAGTATTGTCTTGTAGAGTTTTGTTCTTAATGGAATTGTAATTTGGATTTTATTCACTATTTTTATTGCAGCTCCTTTTCCTAGAACTTAAGCATAGTGCACTTGTACCCAAGAACATGTAAGTAATGTTTCATCTTGTGCTCAGAACCACCTCTACAATGCACTTTGCTATTCTTTCACTAAACATGTATATCTTGAGTAATGTCTCCCTTCAGATGAATATATTTCAAAGAACCTCCCACCTGTCATTTAAATAGAGCCCTGCCAGGTGGACCTATCTAGTTTTCCAGATATGCCCAGACATGTCCAATCCTAGGTTTAACACAACGTAGGTTCAAACTGGATTTCATACTCTAAGATAAAAATGACTGCGTTCTGCAGATATTTTTGTTTGATTATTCTTGCTGGGGTTCCCTTCAAGTTGAAATTGAGGTAAAGGTGGCCCTCCAGAAAGTTAAACTATAGGATCAGTTCCTTAATTGGTCATCTTGTATCACAAGGAGAAGGGAGAATGACTTTTGGGTCTGTTAAGACTGTACCTAGGCTGAGGCTGTTAGCATATCTAAGGGAAGAGTAGGGAGGATGTGAACCAAGAAGGGCTGGGCACTATTGGAAACATAGAAAAATAGAAGTTAAAGAAACAAATGATGGCAGAACCAACCGACCACTCTCAGGGCGGGGAAGCAGCTTTGGTCAACAGACTTCAGCCATTTCTATCCTAATAGAAAGGACATTCCTAACAGAATGGGTTGCAAAATGTCCTTCTGCACAGACTATTTGAATTCCATTGGCAACACCATCCTACTTGCAAGAATGATGAATCAGATTATCATGCCTAATGCCATGAAATATTTAATTCAGCCACTTTCCCTTGTTCTGATTCATGTACTTTAATATTACAACTTTTCCTACTGTGACTACCACTGATTCCTTTGAATGCTTAATATATGATTGAATTCAAATATACTTTCTCATTGAATCTTCTGATCATCTGTGTGAGGGAGGTGAGGACCACTCTCCTAATGATTTGGGTGAAGAAACTGAAGTTTAAAGGTGTGAGTTCAAGTCTAAGTTCAGTCTTTGCTCTGAGATTTGACTTCAACAGGTATCTGTCTGTAGGAAAATAAAGGAGGATCACTGAGACATGATTTTGTCTTCTACAATAACTGAATTCTCTTTTGAGGGATAAGTGAATTATAAACATTAAGCATCAAACATTGTATATTCAGTTAGGCCAAATAGTTGCCTGCATTTTCAAAACATAAGATTTTATTTCCTTTTAATAGAATTTGATTTTCTTTTAGTCACAGGTTTTGCTTCTCAGATGTTATTTATTGTTTTAATAATGGTAGAAAAGTGTATAGAGTATAAAATAATCAAAAGCTGATTTACTATTGAAATTGTACCAACGGATTTAGGATTTATTGTTTTCACCCCCTAAAGTCCACATTTTTCTAGTCTTTGGCTTATGGTTTCTAGTCTCTGTCTCCACACACTTCATGATTATTTTGCTTTTAGTTCCTGTACAAGGTTAAAATTGATTTTTCAGAACTTCCAATAACAATTTATAAAGGATATAACTCCAAAGGTGGCATTTCCAGCCGAAGTGCTTAGCTTATATCTGTTAATTTAATATCACAAACTTCTTTCTTTAGCACAATAATTTATTTCTCAACAGAGGATGTGTGAAGGACAAAAAGTGGGCTAAGTTAAATGGTACTGTTTCTGCCAAAGTGTTCTTGAGACATTGACATTATATATGGAATGTAATAGCCGCTATCATTAACTCAGAAGAGTTTTGATGTGAAGGTAGATCTCTCACTAACACATATTTAACATTTATACTAGGCTCTTTCTCTAAAATTCAGAATTATTTGTTGAATGATATATTAACAATTTACTAACAATAATGTTTTAGATTTGCTCTTTCATGTGCAATATGTGACTATGTGTATGTGACCTGTAAGTTTTTAGTGTTTCTTTGGTCATATTTTTCTTTGCTGTCATCAGGGTGTGCTCATTGTTCTTATTTTCACATCTTGAAAGGCTCTGTAAGGCCATACTACTTCTCTAACTCTGTACATGGCTAAATATTGGTATAATGAAAGAAGGAGGGGCGCCTGATGGCTCAGTCAGTTAAGTGTCTGCCTTTGGCTCAGATCTTGATCCCAGGGTCTTGGGATGGAACTCCATACTGGGTTCCTTTCTCGGTGGGGAGCCTGCTTCTCCCTTTCCCTTTGCCTGCCACTCCCCCTGCTTGTACCCTTTCTCTCTCTCTGTCAAATAAATAGAATCTTAAAAAAAAAAAAAAAAAAGGAAAGAGGGAAACAAATGTTAGAAAACCACAGTATAAGAAGAGTCTTATCTATAGATTCCCAGTGTTTTTCAATCATGCTATACCATCAACTTTTTTTTTTCTTCTGGCATGTTGTTTTTTATGTGGGCAATAATTGTCCTTGTTTTTATGATCACCTAATATGATGGCTTAGAAACATTGCAGCAATGACCAACACTGAAATAATTGCGGGCTTAAATCCTAAGGCTAAGTTTCTGAACTATTTGATAGGGCTTTTAGGGGATATTCTGACCATGCCCTCCCTCCCACCCTCCCTTCCTCCTTTCAAAAATCACTCTGCATCTCTATTGCTTCAGTGTGAGTACTTGCTTGTCATTTGTAGGTCAGGACTCATCATGGTATTGTCAGTTCCTAGGACCTGGTACCTGCTGTCACGTGACATTGTAGGTGTTGAAAGAATATCAACTGTAGGTAGACTGGGTTCACCTGAGAACAGGATCACTGATGTTCTGGAATCAAGTATTACATAGTGCTAGCACTTTTCTTCCTGAATATATCTTAGGAAGGCCATTTTAAAAGTCTTTATGAGGAGCCTTTCAAAGAAGGCTACAGAGTTAAGCTCCAAGATGTTAGGTCCTGTTTTGTTATTTGCCAATAATATGAGCAACATTCTAAAATAAATACTACAATATGCTCAGAAATTTCTGCAAGTCTTTAAAACGTTAAGCTAAGTGTGAGTGTTTTATGAGAGCCCAGTGAGTTGGCTGTGTTAGCTACCTAGCCTGGAGCAATGAGGGAGACTTGTAAATAAGAAACTAACCTTTTTTTATATATAGATTTTATTTATTTATTCATGAGAGACAGAGAGAGAGAGAGATATTGAGAGAGGGGCAGAGACACAGGCAGAGGGAGAAGCAGGCTCCATGCAGGGAGCTTGACGTGGGACTTGATCCTGGGTCTCCAAGATCAGGCCCTGGGCTGAAGGCAGCACCAAACTGCTGAGCCACCCGGGCTGCCCAAGAAACTAACTCTTAGTTCTAGGGAATAAGTCTTTTCAAAAGTAAGATATTCTTTGCCCATATTTTTACTAAGTTTTCCCAAAATTATTTGGTCTTCCTTCACTTCCTCTAGTGGTTCCTAATTACTAAATGAGCTAAAGACTTCATCAATTCATTCTGAAGTGAGAAGAATTAGTATGATATGGTGAATGTTAATAAGGTTATCATTTTTTTTGAAATATTGTTCTTAATTCTGATATTGTGCCCTTCCCACTATTTTGGTGTTAGAACATTCTTTTGAAATATGGTCACTGTTCTAATGGTTTTCTTTTTTTAGAGAGGGAGAGTGTGTGCATGCATGCACAGGGAAGTAGGGGAGAGGGAGAAATAGAATCTTAAGGAGGGTCCATTCCTAGTGTGGAGCCTGACTCCACACTGATGATCCATGATCCTGAGATCATGACCTGAGCTGAAATCAAAAGTCAGATGTTTAACTGACTGAGCCACCCAGGTGCCTTGATTTTTTTTTTAAGGTTTTATTTATTTGAGAGAGAGAGAGCATAAGCAGCGGGAGTGGCAGGGAGAGGAAGAAGGAGAAGCAGTCTCTCCGCCAAGTCAGGAGCCCAGTGTGGGGCTTGATCCCAGGACCCTGGGATTGTGACCTGAGCCAAAGGCAGATGCCCAACCAACTGAGCCACCCAGGTGCTCCTTTTCTTTTCTTTTAAAACAATGTTCTTACCGGACAAAAGCTTGAAAGGTTGGTGACTATATTAATCCCCAAATTTATATTTGAAATTTTATAAATTTATAGAGTTGAATGTTGGCAGCACCAATTATAGACAAAATCTATTGTAATATTTACTTCCAGTTTTCTCTGAAAGGGAACACACTAAGCAACAGATATTAGAAATACTTTCAAGACTGTGACAGATGATTTTTTACATCAGTTAGGTGATGAGTCACCACCTGTCAAGTTTCCACTTGACCATTATCTTTTTTTCAACATTTACCCTCTCTACACCTCTAATACATCATGGCTTTGGTACTTTTGTATTTACCCTGCAGATAGTCACCACTTGGTTCAAAAGCCAAAGAAAGAAGGCTATCAGATTTGTTTTGTCTTGTGGTTCTCATATCATTTCAGGGTGTGATTTACAAATGATGCTCGAGGTTGGATGTGACTCAAGCTACAAACTTAAGAGAAGTTTTTAAATATCTTTTCTAATTTTGAAATAATAGTTTGAATAGGAATAAAGCAGAGTTTGAGGATTGCATCACAAAGTTTGGGTTTGAGTTGTGATTTACAATAAGTTGGGGATATATTTTTCTCTCCAGTTTTCATTAGAAGATCACTTGGTAAGTCTAACCATTTGCAGAAAGATAAATGGGGATTTTTGAGTCCCAAATGTTCCATTAAGGTGACATCAGATCTTTTCTCCAACTAGCTGTTTGGCATAATGCACAATGGGACAGATATAATGGTTAGTTTTGCCAAATGCTAGTCATAGAAGAAGACTCTTATGTGAACAAAGTAGAATGAATTTATAAAGCCTGGATAGAGAATGTTATTTTTTTAAAGATTTATTTATTTATTTTGAGGGGGAGTAGGGGAGCGAGAGGGAGAGACAGAACCTCAAGCAGCCTTGAGATCGTGCTGAGTGCAGAGTCCAACTTGGGGCTCGATCTCATGACCCTAAGATCCATAACCTGAGCTGAAACCAAGAGTTGAACACTTAATTGACTGAGCCACACAGGTGCCCCAAGAATGTTATTTTCAAATATGAAATGTAACTCCTAAATATAACAGGCAGAAGGAGGCTACCTTCTAAGTTATTAAAAGTATAAAAAGATTATTTTGTTATATACCACTATGCCTTAGACATGAAAGGCACTAAATAATATCTTTGAATGATTGAAAGAACTGTTTATATCAGTTTCATTTACCAATACAAACTATACCTAATTGTATGGTATAAAATCATACATTATTTTCTGTTGATACAAATTTGTAATTTGCCAAATGCTTAGAAGTCTATAAGGAGGGATCCCTGGGTGGCTCAGTGGTTTAGCGTCTGCCTTTGGCCCAGGGTGTGATCCCGCAGTCCTGGGATCAAGTCCCGCATCGGGCTCCCTGCATGGAGCCTGTTTCTCCCTCTGCCTGTGTCTCTGCCTCTCTCTCTCTCTCTGTGCCCCTCATGAATAAATAAATAAAATCTTAAAAAAAGTCTATAGGGAAAGAAAGAAAATATTATATAATATCTATACTTCAAATAATTTTGAAGTTATTTTATTGCCAGAGTTAAGTCACATATATTTTCATATTCATTTTAATTTTTATCTATAAGTAATATTTAAAAGAAAGCAATAAGGAAAAGCAACTTTTGAAATGAGTTGACAATAATTCCACATAGCCCAGATACCAGCAAAATGTTGCTTTCATTTTTTTTCCTCACATTTTAGGGTCTGTGTCTACAATTGCCACAAATCACATAGCAATATATGTAGAATTAAGTTTTAAAATCTGAGGCAGTTTATCACTATGTTAAGAGTTATAGAGGGGAAGAAAGAAGCCCCAAGATCTAGTTTTGCCCTTTTCTTTATAAAATAAGGATCTGGATTATAAGTATTTCTTTAGTATTTCTGCAGCTTTATATTTCTTTTTTTTTTAAAGAAATATATATATTTATTATTTATTTATTATTTATAAATTATTTATTTTAGAGAGAGAGAGCATGCAAGATCGTGCAGAGGGGGACAGGCAGAGGGAGAGGAAGAGAGAGAAGCCCAGGCAGACTCCCCGCTGAGGGTGGAGCCTGATGTGGGGCTCAGTCTCAGGACCCTGAAATCATGACCTGAGCTGAATCAAGTCAGATGCTTAACTCACTGAACCACCCAGGCACCCCTGCAGCTTTATATTTCTAAGCTATAAGAAAGACATTTCAAACATGAGCTGAAAGGGTCACAAAAATTAGCAAAAGGTTCATTCAAAGACATGAATGTTATTCAATAGCTTTTGAACAATTTGTTTGATTAAATTCTTTCCATCTCATTAAAAAGTTTGGCAACTCTTCCTTATGCCTTGTCTCATTTGCACAAAAATTCACTCAGTTTTTTTATGAAACCTGTAGGGTTTTGTGTTTTTGTATTTTGAAGACAGCGACGTGTGCATTAGCATCTTCCCTCCCAAAGCACAGGGACCGTACCATACCTCATTCAGCTTTGTAATCCATGACGACACCTGGCGTCGTGTCTTACACAAAATGCTAAGCAAACATTTATTAAATAATTGATTGACTATTACAGAAGGTATTAGCCAGAGATTCTCTAGATAAGCTACAGCATTCAAATTATTCATTTATTCATTCAACAAACTCTTGCTGAAGGTTTATTGTGCACCCCTATGCTGGGCTGGAGGCTAAAGAGATAAAGGTAAATAGAGTGGCTGGAAGTAAAGAATTTCATAAAATAGCAGGCTGACATTTAACGAATAAATTGCTATTCTGTGTGATATATCAACAAAGTAGGAACTGATGGTGTATGGATGACAGTAAAGGATCCCTGGACCAGAGAATGCTATTTCTGAACTAAGTCATAAAGGATTACTATGTGTTTGTAAAGCAGATGTTCTGTGCTTGCAGTGTGGGTATGGGTGTGTGTATTGATTCCAGGGGAAGAGAATGACCTGGGCCTTCAGAGAGGTGAGAAACAGCATGGTGAGTCTGAGGCAGGCTAGGGGGAGGTGAGGATATACAACACAGAGTCTGGGAGGAGGGTGGGGACAGATGAGAATGAGTGGTTGTGGGCAGAGTCATGGGGAGACAATGAAAGGAGAAGTCCCCATCACTCCACTGGCTCTGTAGAGGATGGTTTAGGGTGGAGGGAGTCCACTCCCACTTCCCAGGGAAGACCCACTTCTAGGCCCAGGTGAGAGATCCTCAGGGCCAGGTCTCAGCTGGTGTCAGAGGTGCTCGAGGGCAGCAGATGCTACTCTGCTGCTTATTACTCTGACCCAGAAAACTTTAGATTTTCACTTGCATTAACTTGTATGGATTTTTTTTCCCTAGAAAAACGTTTGAAACTTAAATAACAATCAGGACTAAGAAGACCAGTAGAGAAGTCCAAAAGTTATGAGAAGTATGTGAAGGATTTTATTTTATGAACAAAATACAAATCATATTGGAAATGAGCAGATAAACACAAAACCTATTTGTCTCAAACTTTATTAAATAAACCTAAATAGGAAAAAAAATAAAAATAAATAAACCTAAATAGGTGTTTTTTTTTTAAATAACTGTTTATTACTGCTAACCAGATAGTGAATTCTTTTTAAGCTAGCACCAGAACTAATTCTATATCCAAATAAATTACTTATGTCTGTTACTTTTATTTATCGTTAATCATTAGTAAAACTAGTTGAAAAGTGGCATCTTATTTTATGTGGTAACCCATGTATATTTTTAACTTTTTTATTATGGAAATTTTAAATATCTACAAAAGCAGACTCAGCACAGTAACCCCAATGTACTTCTCATCCAGTGTCAACATTCATGACCTCATCACAATCTTGCTTCTTACACTTTCTCTTATTATTTTTTAAATTGTTTACTTTTAATTAATTTTTCTCCCTTTATTGTTTTAAAGCAAATCCTAAACATTTTATCTTTTTATCTCAAAACTTTAGCCTGTGTCCCCTACAGATGAAAATTCTTTAAACAAACAAACCTAACTACAGTAGACTTCTAACTCTTAAAAATTAACAGGGATTGTTTCACTGTATCTCTAACCAGGGCTCAAATTTGTAATTATCTTTTAAATGTCATAAGCAGATTTTTAATTGTTTGAGCCAGGACCCCAAAAAAATAAACACATGCAATCACCTAATATGTTTAAGACTTTATTAATCTGTAGGTTCCAGTTCACCTCACAGTTTCTCCCAATCTAGATTTTGGAAGTTGTCACCTCATAGTTAAATCACATCTAACACGTTTCTTTGCTCTCTGTATTTTTTTGTAAATTGGTATTTGTATCTAGAGGTTAGATCAGACCAAAGTTCAATGTTATTGGGCAGCCTGGGTGGCTCAGTGGTTTAGTGCCGCCTTTAGCCCAGGGTGTAATTCTGGAGACCCAGGATCGAGTCCCACGTCAGGCTCCCAGCATGGAGCCTGCTTCTCCCTCTGCCTGTGTCTCTGCCTCTCTCTCTCTGTGTCTCTCATGAATAAATAAAATCTTAAAAAAAAAGTTCAATATTATTATTATTATTTTAATTATGATTATTTTTATTTTAGGTAGACTTCTTCATGGATAAATTGGTTTTCATTAGGAGACTCATAACTTCTGGTGTGTTAACTTATTAAAATGCTAACTGTTGTTGATACACAATACCTATATCTTCATATACATATTTTAATTTTGAAAGTTTTGATATAAAACTATTCAAAAGGATTTTCTGAACAACTAAGATTTGTTGAGAGAGAATAGGTGTCACCTGAGATTAACAACAACAAAAAAACACTTCTAAAAAAAACATAAATGCAAATAATTCCTAATGATCCCATCAAAGTTTTGTTTCATTTATCCAAATTATATGCCATGGATCAGCAAGCACCTTGACAAGGAAACTTCTTTATGTGTGATATAAATCACCAATTGCTTCCTTATTTAAAAACTGGATGATGATCACAGCTTTGTGACTCCATAAATTTGAGTTTCTAATATTATGCAGAAGAACATAAAACCTGTTTATGCATTATAATGCAGCAATAATGTATCTTTTCGCAATCATTGGCATAACTAAATCTACTAACTTGCCTATAGCATGCATAATGACAAGTTTGCAAAATGATCAGAATTTTAAATTTTAATTCACCTGCAATCCAAATCCCTGCAGCAATTAAAGAGAAAACCACACATATCAAACCAACAAATGCCTTTAACTGGATAAGACGCAATTTACAGGGACAGTGTCTTCATATGCCCTTTGAGGCTATAGCAAAACTAGAGTCCAACAAACATAATTGCATATTAAAATAAGTCCTGATTGAAATGATTTGCTTCTGAATCTTCTTTAAAATATTTATAGAAGTTCAACAAAAAAACATAATGCTAGTTTCAGCTGCCCAAAGGATTATTTTCCTATGTTTTCGGCTAATACCATGGAGGCAAAAATGAAGCGAAGACTTGAGATATTTATCTGGCTCAGGAATCAGCACATTTTTTTCTGCAGAAGTCCAAATAGTGAGTATTTTAGGTTTTGTGAGCCGTTTGATCTCTGTTGCAACTACTCAGCTATGCTACTGTAGCAGAAAAGCAGCCTTAAACAATAAGTCAGTAAATGAATATGCTATGTTCCAACAAAACTTTATTTATAAGAAACAGGTAGTGGGCCTTGTTTGGCCTGTGCATTGTAGTCTCCTGACTCCTAATCTGGATAACTCAAGCCAAAATTTACCGCCTATTGAAGAAAATATTTTTTTTCTTCCTCTAAATAATTGAGGCCGGCCGCCCACATTAATTGAGTTCAAAAAAGGTAGCTTAACTCTCGTCTTCATTTGATATGTGTAGACACGGGTTTTGTTATATTTTTAAAGCAAGTCCTTTGAGAAGGCCAGCTACCTGTATAAGTTTATTAGAATTAATGAGTAATAAGAATGGATTGTCCTACATAGAACAAAAGAGATCTGTCAGAAGGAGGTTCAATACTTAATGGAGGCATTGTGCATTTTTACTTGATTTTATAAAGCAACTACTTCAAAGTTGAAGACCAAAGAAAACTTGAATACCAGAAAAGAGAGAGAGAAGGAGAGAGAGAAAAAAGAATTTTATTTGGCAGGGTCAAAACTCAATCATTAACTGTAACATTAAACATGAACTTTGTATTCCTGTTACTTCAAACAACAATAACAACAAAAACCTCACAATCCATTTCAAGTTGGGAACTCACTTTAAAGTAGCTATATGAATTGTCCCATTGTCTGAAATTCAAAATGTTCACCCTATCTTTAATTTGTTTACAATTAACTTTTGTTACGACACTGACAATTGCATAAAATAACAATTCCTTGCAAAGAGGTCAGGCAATGACAAGGGTTTTAAAATACTACATTTTTAATATACTTTATAAGCCCAAGTGAATATATTCCAGAGAGAAAAGACAATTTATGTTAGTCTGAAAATTTTAAAAAAATGTATCTATAATTTGTCTTGAATTTTCCAAGATGAGTTTCTGGATGGTAAATCAAGGTTACATTTTATTGTATTTTAGAATGTATAGAGGAGCCTAACGCGAACTCCATGGTGGACCTATAAAGCAAGTGCCTTCTAAGTTGTGATCAACTGAGATGTACTGAAACCTAGAGACCTAGAAGGAACTTTATCTCTTAGGGTGAAGTGACTGTTTTCCCTGCTAGGGAGCACAAATACTTCCTTTATGCTTGGACTTGTTGCCAACGGACATTTTTCTGGAGGTTGTCCAACTTGTTTTGCTAATGTTAAAAAGATAACTCACAAACATTCAACATATTATCTAACTCTTGCCATTTGCACCCTCCTTAATTCTATGAAGTGTCAAATATTAAAGACTGCTCCACGGTCCATAGGCATTATGTTTTGGCTCAAGGGAAAATCAAACTTTTGAAACATAAGATTTTACAGTGTGTGTCTTTTCTTTCAAATGAGGCTTGACATTTGAAAACCTTAAGATTGGGGACACAGATAAGTGATCTTTTTACATACAGAAGGCAGAAAAGGAATTGGTAAACAAGCTCATGACTGCTGTTTATAAAATCTGCTAATGATCCTGCTAATGGGAGGCAGATTAAGGAATGTATTTTCCACAGATTTATCCCTGTAGCAGCTACAATGAAGAACTATGATTTTGGCAGTTAGTTCCCAAGATGGTTTTTGTGATTGGGGGCGGGGGGCGGGGGAAGCAACACAGATTACACAGTGATGGACGCTTTGTGTTTGTTAATTATATTTACATATTCATAGACAGGGTCTTTAAACTACTTTAGCACAAACTTGAATCTGGATGTAAAAAATGTATTTTTTTTAATGATGAAACTATAAATATGAAACAAGTCCTCAGTACTTGTTCTTGCTTGTATGCTTCTGATCTCATCACAGCAATGCTTGTTTTGAGGGAATTTCTGGCTGCACTATGCTCATTTGTACAGTCTCAGATCTGATGACCTTTAAATTTATGACCTACTAAATAATCTTCTTCGGCTTTGGAGGAAAAAGAGATGGGTCAATAGAGTTTTAATTACACAACGCCTGGCAGTGACCCTGTTAATAGAATACAGATTCCACAATACATAAAGCAATCTAGTCGTCCTTTACATTTATTTACATTTTGCTCTAGCATCTTGCCCTAGAATGTTACCAACTGAAGAAGTATGGTTTTTAGAGCAGCGTAATGAAAAATAGCTCATATACTCATTAAGTCTGAGAATATCCTTGTGTGTCTGTTTTTGGGGAAGCACATTTTTTCCAAATAAAGATACACGGTGGTTCTTTGAAACATGTAAAGCATTTTCTGGAAAAACAAGCACGTGGTGTTATCTATAGGGCAGCTATGACTCTCACATTTTTGTGTGTGTGTGTGAATATCTTTTGAGTTTGCAAGCACTTCTGGTCTAGCTTTATTGTTATAATAGAAGTGAATAAGTAAGTTTTGACTCTGTGAAAGGTGATACATCCCTGAGAGGAGCAATTCTGACAGGGTGTCAACAAGTTCTCGCAGATCCAGATCAAGCCAACTACAAGGGGAGATAACAGAATCCTTTCATGGTGTTACAATGGATGATTTTCGGTTAGAGGCTTTAAGGTGAGGATTACAGTGCCAGGCAAAAATGACTAAGTTGAAATGCTTTGGAGAAAAACTCATCTCTGTGTTGCCATTTGCCTTCTAGACAATTCTCCAACAAATTTGGCCACGGGCCGGGATTTCCTTTAGAATTCTCAGAGGTTTAAAGGAGTGTCTTACTAGATAATAGGGATACCCAGCAGAAGAACACATCTTTGGGAAAGGGAGAATTGTGAGAGATTTTTGTCAAGTAAGGAAGAACTAAGAGCAAGGCATGACACTGTGGTTTGGAGAAATGGTTGACTTTGGTAGATAAAAACCTCAGATACTGCCTTTGGAAAAAGTTGTTCGTCATGAACTATTTTCCCCCCATGGAATAGTGAGGTTGTAAGTCAATTCTCTGGGTAATTAGGTTGTTGTCTACATATACTCAGTTTGGGATTTTTTTTTTTTTTTTTTTTTTTTTGTAGAATGAAAGTCAATTTACTTATGTGTTGTTTAGTTTTTGAAAACTCTTTATTGTAGTCCACAGACAAAAGTGCCCATATTCTGAATGGATGCAGCTTGATGAATGGTCACAATCCTCACTATGGTATCCAGCCTCCACATCAGGACACAACATTACCAGCATCTGGAAGCTCTGTTTATGTTTCTTCCCAGACACTTCTCCCACTCCTAGGGTAACCACTATTCCTTA
The DNA here is from genome assembly GCF_048164855.1 of Canis lupus baileyi. NCBI lineage: Eukaryota > Metazoa > Chordata > Mammalia > Carnivora > Canidae > Canis > Canis lupus. The sequence goes on from NC_132852.1 coordinate 17,272,914, forward strand.
TTTTTGCAGTTACAGATTATTTTTTATTTCTCCTAACTTTGTATAAATCGAATCACAGACAATGTATTCTTTTGGGCCTGGCTTCTTTGGTTGACATTGTATTTGTTAGATTTATTTATATTATTATGAGTAGACTTAGATTGTTTATTTTCATTTTTGCCGTGTATTTTATTGAGTGAACATCACAACTTTTTAATCCATTCAACTGTTTTGTGGGTGGTTCCCAGTTTTAATGATTAGGGATAGTGCTGCCATGGGACATTAATGTACTTGCTTTTTGATGACTGTGTCTATGCACTTCTATTGTATACATGTTTGCCTTTAAAAAGTATACTTTGTTATAGTTATTTAAAAGTATTTGCTGGGAAGCCTGGGTGGCTCAATGGTTGAGGGTCTGTCTTCAGTTCAAGGTGTGATCGGAGGGTCCTGGGATCCAGTACTACATCGAGTTCCCCTCAGGGATCCTGCTTCTCTGCCTGTGTCTTGGCCTCTCTGTGTCTCTCATGAATAAATAAATAAAGTCTTTTTTTTTTTTTTTTTTAAAGAAACAGGTTGTAAAAGTATTTGCCAACTCCAAGATTGAAATCATCTCTGGGTCTACATCTATTGGTTTATTTTTTCCCTCTTAATTATTGGTCATATTTTCTTGGCTCCTGCATGCTGAGTAATTTTTTATTTTATGCTGTAAATTATAATTAAAAGACTCATAGAAGGCCCACATGGCTTTGTCTTCTACAATAGTGGGAGCAGACAGATACAGAATAAGGAGAGGATCACCTCTATCCAATCAGAGATTGCATTGGGCTAGGGCTGAATAGGTTGCAGTGTTAGCAAAGATTAGTGACATGTTGCTTGCTCCTATTCCTTGGATGTAGTTCTATGATATTTTGATTGAAAGACTATTAATTATCCTTCTCTTCAGTCTTTTCTTAAAAGACTGCAGGAGATCCAGCTCTGTCCTTTGAAAAGTTTTCAGTCCAGCTCTCAAGCCACCTTTCCCAGGCAACTTTGAGAAATGGCAAAAACCTGATTATGTGCTTGAGGCAGACTTCTTCCCTGGCATGTGTGTTTTCTAAGCTCTGTGAAACCTCAGGTAATCTCGCCCTGCCTTTAGGAGTTTAAGCCCTGGCACTACAACCTCCTACCAAATCTCAGAACTCAGCTAATGGCCCGTGAGGTCAAACAGCAATGTATTTGCAGTTCTTTGGAGTTTCCGTGTTGTCCTCTAAGCACTATACAACTGCTAAACCACTTTTCTGGTTTCTCTTTTCCCTGCGAAACATCTCTGATCAGGCTATACTAGGCTATACTCAGGCTAGAGCCAGCAAATGCCTGATTATCATCAGATAGCCTTATAATATTTCTGTCACCCTGAAACTTTAGTTGGTTTACTCTTTGTTCTTTCCACAGCTTTCTGATGACTTTTCAAACCTATTATTTTAAATATATCTTTCTTTTTCTTCTTTGGCAGCACAGAAGCGTTGGCCCCTCACAACCTACTACATCTCAGAAACAGAGGTCAAATATATTAATTTTAATTACAGGTTGTAATATAGAATTCCTTATATTTTACATAGTAAGGACAATATCTCAATTTGTATTCTCATGGCAATTCTATGAATTAAGCAGATGTACATCAGTCTTCTATTTTATGGATTAGGGACTAGGGTCCAATAAATTAAATCTCTTGCAAAAGATCAATCTGCCAAGGGGCAGAGAAGGACCTTTTATCTTTTAATTCCCTAAAGTCCAGTGCTGTTTACTGCACTCCACAACTATTTTTAACAAATAAATACACGCACAGTCACAATCACCTTGGCAGACATTTAAATACCAATCACAGATTTGAGACCAGTAGGATAATTTTATATGTCTGTTTTTTTTTTTTTTTTAATTTGATACCAGTGGGGGAAGAATAAACATAACTGGAAAACTACAAACATGATAGGGTTTATAGGACACTAAAAACTATAACCCTGCCCCCCTCCCCAAATTCATCCTACCCTCTGTCATGAGGAATGCAGAGAATGTCATCATTCTGACTTTAAACCTTGGGGTAAATGGAACCTTCCTGAAACTCCTTGTCAAAAGGCAGACATTCCTGTTTTTCTATATCATGATGAGAGCAAAACCTTTAGAAGATGGAAACATGCCATAAGAAGTGAGCCAGAGTGCTGAAGGGTACCAACGTGAAAAGAATGTATCACGTACAGATGGGTAACGCACACATCTCGGAAAGCCAATGCAGGTGCAGGTGAACCGCGAACAGCAGGATGGTCAGAGGAGACCAGTAGGGTGAGGGGTCGGTTGGCCATACAGCTGTAGATGTTATAGGTGAAAGAAACCTGATGGGTGAGTTGAAATGTCATAAAGTACAACCCAAAGAATGACAGACTAAAAGGTGTGGATGTACGTTAGGGTTCACAGTACGAATGTCATTAGAAGGCAGCAGTTTACAGTTCAACACTGTCCCCAGATCTTCCCATTACCTTTTGCTCATTGATGTTTCCTCTCTGCCTCTTGAAAACATTTGTGCTTATAACCCTTGGCTAGTTAAATCATTTTATTTTATAGATGAGATCCTTAGCCTGGGAAGCGGCACATCCGGCTTAATGAAGCGTGTCCTTCTTGTCATTATTCTCAGAAAGCACCTCCTCATATTAGTTCATAACCTATTCATCACTAGTTTACCCAGTGGTTATTTCACTGCACAGCGTGCCTTTTTTTTTTTTTTTTTAACAGCTTTTCTTTCCACTCGACTGTCTCTTCCTTCCCTCACCCATAAAAGGATAGACATTTTTTTGCTTCAGGTGATTGATATAAGGCCAATGGGTAGAAAATATGAAGCAGATTTCAACCTACTGATGATAATTAACACTCTATAAATTTCAGTTGTCTCAAAAAGAAATAGTGGTTTTGAAATAACAAGTGTTCAGGCCAAGGTTGGGGATACTGAAGAAGGAATTCCTATATTTGATGGAAGTCTGACTTTGAGATCTCTAAATTGCTTTCCAATTTAAGAAACATATATAAATCCTAATCTGGATCTGTAGCATCTGTCAGTTTAGCCTCTGTATGTCTACCTCGGAATCCATCTCGAGCTCCAGAACTACACCTTTACCATGACAGCTCTGTGTCTATCTCTATGTGACATAAAACATATAAACTAGTTTTTGCGCTCACACATTTGCTTAATAGAAATGTATCCTGTATTTATTGTGAACAATACAGCATAGCATTTTTGGTGCTGTTGAGAATGTAACAGGGGACTGAAATGTTGTTGTTTCCAGAAATAGCCACGCCCAGTGAGATTGTTTAGGATTAACAGACACAATTTTGGAATAAACTAGAAGTAAGTGAAAGAGGTTGAGGATTCTACTCAATATCTTTGATTTAATCTGTGAGTTGATGAAAATTCCCATGGAATATTTTCTAGGGTTTAGATTTCTATCCAAAGCAGTCAGAGGCCTTGTATTCCGGGAGTTTGTGCTAACATAAGCAACTCATTGCTGGGTCTGGGCAGAGGTTATAACCATAGAACTTCATGAGAAAGAAGGGTCTTTTCAAGAGATTTTTTATTTATGTAAGTAAAGAACTCTGAAGGAGTTAAAGATTTTGTTTTCATTCTTTCTTTTTTTTTTCCTTTTTCCTTGTGAAATGAAGAAACAAAACAATTTTTCTTCCGTTATAAAATTATAACTAATGAAATGTTTGGAGATCCATAAGGCTAGACAATATGGCAAGGCTAATTGAGTATTTAGAAAATTTCATTTCTTTAAATAAAATGCACAAACACATTGAATAGTTTGCAAACTTCCTATAATTTGGAAGTAAGTACTTTCTTGGCTCCAAATTTCAATAGTTTGTTTTCCCACAACTAACGTGACAGAATGAAACGGAGAAAAGGAAAGTAGAAAGGAATGGTATTAGTCCTCTAATTTGAAATGTCTAGTGACTTGACGGCCATGGAATATAGTACAAAGTTCTGAATGGTTTTACTACTTTCTTATACAGGAGAAGTATTTTATAGGGGAAGAAAATAAACTTTTTGCTTCATGAGACCCCATTCCTTTTCCAATACCTATAAACGTCAGCAAATTTCTTTCTAGCATCTTGCCACATGTAGGAACTTTAGATTGTAATAAGGATTTCTATGAGGCAGGTTTGAATCAGCGTATCTAAGATCCATTGCCAAATCCAAGGTTATGAATATTTACTATGTGATTTAAGATTTTTTATAGTTTTAGTTTTTATATTTAGATTTTATCTATTTTGAGTTAATTTTTATGTATGATGTGAGGTAGGGGTCCAACTTCCTCACCCCTTTTGGGTATGGATATCCAGTTGTGTTCTATTACTTAGATTCTTATTGGCAAAGAAAACCAACTTTTTGATCCATAAGAAAGCCATTCCTTTTCTAAATAGCTATAATTATTAACAAATTTCTTTCTAACATGGAAGACTTTTATACCATGATAAATTTTTAAGAAGTATGTGTGAGTTATAAATGTTGAAATTTGAACTTGCCTTCTATCAGGTGAAAAAGGCTAGTACATTTCAGAATATGTAGTAAGTTAGTATTATTTAATAATTATTTGTTAAAAGAGAATTGTTGGTGAGGTAAGATGTACTGAGAGAATATCTTTGGCTTTTGAGTTCAAAACCAAATTCCTACCACACGTCTCAATGACAATGAGGAAGTTACTGCACCATTCTGAGCTTTGTTTTCTGATCTATCAGATAAGGACAACAGGATCTATCTCCTATGATGAGTTATGATGATTAAACGTGATAATGTATGTAAAACTGCCTTGAAAAAACTAAAAGCTCAATAAAGATTTATTAGGATTGACCTTGGCTTGGCTCTAAGATGATTTCATTCTGGGGATGTAGATCTTCATATATCCTTTTTTTTTTAGAGCAGCTTTATTGAGGTGAGGTACAATTATTATAAGCTACTCAATACCTAAACCCAAGCCTGAACCTGCTCTAAAATATTAAGTCTATTAATTTTATTTTTAAACATCCATGCACAGGTTTGAATGTGAATTTGGTTCTCTAGGGTAAACACTTAGGAATAGAATGGCTGGGGACACCTGGGTGGCTTATAGTGGTTGAGTGTCTGCCTTCAGTGCAGGGCGTGATCCTGGAGTCCCGGGATCGAGTCTCACATCGGGCTCCCTGCATGGAGCCTGCTTCTCCCTCTGCCTGTGTCCCTGCCTCTCTCTCTCTCTCTGTGTCTCTCATGAATAAATAAATAAAATCTTTAAAAAAGGGAATAGAATGGCTGGAACATATGTCACATATATTTAACTTTTTAGAAAACTGTAGAAATATTTTCTGAAGTAGTTGTACCACTTTTTATTTCCACCAATTGTGTATAAGTTCTGGTTGCTCCATAGCCTCACTTTCACTTGGTCTGGTCAGTGTTTTAAATTTTACTCATTCTAAGGGGTGTGAAGTAGTGTGTCATTGTGGTTTTAATATGCACTTCCTTAATTGATTCATGATACTAGTTTTTACTTATGTGCTTGTCATTTGTACACCTTTGGTGAAGTGTCTGTTGAAACTTTATACAATTTTTATTTGGTTGGTTTTCCTGCTGAGTTTTGAGATTTCATCCTATAGTCTAGATACAAGTTCTTTATGAGGTATGTTTTGCAAATATTTGTTTCCTAACTTGTGGCTTGTCTTTTTATTCTCTCAGGGGTCCTATCAAAGACAGAAAATTTTAATATTGATTTGGTTAAATTACGCCAATTTGTTGTTGTTATTGTTGTGGTTTTTTTGGTGTTGTGTCTAAACAATTTTTGTCTAGCCTAAGGTCATAAATATTTCTTAAGTTTCTTATAGGAGTTGTCTAGTTTTAGGTTTTACATTTAGATCTGTGATCCATTTGAGCTCTTATAGATAGTACAAGGTATCATTAACATTTGTTGCACATTGGAGATTATGTTGAATCTATTTGAATCTTAATATTGAGTCTTTTGACCCATAAAACAGTATGTTTCTACTGTTGTTTAGATTTTCTTTATTTTTCTCAGCAGTGTTTTGAGGTTTTTGTTGCACAGGTATTTATTCTTAGCTATTTCACATTTTTGATGCTACTGTTAATGGTATTTCATGGTAAATTCCGTTTCCAATTGTTCATGACTAGTCTATAGATATAATATTGATTTCTCTGTATTGATCTGGTATCCTGCAATCTTGCTAAAATCATTTATTAATTCTAGTAGCTTTTTTGTAGATCCCAGTGAATTTCCTACATAGACAATTTCATCATTTGTAAATAAAGACAGTTTTAGTCCTCTCTGTCCAATCTGGATGTGTTTAGTTTCTGTTTTTTTTTTTTTTTTTTTTTTTTTTTAATATTGCAATGGCTAGAACCTCTAGTTCAATGTCAAATAGAAAAGATGAAAACAGATGACCTTGGCATAGGGTTCTTTGTGTTTCTTGAGTTTTTTGTTTACTGAACTTTTTGAATCTGTGGTTTTATAGTTTTAATCAAATATGGACATATTTGAACACATATAGTTTTAATCAAATCTGGACATATTTGGTTATTTAATTTGGACATATTTGACATATTTTTTATTTCTTTCTTTTTTCCTTCAAGGATGCCAATGAAACATGTATTAGGCTTTTTGATGTTGTCCCACAGTTCACTGATACTTTTTCACTTAATAGGATTTGGGGGGGGAGAGTTCCAAAATTCTTTTTCTTCAAGTTCATAATCTTTTCTTCTGCAATGTCTAGTCTGTTGTTATTCCCAATCATTGTATTTTTTAAAGTCCATTTCTCCTGCCTCCCCCACTAAGGCAATACCCTTCTGAGTATTCTATTATCCAATGCCTTGGAATTATGATGTTTTCTAGTATGGCTAATAGAATAGGATCTACTTTTTTCTCTGTGTGAAATCTTAGCACTGTTCCCTTTAATCCTTCTAATGGTTTTTCCCCTCAACTTGGTTGGTAGGTCATCAGTGCTCTCCTGGATACTCAAGGAGACTCTCCACAGATCTCCAAAATCCTCTCTGTGCAGTTCTTGGGCTTCTGTGCAAAGGATACACCTTGTAGAATTATTCACATTTTATAAACCAGGGGTCAGCAAACTTTTTCTATAAAGGGCCAGATGGCAAATATTTTAGGTTTTGGAGGCCATATGGTCTCTGTTGCAACTATTGATTCTGCCATTAAAACATTAAAGCATTTATAGTATGTAAATGAATGGGCATGGCTATGTTCCAATAAAACTTCATATGCAAAAGCATGTGGCAGGCCAGATTTAGCTTATGGGCCTTGGTTTGACTGTCTTTTGAATTTTGTTTTATTTTGTTTTTGTAGTTACTATCTCTTGGATGGAACTTAAGACAGAAAGGCTCATTCCATATTCAAAGTAGAGAAGACTGTATTGCTCTTGAAAATGTTCAGACTGGTGCATATTGACACTTGGATTCATTATTTTTGTCTTCTGTTTCTGGAATGCTAAGTAGCGAATCATTTAATGCTGACATTTAAGCTAATTGCTCTTTAATGTACATTTGACATATGAGGCAACATATTGCAATCTAAAAATAATTAAGATAAATCATTTGCTTATATTGCTGTGGAAAAGACAAACTATGTTCCATCTCCCTCTCTCATAGTGTCTGAACTAGAGCGTGCTGCCGTCAAGACAGAGAACGGGTCCTTGGGGCTCATGCCACACCTCAGGGTCTCCAGGAAGTAGCGAGGAAGAGCATAGAGAGCACTAGTGGAGCTTCCAGGATGCCCTTTGTCATCAGACAACCTCTCCAGAGGAGGCTGCTTTCCGGGGGTTTGCTCTTATGAATTCCTCTGGAGTGCTTTGGCAGGCAGCCAGCGTGCTATGAGGGATTAGATTCTACTCCCTCTCTCCTACATAAACCCCCCAGAGGATTTCTCTCCTTAAAAGACTGGCTCCAGCCAGCAGGTCCAATAAGTGGGCCTATTTGTAAGTTGAATATCTTGGGAATTATGCTGTACAAATAGGTCATCGTTGAATAACTAGTATGTGCAAATTGACTTCTTTCTTTGGGGCTGGTGGTGGGAAACCCTCATGGTTTTCTCCAGGGGGCTTATACCATCATATAACAATGTTCACAAGGGCACAATACGTATTTGAGTAGAATGGATCATTTGTTTCGACGGGCACCTCAGTTTTAGTTATAAAGTTAACTGATCATATTCCAAAAGGGTGATATAACGTGTGCTCTTGAAAGGAAACTTTTTCTCTATGTAAGCTAAGCAAGTAAAAGTTTCCAATTTTATTCTGCGTGATTACATATTATGAAATCAAAAGGCTAACAGTTATTTCTATACAAAGCCAATTTGTTAGTTCTTTGTAAATACAGATTTTTGGCAAGCTTTCAAATAAAACACATGTGCCATTTTTCTTTACTGTAATTTTTCAAAAAGGAGTTGATTCTATGAACAGATTTATCACACTTAATATATATTTATTGAACACATTATGTATCAATGTGTCTTTGCTACAGAGTAAGCTCTATGATAGCTAAAAGTATGTACCTTCTTCATCACTCTATCCTTCATGGCTAGAGGAAGCTGACACATCTGATATCATTAAATATTTGTGCAGTAAAGGAGTGGATGCATATAACTGACCTCATTGGGTGAGGTGACTGCATAACTGTTGAAATGGGAAAACGGAAATAGGTTTACAGAACATTGAAATTTCATTTCTCTAGTGTTTCAGGGTGAGGGTCCTCTCTGTTGAGTAGAGCATAACTACACAGCATCATCTTCCAAGAAGTCTTTAGTGGCAAGATATTTTATAGAGAATATCAGAGCAAACAGTCCTACTTCTAGGAACAATCCTTTTTGTTGTTACTGTTAACTGGTTTCTATCTATTCTGACCTGTGGTTAGAAATTGTAGTTTGTATTATAGTGGTTCTTTGAATTTGTCTTATGAATCAATTTTTGCCTGCCTCTGCGAAGTGGATTTCTGTCCACCCCTCATTTTACCCTGTCACTGACACTGTGGCCTTTCTGGGTTCTGGTTTTTGGCAGGGATCTCAGATCCTATGCAGACATGAAACTGAAGTTCAAGACCACCTGAAACTGGTAGATGCTTAATTGCATAGGACTGTTTTCACTTCATTTCTGATCATACAGTTGCTTCTTTCTATTTTTCCCTGAAGCTCAGCCATTCATACATAAGAGCAATATGAATATTTCAAGTAGCACTCTTATAGGGTTCACAATGGAATGTCCAGATCTCTTGGTGAAAGATTGTGAGATACAGACATCTTCTTTTAGGTTCAAGGTTCTTTTTCTCCATGTCTTTAGGGCCAGGAAGGAGGGGTAAGAAGTGAGAAAATGATCATAAGCATTCAGTTTTGGCATCACTATCTATTTAATCGGAATGAGGTTTAATGGTGGTAGCGGATGATAATACAGGAAACTGGAAGACAGAAATTTGGTTCAGAAAACGTGATATATATATATTTTAAAGATTTTATTTATTTATTCATGAGAAACACACAGAGAGAGAGGCAGATACATGGCAGAGGGAGAAGCAGGCTCTCTGTGGGGAGCACAATGCGGGGATTTGACCCCAGAACCCTGGGATCACGACCTCAGCCAAAGGCAGATGCTCAACTGCTGAGCCACCCAAGTGCCCTGAAAATGTAATATATTTCTAAACTAATTAAAGCTTCCTGATTGTGTTCTAATGGTCAGCCATTTCTTGTGTAAAATGGGAGCAAGGATAGAGCCAGGAGTTTCCAACTTTCTTTGCAATGTTTAACATAAGCAAAGTGCCATTTTAAAAATAATCTTAGAATTCCATCGATTTTTATCACCTCTATTCATTGTTGGAACTAATAATTTATATTGTTTATTATAACATAAATGCTAACTTTTTATTCATGTGAAATAATATAGTCTATTACTATGATTTAGTGTTTTACTTAGGGCAATTACCTTGCAGTGACTATAAAAAGATATTGTTCTTGTCTTCCAGAAATGGCGGTAGTGCAAGTTGAGCTGAAATTGAACCATTATCACTGTAGACCAGGCTGTATTGGTAGTATACTTTGAGTGTATTAACATATTTATTTTTATTCCCTTCATTTGCAAATTTTCATACACTTTTCCCAGTGTGTGTATATCTATTTTCCAAGTTGATACATAAATAATAAACATGAGCAAAGTGCGATGGTAACGTAGTCATAGAGCAATGGAATATCTTAGGAATTTAAGGAACACTATTTTTTTTTTTTACCTTTTACTACTAAAGGTGTAAATGACAGATACTGGAAGATCCATATAACAGGAGTTAATAAACCCAAATTTTAGTAAATCAGCAACTACCTTTCCTACAACACAGATTTTGAACACCCAGTTCTAGTGGCTTAAATTTATTTGTTATTTAGATATTATTCCTATGAGAGAGTGAGTCATAAATTTCTGTTTCTATTATACTTAAACTCAGAATTTCAGGTAGTTTTATGAAACCTACATACTTTTATATTTTGTTTTACCTCCTTTTCCCTTACTGTTTACCTTGGCGCGTATATAAAGCTTCTTAACTTGCTGCCATGTTATCAAGTTCACCTTAAGGCTGAAGCAGGTAACAAAGTGCCAACCATATTATTTTTAAGTGCTTTATAAAAATGATCTAACCATTATGGCATTAAGAAATCACACAGACCAAGGATCTAGGCACTGGAGTGTAAGAGGAAGAGCTTGGGAATGGTGTCCTAGCTGTCCCCTGCTAACCACAAAAAGTTGTAGGTCAAGGAAGGTGAAATGCCAATTACATACAGATCTACCAAATCCTATCTATGTAATGCTGGCACATTTCTTAATCTCACAAGCTTCAGTTTTGTTCACTGAAAAATAATGATACTTTTCTATGCAGAAGGTGGCTATCAGGCATAAACAAAGTTTATATTTTATTGCCTTTTAAACCATAAAGCTCTATAAATATATATTGTAATCAGTATGCATTTTGTAGAGTATTGTGGATTCTAACTTGCATTTTCAGGTTAATCCTTGTGATTTTTGTTTTATCTGGAAATTACATTTATATGGGTTGGGAGATAAAGAAATGTGAGAATATTGGAAGAGTAGAGGTTAAGATCACACACAATCAAGAGAAATGAAAAGGTCAACCTTTAGGAAAGAAAAAAACTAACAGTACCTGTGAAATTTATATTTTACTTTATTTTGGGGGGATTTTAAAATAAATTGTAGAAGTGATTGGACTGTTCCTTTAGGCAACTGGCTGTCTTCAACATTATCGTCACATCCTTATCCTTAGCTTCACTCACAGATAAAAATGATGAAAAAGACTTCTTCATTAACAGTGTAAATTCTTAACTTGGTAGAATGAAGGGAGCCTCCAAAACGGTGTACAAGGGACTGACAGTATTTTCTAGAACTCACTTATGGGGAGAGTTGCTATAGAGGCCTTGTTTTCCTCCTGCAAGAGGAGATCTCAGCTCAACGCCTGGCAACAGTCTATGATAAAATTGTTCACACCCAGGCTCTGAAATACTTATTGATGAGTACTAAGAGACTTTTGGTATTGTTAGAGAAACTAAGGCAAAAGTAGAAATTCATTAAATGCAGGTAGGTATTCGGAAGAAAAAAAAATATGTATATATACACATACACATACATGCAGCAACACTGCCCATTTCCAAATTTACCAAGAGGAAGCAAGCTACAATCTGGTAAATGTATCGAGCTCCATGTGTTTCACATACATTAGCAAGTCTGAAACAATTCCTCTGTGTTAAACCAAAAAATGTCTGTCAGGAAAACAGGCAAGTATCTGCCCCTAACAGGCCTGGAGGCAAAAGACACTTGAGCACAGAAGCTGACGGGGTTGTTTACAAAGTCTCAGACTGTGGGCATCTCCCCGGGAGAGAAAGACCAGTGAGGGGAGTGGCAGCAGACCATAAAGAAAAGCACTGTCTGTCATGATGGAAGCCAGCTGGCACGCTGAATGAGGAATGAGCTAAAGCTGCTCACATGCATGGTGGGTGTCTTAAATTGTGATGTCACAGCTGGCTTGGGCATCACAAATTCCCAATTTCATGCTTTTTATGAATAATGGCTCAGTGGTTAGGACCCAGCCAGAGGAATGCAAAATAAAAAATGTTTTGCTGCTTGTGACACTTCGTAAGAGGACCACAGAGAGCAGAATTTTATGTATCCTCTAGTCAATGCATTGTCTACTCATATACCTGGTATGAGTCACTGAGAAAAAAATTCAAATGGTGTTCAGAACAGGGATCTGAGCGTCTTGAATATGTCAAATTGACATTTCTAATATTTTCCAAACAAAGCCTATAAGGAGAGCCCAAAATACGTAAGGATTAGAAATGATATTCAATTATTTCAACTTGTTTGCAGTCATTATAAACATATATGTGTATACACATATATATTCATATACAATGGAGTATTGATGAACACATAAAATTTTAAGTAGCCCCTCTGATATTATTGCTAACATATTGATTGTCTTTTGCCCCTCAAAGATTTCCTTAAAAACAAAGATAAACAGAAGAGGAATACTATAATAAATATCAAATGAGTTTTATGACTTGTTTATCCTTTACTTAAAGGTAGTGTCGGTAAGAAGCAATCTCTGGAGTCACAAAGAACTGGGTTTGAATTCTAGCCCTATCATTTTATAATAATAATGAAAATAAATTGAGTTAGTATTTATGGAATGCTTACTGTATGCAAGGTACTATGTACCAGGAATTATCTACTACATTATTTATTATCTATAGAATACTATCTATAATCCTTGCAGCAAACTTATGAGGTAAATGATTAGATGCATCTGCTCTTTTAGCTACAATTTCTAGCTCCTCAAAGATTTCTCAATTTATATCTCTGGGCCCCATTATTCTCCTAATCTCCAAGCCTCCACGTCTGCTTGGCTGACCGGACTCCCAGAATTCCATCAAATGGAACATGTCAAACATTGAATTTATCAACTCCTTCTGCCCCCACCAAATTAGTGCCCTCATGCCATCAACTTTCTTATTTTTTTGGCATGTGCCTTATTTTAATGAAATATTAGCCATCCCCTAGATAAGATTTCTTCTTTTCCCTTTCCCTAAATACTCATTCAGTCCAATGACTTTTTTTGTGGTTGTCATTTTTACAGATTTTATTTATTCATTTGAGACAGATACTGAGACAGAGAGCATAAGCAGGGGCAGGGACAGAGGGAGAGGGAGAAGCAGGCTCCCCGCTAAGCAGGGAGCCTGATGTGGGGCTCGATCCCTGGACCCCGAGGATCATGACCTGAGCCAAAGGTAGACACTAAACCATCTGAGCCATCCAAGCACCCCCTGCAATGTCTTTTTACATCTTGATGCTCTCTTTTCAATTCGTACTGTTTTCAGGCTTAATAACCATTGGGTTGACTGGTCTCTATATTCTTGGTTGTGGACAACCAAGCTTGGAAGCTTGGAAGCTAACTGCTTCGTTTTGCATGGAAGTGATACCAGGTCTAGTACATTCAATTTCCCACTCATTTCTCTCTTCTCATTTCTTTCTTCTCTTCTCCCACCCAAACCTTCAGTACCGCTAGCCCTAGCTTTATACTTACCTGGTGATGAAAACAAGAGTAGTCACAGGGGACTTCCGGCCTATGTTGCCTACCCACTTGCCACCTGTACAGTACACCTGCATGTTCTGCTCTGCTGCCTATCTAAAACCAACAGAGGTGTTCCTGTGGTAGGTAAAGTAGCCCCCACAAAGATATTTATTTCCTAATCACCACACCTGTGAATAGGTTAGCTTCTATGGCAAAAAGTGATTTTACAGAAGGAATTAAGGTTATAGACTTCAAGAGAAGGAGCTTATCCTGGACTTGAGCCCTTAAAAGCAGAGAACTTACTCTGCCTGAAGGAGGGTGTGGAGAGTCAGGCAGAAATGTAGCAGAAAAAATTAGTGGGATTCGATGCCTGAGAAGGACTCCATGTGCTGTTGCTGGTTAACAAAGAGGGGACAACATGACAAGGAATGCCTGTGACTTTAAGGAGCTGTCTCTTGACTGACAGCCAGGAAGGAAACAGGGACCTTAGTCATACAACCGCAAGGAACTTAGTTCTGCCAACAGCCTGAATGGTCTTGGAAGTGGATTCTCTCCCACAGCCTCCATATGAAAGCCCACGCTAGCCAACACTTTGATTTTGGCCTTGTGATACCCTGAGCAGAAGAATCAGCCAAATTCTCCCAATTCCCACACACTCTGACCTACAGAACTTTAGAGATGATCAATTTGTGTTGTTTTAAGCCGAAAGCCTATGGTAATTTGTTACAATAGTTGGAGAGAACTAATATAATACAGGTCCCATTTCTGTGTACTTACTCAATGACCTTGAATGTCACAGTCTTCCCTTTTCTCTTTAGCCTCATCACTTTTCCTCTTGGTCTCATCAGCATATGAAATATTATTTCTTTCATCTTAAACAAATCTCTCTTGGCTGTATTTTCTCTTCCAGCTACTGTTTTATTCCTTTTTCTCCCTATTCTTCCCTATTTATATTTCCTATCTCTCCTTAAGTTAAAACTCTGTAAGAATTTTCTCTTTTAGTACTTATATCTCCACTGCACTTTCCGTCTTCCTATTTTTCTCTTCTCACTATAATCAGGCATTTGCCCCCGCCCTGTGATACACTTAAATTTACTTGGAAGAGCCACCAGTTGCCTACGTGTTGCTAAATCCAAATGTTTAATATTAGTTCTCAAATTCCTTGACAAGCATCCGACATAAAAAATCCCTTCTTCTTTGAAATACCTTTTCATTCATCTTACAGAACCCCACAATTAGATTTTCTTCCTAACTCCCCACTTCTCCTTTTAAATTTCCTTCTTTGGTCTTTCTTCATTTTGGGGAGTTCTTAATATCGTATTGTCACAGGACCTCAGATCTCTTCTTTGTCTATACTCATTCTTTTGGTATCTTCATCTAGTCCTTAAGTGCCATATACATAGTCAACTCCCAAATTTCTCTCTCCAGCCTGGACCTCTATTCTGAAGTTCAGACTTGTCTATCTAATGCCCAATCTAATGGTATTTACATTTAGGTGTGTAATAGTCATCTCAGTGTAACAAGTGTAAGACTGAACTCTTGGAGTGGTAAGAGGAAAAACAAAATAGGTAAAGGAGATTAATCTTCCAGCTATAAAATAAATAAGATGTGGGCATGTAATGGTCAGCATAGGAAACAGAGTCAATAGTATTGTAACAGTTTTGTATGGTGACAGTAACTAGACATATTGTGGTGACCATTTCATAATATATATAAATATTGAATTGAATCACCTTGTTGTATACCTGAAACTAATGCAATATTATATGTCAATTATTCTTCAATTTAAAAAAGTTGAAGGTGATTCTGGCCTAATATGGAAACATAGGAAGGCTATGAACTCACCTCTTCCATGGACATACCGCATCTATACCTATCTAAAGAGCAATTTCTCCTAAAGAAGAACTGATGGCTGACTGAACAGCTTCTGCACAACCAAAGAGAGATTAAATGGAGAATGGCAAGAGAGATGAAGACATGTTAATGAAAGGAACCTGCACTCTTGACACTGCAAACTGCAGTGGAGAGGGATAGTACTAAGGGACCATGAACACATTCACCTGCCTTGGGGCATAGACAAAAAGCTGTGGCTGAAAAGGTCAATCAGAATATAAAGGAATCTGCTCTAGAACCCTGCCAAATGATAGGAGAGCTGCTGGAATTCTCTACAGGTCAGAGGGGCTGGTGAGCACCACAGTTTACATTCCCCTCCACCTTGATAGCATGGACAGGAGTAGGATCTGGGTGCCCTTGCCATGTGTCCCTAGCCCTCATCAGCCCAAGGCCTCCCACCAAGGTGGCACCAGTGTGACACACACTGGACACACCTGGTTAGCACTCACTACAGTTGCAGCCATCTCACCAAGGTGACTGTAAGCCAGTACCACTTCAGCTCCTGATGAATTGCTGGGGACTCTCCAGTACAACGTACTCTGGTGTCTCTGGACTCATGGCGTGATTAAGCTCCAGCTGTCCCCCAAGGCATGCCCTGCACAGAGCACCCCAGGACACCTTGGCCTGCACCTTGTCTTGACTCTAGATGCCTCATACAGTCCTCTCCTGTGTGGAGAGTCCCACGAATGACCAGGCCTGCACCTGCTTTAGCTTCAACTGTCCTGCCAGATGTTCTGTGTGTCCCTGGGACACCCTGGCTGGTGCCTACCTCAGCTCTAGCCATCTTGCCAAGGCTCTTTTTTCATGGAGAGTGCTGAAGCCACCCTGGCCCATGTCCACTTCAGCTACAGCCATCCTCATAGGCAGTCCCAGAATGAAGTACATAAAGTGTCCCTGGGACACTTAGCCCATGCCAGCCACAGCTGTAGCCACCAAATAAAGTTACAAGGGACACATAATCTACACAGGGAATGTCTATACACAAGACCATTCTTTCAAGGCTAGGAGAAATAGCTGTTCTACTTAATTCTTGGAAACAAATACAGAAAGTCAATTAAAATGAGGAAGGAGAGGAATATACGTCAAACAAAAGAACAAGACAAACCTTAGGAAAAAAATTAAATGCAATGGAGATAACAAATTTACCTAATAAAGAGTTCAAAGTAATGGTCATAAAGTTGTTTACGGGACTGGAAAGAACAGTAGATGAACTTAGTGGTAACTTTAACAAAAAGATAGAAAATATAAAAAAGAACCAGTTAGAATTGAAGAATATGATAACTGAAATGAAAAATACACCAGGGTGAATCAAGAGTAAATTAGAGGATGAAGAAGAGTGGATAAGTGATCTGGAAGACAGGGTAATGGAAAGCACCCAAGTTGAACAACAAAAATATAAAAGTATTTAAAAAATGATGATACATCAAGGATTCTCTTGCGTGACATCAAGTGAACAAGCATTTGCATTATAGGGGCCTCAGACAGGAAAAGAGTAGAAAACTTACCTGAAGAAATAATAGCTGAAAAATTTTCTAACCTGGAAAAAGAAACAGACATCCAGTTTCAGGAAATGCAGAGAGTTCCAAATAAGGTGAACCCAAGGAAGTCCTCATCACGACATATAATAATGAAAATGTCAAAGATTAAATATAAAGAGAGAATTTTAAAGGCAGCAAGAGAAAAGCAACTGGCAGCATACAAGGGAAACTGCATAAGGTTGTGAACCTATTTTTTAGCAGAAACTTTGTGGGCCAGAAGAAAGTGGAATGATATATTCAAAATGCTGAAAAGAAGAAAGCCTACAACCAAGACTACTCCACCCAGCAAGATTATCATTCAGAATTGAAAGAGAGATAGTTTCCCAGACAAACAAGAGTTAAAGGAATTCATCAGCCTTACCAGAAATGTTAAAGGGATTTCCTTAAGTGGAAAGGAAAAAACCCTGATTAAAAGTAAGAAATTCATAAAAGGAAAAAATTTCATGTGTAAAAACAAACATAGAGTAAAGGTAGTAGAGCAAACACTTATAAGGCTAGTATGAAGATTAAAAGACAAGGAACATCAATTGTATCTAAAAAATTAGCTAAGGAGACTTACAAAATAAAAAGATGTAAAATATAACAACACATAAATAAAACATGGGGTAAAAATTAAGTTCTTTTAGAATGTATTCAAACTTAATTGACGATCAACTTAATATAAACTGTTATATTCTTAGGATGTTATAAATGAACGTCATGGTAACCACAAACCAAAACCTATAATAGACACAAAAAAATAAAGAGTAAGAAATCTAAGTATAGTACTAAAGAAAGTCATCAATCACAAGGAAAGGAAGAGAAGGAAAAAAAGAACAGAGAAGAACTACAGAAACAACCAGAAAAAATGGACAAAATGGAAATAAGTATATACCTATTAATAATTACTTTAACTGTAAGTGGTCTAAATCCTCTAACAAAAGACATAAAGTGATACAACGGATTTATTTTTTATTTTTTATTTTTTTTACTTTCATTTTTTTTTATTGGTGTTCAATTTACTAACATACAGAATAACACCCAGTGCCCGTCACCCATTCACTCCCACCCCCCGCCCTCCTCCCCTTCTACCGCCCCTAGTTCGTTTCCCAGAGTTAGCAGTCTTTACGTTCTGTCTCCCTTTCTGATATTTCCCACACATTTCTTCTCCCTTCCCTTATTTTCCCTTTCACTATTATTTATATTCCCCAAATGAATGAGAACATATAATGTTTGTCCTTCTCCGACTGACTTACTTCACTCAGCATAATACCCTCCAGTTCCATCCACGTTGAAGCAAATGGTGGGTATTTGTCATTTCTAATAGCTGAGTAATATTCCATTGATACAACGGATTTAAAGAAAGACCCTATATGCTGCCTACAGTATCACTTCAGACCTAAAAACATATACAGATTAAAAGTGAAGAGATGGAAAAAGAGTCCATGCTGATGGAAGGAAAAAATGCCAGAGCAGCAATACTTGCATCAGATGAAAAAAACTTTAAAACAAACACTGTAGCAAGAGACAAAGAAGGGCATTACATAATGAAGTATCAATCCAACAAGTGGATATAACAATTGTAAATATATATGCATACAACATTGGAGCACCTAAATATATAAAGCATATATTAGTAGACATAAGGGGAAAAATCAATAGAAATATAATAATAGAAGGGGACTTTAAAACCTCCACTTACACTATTGGATAAATCATTCAAACAGAAAAGCAACAAGGAAACAGTGGCTTTGAAGGACACAGTAGACCAGATGGATTTAACAGATATTTACAGAACATTCCATCCCCAAACAACAGAATATATATATTCTTTTCAAGTGCACATGGAACATTCTCCAGAACAAATCACACATTAGGCCATGAAACCAATCTCAATAAATTTAAGAAGACTGAAATCATATAAAGCATATTTTCTAACCATAACAGTATAAAATTAGAAATCAATTCCAATTTAAAAAAAATTGAAAAAACACAAACACATGGAGGCTAAGCAACATGCTACCAAACAACCAACGGGTCAATGAAGAAATCAAAGAAGAAATTTTAAAAAATACATGGAGACAAATAAAAAAGAAAACATAACAGATCAAGATCTTTGGGATGTGGTGAAAGTAGTTCTATGAGGATAATTTAATTTGATACAGGCCTAAGTCAAGAAACAAGAAAAATCAGTCTTACAACTAAAGGAACTAGAAAAAGAACAAAGAAAGCCCAAAGTTAGTAGAAGGAAGGAAATAAAAATGGTCATATCAGAGCAGTAATAATGAAACAGAGACTTAAAAAAAAAAAGGATCAATGAAACCATAGCCATGTCTTGTTTCTTTGAAAAGATAAGCAAAATTGATAAATGTTAGCCAGACTCATCAAGAAAAAAAGAAAGAGGACCCAAATAAAGAAAAATCAGAAATGAAAGAGAAGTAACAATTGATATCACAAAGAATTGTAAGAGACTACAAAAAAGTCTATGCCAAGAATTTGGACAACCCAGAAGAGATGGATAAGTTCCTGGAAGCATACAATCTTCTAAAACTAGATGAAGAAGAAATACAAAATCTGAACAACTGATTACTAGTAGTGAAATTGAATAGGTAATCAACAAATTCCCAACAAACAAAAGTCCAAGACCAGATGGCTTCACAGGTGAATTCTATCACACATTTAAGGAAAAGTTAATATCTCTTCTCCTCAAACTATTCCAAACAATAGGAGAGGAAGGAAATCTTCAAAATACATTATATGGGGCCAGCATTACTCTGATACCAAAACGAGACAAACACACTACCAAAAAAGAAAACTAAAGGCCATTTATCAATATCCCTGATGAATATAGATGCAAAAATCCTCAACATAATATTAGTAAACCATATACATTAAAAGGATCACTCACATAATGAAGTGGGATTTATCCTGAGGATGCAAGGATTGTTCAATATTTGGAAATCAATGTGATAAACCACGTTAACAAAATGAAAGATAAAGATCATATGTTCATGTTAATGGATACAGAAAATGCATCTGATAGAATTCAACATCCACTGATGACAAAATCTCTCAACAAAGTGGGTTTAGAGGAAAATACTAGAATATAGAAAAAGACATATATGACCAACCCACAACTAACATAATGGTGAAAAACGGAGAGGTTTCTCTCTAAAGTCAGAAACAAGGGAAACAAAGGCAAAAATAAATTATTGGGACTGCATGACAATAAAAAGCTTCTGATAGTGAAGGAAACCACCATCAAAATGGAAAGGTAACCTACTGGACAGGAGAAGATATCTGTGAATGATACATCTGATAAGGGGTTAATATCCAAACTATATAAAGAACTTACACAACTCAACGCCAGAAAAACCCCCACAAAAATTAAAAAATGAGCAGAGGACCTGAAGAGCCATTTTTTCCAAAGAAGACATATAGATGGTAAACAGACACATGAAAAGATGCTCAACATCATTAATTATCAGGAAAATGCAGCTCAAAACTATAAAGACATTACCTTACACTTGTCAGAATGACTAGACTCAAAAAGACAAGAGATAACAAGTGTTTGTCAGCATATGGAAAAAATGGAACCTTTGCGCACTGTTGTTGGGAATGCAAATTGATGCAACCACTGTGGAAAACAGTGTAGAGGTTTGTCAAATAATTAACAATAGAAATACCATATAATTCCATAACTCCACTACTGGATATTTACCCAAAGAAAATGAAAACACTAATTCAAAAAGACATATGTTTATGTTTCCTGAATTATTATTTATAATGCCAAGACATGGAAGCAGTCTAAGTGTCCATTAATAGATGCATGGATAAAGGAGATATGGAACAGATATACAGTGGAATATTAGTCATAAAAAAGAGTGAAATTATGCCATTTGCAGCAACATGGATGGACCTAGAAGCTTTTATGCTAAGAAAATAAATCCAACAGTGAAAGATAAATACCGTATGATTTTCATTATATGTAGAACCTAAAAAACAAATCAAACGAACAAACAAACAAACAAACAGAAAAGCAGAAACAGACCTGTAAATACAGAGAACTGATGGTTCCTTAAGGGGATGGGGGATGGGCAAAATGGGTGAAGGGGAGTGGGAGATACAGGCTTCCAGTTATCAAATGAAAAAAATCACAGGGATGAATGGTACAGCCTAGGGCATATAGTCAATAGTCCCGTAAATGGTGTTGTATGTTGACAGATGGTAGCTACACATGTGGTGAGTATAGCATAACATATAAGTTCTCCAATCACTCTGTTATACACCTGAAACTAAAGTAACATTGTGTGTCAACTATACCTCAATGAAAAATAAAAAAGAAAAAAGTAGAGGTTGTATAGAAGAACCAGAAAAATACTAAAAAAATTTTATTTCGACCATTTAATTCCAAATTTTCAATTTAATTAATTAAAAAAATAAGACTACTTCATTGAATCAATCAGTTAATCCAGCTTTCTTAGCATCTTGTATTTAAAATCCTATTCTCCATTCAGCTCTTCATTTCAAAGATTACATTTGAAAGAGGACAACTGAGTTAATAATATGGAAATTCCTATCAACCATCCTAGTCAATTTAGGTGAAAGAAGCATTTTCTTCAAATATCCAGAAAACAACCTTCATTATTTTCTTACCTGGCTAAACAAGCCTGAAGAATTTTGACCTTGAGATAAGATTTTATAAAGTTACCCTTTAAGTAAAACCCTACATATTCTGATGCCAAATGACAATGAACTTGTTATTTGTGGAAAGAGCTCAAGAGCCAGAACTTGCTTCAAATTCCAATTCAGCCACTTAGTCAATATGAGCTTTATGAGAAGTTATTTACTTTGTAAACCTGTTTCTCCTTCTGTAACAGGACAATTATAAAAACTGCTACCACATAGAATTAAAACAGCCATGCACAGAATTCTGAAAACCAATAAGTAATAGATGAAAAGCCCTTAGTAGAGTGGTTGGGGTTTATGTAAATATTTAACTTTTCATTATTGTTGTTCCCCCATTTATGTTTGCCACAGTTGAATGCAAGAAAGACCTCCATTACCACAGAATTTGTAAGATGAATGTCCCAGCAACATAACTTAATAAACTATGTAAATACTAGTTTTTGAAATTTTGTCAATATAAATTTAAATATTTATGTATTTATGTATGTATGTATGCATTTGTGTTTTAAAGATTTTATTTATTTATTTATGAGAGACACAGAGAGAGAGGCAGAGACACAGGCAGAGGGAGAAGCAGGCTCCATGCAGGCAGGAAGCCCGATGTGGGACTGGATCCTGGGACTCCAAGATCACACCCTGAAGCAAAGGCAGATGCCCAACCGCTGAGCCACCCAGGTATCCCAAATTTAAATATTTAGCCACTTATTCTATATAATAGCACAATATTTGAAGAAATATTTGTTAATTAATTGTTTATTTAATATATATATATATATATTTTTTTTTTTGGAGAGAGAGGGGGGGTAGTGGGAATGAAAGAGAGAATGAGTGGGGGTAGGGGAAGGAAAGAGGGAGAGGAAGAAAATCTTACACACACTCCACCCTGAGTGCAGAGCCCCACAGGGGGCTGGATCTCATGCCCCCCAGATCATGACCTGAGCCAAAACCAAGGGTCAGATGCTCAACCAAATGAGCCACCTAGGCACGCAGAAATGTTTAATTAAATTGGCAACTGAAGACAAGTTTAGAGATTTTATAAGCAAAACTTTAGAGAAATTATAGATTTAAGTGAATTGAATGGTCAAATTTTAAAATGGACAAATAAAAAGTAGATCAAGGACGAAAGAAGCAAAATGCATCACAAAAGTATTATTAATAACCAAAATCCTAGATGATTTATGAATGTAGTATATATTGATTGTATGATTCTAAACATAAATGGCATTAAATTATCTTAATCATTTACCTTCTTTGAATTTTTCAGGTGATTTTTTTTTTTATATTGACTTATACTCTATACCTCAAAGCAGAAATAAATCAATGGGCAAACTTTAGGAAGCTAGTTTTGTTCTGGGGCTGATCATTCATACAAATAATAGGTTATGAGCATATCAATTTAGGTATCTGCTCTTCTAGTTTATTAGAGAACATATTCTAGAGAAGGGTATATAAAGAGAGGTCATGGGTATATATTTTAAGATTTTCTGACAATCACAAAGAATCTATAACAAAAAATTTCAATAATACTATGAAACTATTATGTCCTTGAAGCAACAACTGGATCCTTATAATAATATTAGCATCTCCTTGCTCCCTCCCTTTTTTCCCCCTTTTTTCTTTCTTCTCTTCTTTCTTTTATCTCATTCCAAAAATATTACATTGTCTACCTCTGTACTGAATGCTCTTGGAACAAGTGAACTTTTGCTATTCATTCTGTTAGATCCATATTCTTTGTTAAATGCTTTGAAAAGGCTTTATATACAGCAGATTGATAAATACTGGTTTACCACCGATGGAAATAACCAAAACTATTCAAATAAACTAATGTTCTTGTACTTGTTAATGGAATTTTCTTATTTGAATTCACTAAATTCCTCACTATGAAATGCTGAAGAAATAAAATATAGTGGAAAAACGGGAGTCTGGATAAATATTAGAAAAGAGGGTTCAAAGGAAAAGGTTGAGACATTAGTACAACCTAGTTTCTCATCCTGACTATGATGTTATCTAAGCGGGTGACCTGGGGCAGGTCACCTACCTTGTCTGGGCTCTAGTGTCATCACCTATAAAGTCTGGAGGTAGGAATTCATGATCTCTAAGGATGTTTCCAGCTGTAATGGTGTCATATACAGTCAACCTGACTATTGAAAAGAGGATATTGTACTTTGATTTATGAAACCTAATGTAATTCATTGTATTGTCTCTTTCTTCTGATGAAAGCCCCATGAGAACTGCTAATGAGGAGTCAAAGTGCTGCATTGAGTTCTATCTCAAAACTCTATTCTTTGAGCTCCTTATCTTCACATGTTAATGAACAGGTACAAGACTGAAGGAAGAGAAGCGGGGAAGCATAAAATGAGAAAATGGTAGAACAAGGAGTGTGGTTAATCTATAAACCGAAAAGCCTACAGTTGGGCAATTGGGAATGGACCATCCACTGCAGCTAATTGCACTCTAATTGGTTGTAGTTAGAAGAAGGTTTTTTGTTTTTAAACTTTTTACAAACTGGGTTTATAAGAACTGTATTTCAGGACATGGGAAGAGGATTGTTATGTGCCTTATACTTTTTTTTTGTACTAGAATCCATAGTATACAAGGATTATTTAGGGGCTAATTTTTCCTCCCCTTTATTTGTTCTATACATTCAATTTGGATGAAATCTTCTCAGAGGAAGCATCAGACTTTTTATATGCTTCAGAAAATGCATTTTGTGTGTGTGTGTGTGTGTGTGTGTGTGGCTATGCATAAATAAGTTAGAAACTAGTAACACAGAACAAAGTGGGAAAGTGAATTAAGTAAAAGAGTTTTCATTTCAGAGCATATACTTAGGAATCTAAAAATGCATTTTTTATTTAAAAAATAACATGACATGTATTATAAGCACACTGCGGTTTCAAATTAGCACAACATTTGAATCTGTAAAAAAAAATGATATTATATAGTACCTGGCATGCAATGGGTAAATGAATGAATGAATGGGGGTAAAAGAGAGAATGATGGGAAGGTCACTTTCTATTAGAGTCAACCTAGTAACTAAATTAACGACTGACCATAAAATGTAAAATTCCCCATTACAGAGCAATAAATACCAATCATGTTGCCACCAAGGGTCTTGGGGTCTGAATTTTGTCTACTAAGCACAATAAATTTATTTGGTAGTGATTTGTTTTTCTTCTTTTTAGTAACAAAGACATAGAATAGCAGTATTGACAGAAGTGATTGCATGTTAGATTCATTACATAGTCAGGTCATAGAGCAGAGTGGTTAAGAGCATGGATTTGTAATGAAGGGCCGTGGACTCTTAACCACATTGCCTTGGCTGAGACCCCTGTTCATTAGCGGTGTGGCCTGAGATAAATTTTTACAAACTGTTTTATGTCTTAATTTCCTCATCCTAAAAAGTGGGATAACAACTGGGGCCAACTTCATAATGTTGATTTGAATGAATCCATGAAAAGCACCCAGAATAGTGTCTAGAGCATAGGGAGCACTCTGCATGATGTAACCTGAGTGCTCACCAGACTATTCCCAATACTCAGAGGAGCACACCACAGCCAGCGTGATGCCCGATTCACAGATGAGAAAATTGAGGCCTGCTGAGATTAAAATTCACCCAATTTAACAAAGACTGTTCAGGTCTAGACCTAAGTCTTGTTCCTTTCCTCTGGTCTCTCTCTCCCTCCTCCCTTAGTTTGCCTTTTCTCTACAACAGCAGTCCTGATCAGCAAGAGATAACCGGTGCCGCCACATCACATTAATGTAATTCCAGGCAAATCAAAGGTGCCTGACATTTCAATTAGCCTGTGCAACTTTATTGAAAGCGAACTTGCAATTTCTGTTTAGCTCTCAGAAATATTGGAAATGGCTTAAGGAACTCCTGCCCTTCTTTCAGATGAGGAACCACTGTGACGCGTGGTTTACATGAAAGAGAGCTTTTCCCGTGTGCCATCTCATGATTCTTAACATTCCCATTTTAGTTAAATCATTTAAATATTGTCATAAAGAAGATTATAAGGGAGAGGAAATCAAGGTCTTGTTGATTTTTTAATGGAGAGTTCTTGATTTTATGATTTTCCAAATATTAAGATATCAACTGCCTTGAGGGGCTACAAAGAAAAATTTTTGCACATGCTGATTTATTTCATATAAAGCCCGGGACACTCATTCTTTCTGTTTCTGTTTCAGAAGAAAAGAGCACGAGCACCAGGGCCACAGCTAGTCCTAACATTAATGCTGAGGTTTATAATCCATTCTCTGCTTCTTCTGGCTGCTGCTGTTAAGAAGGCGCAGGCTGGGCAGGCTCCAGGGCCACACACAGACAGCCTTCAGATGTGACAGTATCTTTTCTGGAGCAAAGAGAGACACACCCTCAAAGAGGGAGGGAGGCCAGAAATGAAGCAAAGCCGTAGAATAGTCCTCATTATCCTAACCACCCACAGCACCAGGAAATGGCGACTCAAGTCTTGGCTGAAGACAGATGAAGGCAAAGGCTGAATGATGGATAAACCCCATGACGTTAAAACATGGTGACTTGAAGAATATAAATACAAATTTTTTTTTTTAAGTAGAACCTACTTATTCATATGTCTGACTTTTGGGAATGGTACTGCATCAACCGCTCACCACACGTTCTGTGCTTTAAGAATTAAACACCCCGAGGAGCACCAACCTGGTCTAAACTCCTGGGCCTTCTCCATGCCCAGGCAGGCGCTCTTCTTTCCACCTTCACCTTCTGAGACTCTTCCTCCTCCTACTGCTGTCTTCAGTATTGTTGTTTCCCTTTACTTCTTCTCTCCTCACCTCTGTCCCCACTACCTTTGGGATGATGCTTGCTTTCCCCTTAGTTTGGCCAAACACTTTCACTTTTGTCTTTAAAAAGTTTTAGGGGCGCCTGGGTGGCTCAGTGGTTGAGCATCTGCCTTTGGCCTAGGTCATGATCCCGGGGTCCTGAGATTGAGTCCTGCATTAGGCTCCCCACAGGAGCCTGCTTCTCCTTCTGTCTATGTCTTTGCCTCTCTGTCTCTCTCTCTGTGTCTCTCATGAATAAATAAATAAAATCTTAAGAAAAATAAAAATAAAAAGTTTTAAGGTTTCACTTCTTCCTTGGGGAATCTCTCACCACTGAGTGAAATGACATGGCCATCCCCACCTCTTGAGTACCTCACTCTTAGCTTCCTGAGGAGCAGCCTGGCCTTGCCTCTGGCCTCACTGGGGAGGGGGGGCTGCCTTTGTGGTTAGCAGCCCTGTTTCCCATGTGGCTCCTGCTGGGAGGGAGACACTGGTCTCTGCAGATGCCCCAGGAGAACTCTCCTGTCTCTGAGTAGTAGGCTAATGTGCAGGTCCCCGGTAAATATAAAACTGTTCGTTTACACTGAAGCTGTTGGTGCTCCTTCAATACCAAAGAATTCAGAGTCTAACATAGTCCTGCTGCATATCTGAGTAAACACATGAACTGGTGGTGATCAAGTGCAGTGGTTGGAAGGATATGAGGATGGCTCACATTCCATGCAGTTTCACTGAGGGTTGGTACTACTGGGCAGAAAACAAATTCTTAACCCTCAATGTCAATGCCAATGGCATTCATTAAATAGCTTGATTTTGATTGCCACCTTCCCAGTGGCTGTCATTCTCTGGCTATAAAAATTTTAGAATATTTTTTTACTGACTTTTTTTTTTTTTTTTTTTTTTACAGAGCCTTAAGGTTTTTGGAGTCAATGTACTACATGAAGCTACTAAGTCAATCAAAATGGCAACACAACCTTATGGAGTATTTTTATTAGTCGTATAGTTCATTTTTCCCTCAAGTTCTATATGACCTGAGGTGAAATCTGGAAAGTTTTTCCTTTTTTAAAAAAAATATTTTATTTATTTATTCATGAGAAACACACAGAGAGAGGGGGCGTGGGGCAGAGACACAGGCAGAGGGAGAAGCAGGCTCCATGCAGGGAGCCTGACGTGGGACTCGATCCTGGATCTCCAGGATCAGGACCTGGGCCAAAGGCGGTGCTAAACTGCTGAGCCACCGGGCTGCCCCTATTTTTATTTTTTAAATATAGACCATGTTCATGGTAAAGTCAAACAAACAAAAATAAACTGTTCATAAGAAGGGAGATGAAAAAAAAAAAAAAAAAGAAGGCAGATGAAACCTAAATGGTTCCCTCCAGCCTCATTCCCCAGAGCAGTGGTCCTCAACTGCGGATAGTTTTGCCTTCCAGGGGACATTTGGCAATTTCTAGCGACATTTCTGGTTGTCACAATGGAGAGGGGGCGATGTTGCTACTGGCATTTAGCAGAGGGGTACAGAGTTGCTGCTAAACATCCTACAATGCACAGGACAGCCTCCTCAGCAACAGCTACTCAGCCCCAGGTGTCATTACTGAGGTACTGAGGTACTCTGGCTGAGAGTGGGGACTATTAGCTATGCTTTACATATTTTCTGGAAAGTGTAAAATATACGTCTCTATTTTTTTTTCATTTTTCTTTAAATATTTTATTTTATTATTTATTTGACAGAGAGAGATAGAGCACAGAGGGAGGGTGAGAACTGACTCCCTGTTGAGCAGAGAGCCAGATGCAGGGCTAGATCCCAGGACCCCGAGATCATGACCTGAGTCGAAGGCAGATGCTTAACCAACTGAATCACCCAGTTGCCCCTCATTTTTTTGGTACACAAATGGACTGAGTGTATCCCCAATAATCGGAAACCTGCTTTTTTCACTCAACAATGTCTCAGTTATTTGTACATATTGACATGTACATTTTACCTCATTATTTTAAACTGTTAAATAGTTTTCAATTGGCTCATTATACCATAAAATATTTAACTAGCTCTCAAAAATAGACAGTTTGGTTGTCTTCATTTTTCTTCATTATAAAGGAATCTACCAGCAAGGATTTGAAAGAGAAAGAGAAACTATACAAAAAGCTGGATTTTCCACGGTGCTTTCACTTACTTTACTTTTACTCAAAATCTGACTTAGAGGTTAAAGTCACAATGAGAGAGTGAATCAGTGTCTGCTTTCCAAACCCCAGTTTTCCCTTGACTATATCACACAGGAGTGTGGGAGGAGGAAATAAGAGCGACTGTTTTGTTTTTTTTTTGTTTTTTGTTTTTTTTTTTTTTTTTTTTTTACCACACCATGATGGAGTTTCTCCAATAGACATTTCTAATGTCTGGCTCAGAAGCCAGCAAATCAAGGCAGCTGTGGAAATGTTAGGCTTAGGGGGCTCGCCGTATCTGAATTACATCCAAAACTTTTTAAAGAACCCGGATTAGGTTTAAAATATGCTAGAGATTTAGGCTGTCCCTTAGGTTACTCAAGAAGCAACCACTTCAAAGACTAAGTTTTTTTCCCCCTCTTTTTTCTTTCTGAAAGGGATCCAGGAGTTCAGTCAGTTGACATTTTTTGCTGCTTTCCTGTGTCTACTTTCACTTTGGATTATAAAATTGGGGCTTGTGCATGTTACACCTCGAATCCAAACCACACAGTATTGCTATTGTTTGTATAGGGATGTTCACATTGATCATTTAAGGAACTGGAGGGTATTATGCTGAGTGAAGTAAGTCAATTGGAGAAGGACAAACATTATATGTTCTCATTCATTTGGGGAATATAAATAATAGTGAAAGGGAATATAAGGGAAGGGAGAAGAAATGTGTGGGAAATATCAGAAAGGGAGACAGAACGTAAAGACTGCTAACTCTGGGAAACGAACTAGGGGTGGTAGAAGGGGAGGAGGGCGGGGGGTGGGAGTGAATGGGTGACGGGCACTGGGGGTTATTCTGTATGTTAGTAAATTGAACACCAATAAAAAATAAATTAATAAAAATAAATAAATAAATAAATAAAATCTTAAAAAAAATAAAAATAAAATAAAATAAGACTAAGGCCAAAAAAAAAAAAAAAAAAAAAAAAAGGTATTTTCATGACCCCAAAGACGAGGCTCTGACAAGGAAAACACTATGCAATGATTTCCACTTTGCAAGAACATAACTGACCCCAAGTGAAGTATGTTTTAACTCTTAAACTATGTGGACTTACCTATTTCATCTCACTTCAAGCAGCATTAATTTGATTTTCTTTTGAATTTGTCTCTGCTACTTGGGTGAAAACTGGCCAAAGTTCATAACTGGAGAAATTGCTTTAAAAGAAGAAACAACTGCTTTAAGAAACGCTTGCTTCTCACCTATAGGGGTTATAACATTTCTTTGTTAAAGCACAACCACAAAATGCTTATGAATGCTGCTTTCCATTGTCCCTTCCTTTAAGTATATTTATATCAGGTTTTACGCCTTAACCTATTATATATTCTTTCTTTAGCCTTGCTGCACTTCACCCGTGGCAACAGGCAGTCATCCCCATATAAACAGCTTCCTGCTTTTTCCATAGAGATAAAAATAAAAGAGTAAAAATGACCAACTGTCTTGTAAGGCCTCAAATATAAACAGGATTATTTTTAAGGGCTCTCATAGAAACACCTGGAAGTGGCCGTAGGTTGTAAAGGGCTGGTACTAGAATCCCTGCTTCCCTGGTTTATGATTTTGCCTTGCATTCCCTACAGGCTTTCCCATGAATAAAATGAAAGGCCACATGTGAAGTGTAAGCAGAGTCCAAAAGTCAGTTATGTGCCTCTGCTAATGATTGACTAGGTGACTGAGTCATTCACTCATTTCTTGTATCCGATAAAGTTATTTGACATGAAGGACAAGTGACAAAGTTTTTTTATCTTCTCAGGAGCCAGACACTATCACAACAGGGCCAGAGCCAAGTCTACATGCGATGGTGTCTCCATCAATCTTTCGTGAGGGCGCACTTGAAAGGGCTTAGCTGTTGAAAGATAATCAGAAGGGGAAGTGCATCATTGTGTAGGTAGCAGAGTGAATGGGCAAAAAGGGAGTTAACCCAAGAAGACCTGTTGGAAGAGAATAGGAATCTGGTAGATGTTGTCTTCATTTGGTCTATGAACTTTCCTTACCTCTGAACAACTTCATGTTTTAGATGCCACAGCAGAAGTTTCACAAGGTAAGAATACTGTTTAATGATGGCTAATAAAGAATTCTTCTTCTTCTCTTTTTGAATCCCTTTTTTTTGGAGACTAAAATTTCAGGAAGATTCTCGATTGGGGACACACAACAACACTCAATCATTCCTTGCTCCTGCTCCACTACCATGCTGTTTTCTCTCATCTTTTGCAGCTGACTTTTCTCACAGAGTAATTGGTGGATTATGACAATACTGTATAGGAATATTATCTAAAAAGTATTTGTATTTGTTGTATTTCACAATCCTTAGGTGATATTAAATAGCTTGAGTGATAGGACATTCTCTACCCAAAGTTCTATACCGTAGTTTAAAATGGTGCCTTGTACACGAGTTAGCCTCATTAAAATTAATGTCTTTAAGTTTTGGAGAATTGTAAGAATGAAGAACAAAAAGTTTAACCCTTGTCCTTCTTCTTGCCATCACAGCATCATTAAAAAAAGAATGAAAGAAGAAAAAGAATCTCTTCATTCTTCACTTGAGTGCTAAGTGAACTGAGTTCTTAATAAAACAAAACAAAACAAAACAAAACAAAACAGAAAATAACTTACTTGTGCAATACAGGTTTTTAAGTTTACATGCCTAGAGAGCTGCATAAAAATAGTACAGGGCTGAATCTTCCAGGGAAGTTATTTTTTTTCTAACAGAACAATTACTGAAAATTGGGACTGAAATTATAGTTTGCACATTGTAGTGCACTGAAATTCCCTCCTACTTGACTCTAAAAAGCATTGTACTATATCCAATTGTGAGAATGGAATAAAATTACCACAGGAGATATCATTCTTAAACCAAAATGCTGCCTGTTACACATGGAAACTCCATGAATGGGGAAAAGTAGGAAAGCAGGGTGGTAGCTGAGTCAATGCTTTATCGATTATGACCTTTCTTAATGGAAAGGGACAAATTTTCCTATTTTTTTTTGGTATGCATTAAAAATATGTGTATATGTATTATACATATAAATCTATATATTGTATTTTTATAAATTTACTATCATATAAAAGCTGTATCATAATGACATACTCCTACAAAATTTTATTTATCTATTTAATTTATTTTTAAAATATTTTATTTATTCATGAGAGACCCATAGAGAGAGGCAGAGGGAGAGAAACAGGCTCCTCACAGGGAGCCTGATGTGGGACTTGATCCCCAGACTGGGATCACTCCCTGAGCCAAAGGCAGATATGCTCAACCGCTCAGCCACCCAGGTGACCCTCCTACAACATTTTAGAATAA
This sequence comes from Canis lupus baileyi, assembly GCF_048164855.1. NCBI lineage: Eukaryota > Metazoa > Chordata > Mammalia > Carnivora > Canidae > Canis > Canis lupus. The sequence continues at coordinate 17,304,905 of NC_132852.1, forward strand.
AAAACTTCTGAATCAAAGGGAGCTTAAAAAGAAATCACTTTTTCCCCCAGTCAGACCAAATTTTCCATTATCATGAACCGGTTACCTATTTGTTTTTAAAGATTTATTCATTTATTTTAGAGAGAGAGAGTGAGCCCATGCATGAGTTGGGGGAGGGGCAAAGGAAGAGGGAGAGAGAATCTCAAGCAGAGCACAGAGCCCAACTTGGGGCTCGATCCCAGGACCCCAATATTATATATAACATGAGCTGAAATCAAGACTTAGCCATTCAATTGACTGAGCCACCCAGGTGCCCCTTGAACCAGTTATTTATAAACACAATTACTAGTGATGTCCTGGAAAAGCAATTTACGGGAATTCAAATTAGTTTTTGAAAAATGACCCCCAATTTATTACATACTCCCTGAAACTATTAGCAACTTGCTTTTCCTTAATATGCAAATGTCTCTGTCTTTCAGATTTTTCCATAACCATTTTTCTTTTGTTCTAACAGCTCACTTATTTTCCTACTTTCAAAGGAGCTAATGTGAGTACATTCTCTCTCTCTCTGAATGTCATACATTTTTTATATTTGGTTCATTTTTTGTAAGCTTTCATAAAATTCTGTGCAGGTATTACTCACTTCTTGATTTACTGATGTGGTTTAATATACACTTTTCAAAGTTAATGTTGTCAGTAATGGGCCAAACTAGCAGATGCCTCCTGATAAATGATCTTTTTTTTGTGGCATTTCTGCCAAAAGTACATATCTTGACTCTAATTATGAAGAAATATCAGATAAACCTAATCTGAGGAACACTATACATTTTTAAAATAACAGTAAAACACAAAACGAAGGCCAAGTAACTATTCCAGACTAAAGGATACTAAGAGACATGAGTATTACATGAAGTGGGCAATCCAGGATCAGATCTTGGATTTGAGGGACAAAAAATGTTATAAAGGATATTATTGAGACTACTGGCACATCTGAAGGTGGGCTATAGATTAGGCATTTGTATCCATATTAAATTTTCTGATTTCAATAATTACACTGTGGTTACATAAGAGAACATCTCCGTTCCTAGAAATTATACGCTCAAGTGTTTAAGTGCAAAGGATCATGATGCCTATGATGTGCTCTCAAATGATTTGTAAAAATTATATATCTATGTATATATATATATTTTATACAATGAGAGAGAGACTTTACAAAGTGGGTAAATGTAACAAATATTAAGCCTGTATAAAGTGGTACACTGAACTTTATATCTTTGTAACTTTTCTAAGTTTGGAATAAAAATATGAAGTATGAAAATAAAAACTTAGTGAAATGAGTAATAAATGTGCCCATTATTTTATTATATTATCCATCATTCTTAGGGCATAACTTGGGGCTTACTGCTGTGGGCAATAATAATCCTTCTGTTCAGATTTTTCTTTTCTAGATCCATTCTTGGGGTCCACATCACAAACCACAAGAGCACCAACTTTCCCAAAACCTCCTGCTATAATTAATGAGGAAACTGGTGCAGTGTTAATTTTGAATAAAAAAGATGTGGGTTGAATGACAGCACCAGCTGATGGGAGGCATTAATACTGTTTGATTCCATGCAGGCAGAAGACATCCAGCTGTGGGGGCCAGGGAGGCCCAGAGGAGAAAAATTTGAAAATGAGAAGTTTTATAAAATGCTTGCAGTCTGGAAAATAAGGAATACTAATTATTTTTCAACAATTTTGGAAGCAAAATTAAGTCTTAGCAATAGCATGGAAATCAGAGTAGAGAAGAGAAGCATAAGAAATATTACAATTCATTTCTTTTAGCCATGGTCTTTTATGTTATTCTTTAGCTTTTTCTGTCCTTTACTTTCAATGCAATTCTGTTCAATGCAATTCTCTTTATGTTTCATTTATGGTTAAAGAACAAAGTCTGGCCTTTTTGACACATTAGGGTGTAATATAGTATATATTATATCCTTCACATACATTTGTTCAACCTACTGTACACAAGCCACTGAACTAGATCCTAACAGACTCCAAAGGTACAAAGACTAATAATATAAAATCTGTATTTTGCAGGAACAAACAGGGTGAAGTTCAGAGTGGAGAGGACAAACAATTACACAGGTTAGGAGAAGATTAAAATTCTGTGTATTAGATCAAGTGTTGGTTGTGAAGAGCACATGGTGCTCTGGGAACCAACAGAAGGGGCATTTGGAAAGGAGCGTGACCAGGGAAAAACAGGAGAGTTTTAGGTCTGGGGCCGAGGAAGGAGAAATCCAAGAAATAGAGAACGGTAGGTATTTCTCCACTTTCCACTTTGCTGAACCCTTGATAGGTATAATCAAGGATCTGGGATTATTATATTACTATATCTGCCATTTGAGTTCTAAGCCCATCTTTGTGTAATTTCTGAGGTCTTGACAGGCTTACCCCAGGGTTTTTCTGGGTCTGCTACTTGGTCTAACTTTTTGTCTCATGGCATCCACACCTGCTGCCCTGCTGGGGTTCCTGGGACATTTTGGGGCATCAGTCTAGTCTGATTAAGGAACTATCCCTTTCTAATTATAGGTAACTTCTAATGAGTGTGGCCTTCGTTATCCCGGGGCTAGCTGAAGCATCCGTGTGTTAAGATGTCACAGTGTACTTTCCCCGGGCGGACCCACCACGTAGGAAGGGCCCTGCCATCATCTCTTTAATATTGCCTTTTCAACTTTTTTTGAACTCTGGTAGAAAATATGATAGACCTTGCCTTATTCATATTGTCTCTTAAACTCTTTCTGATATTTTTCTTTTTTACTCCAATAGCTGATTTTAGGATAGTTTCCTTGGATAGATCCTCTAGTTTACCATTTTTCTTTTCAGTTTTATCTATTCCCTTTACTATCTTCACTGGGTTTTTGATTTCTAAGCCTTCTATTTGAGTTTTTGAAAATATACTCTTCCTCCCCTACAGTCTCATGTCCCTGGCTATTTTCAAGTTCTTCTTTCATTACTTTATGATTGCAAACATAATTATGCCATATTCTGCATCTAAAAATTCCAATATTTGAAGTCTTTGTGGTTATTTTCTGCTGTATTTTTGTTTTGGTTGAGTCTATTTTATATTTTATCGTTTCCTTGGATTTTTGTGACTCTTTTATTAGAAGCTTATGTTCTTTTTAACTGTGGAATTTCATTAATGTCCAGATTGAAGTAATGTTCCTCTGATGAAAGTTTGCATTTACTTTTTTCAGTCATTTCCACATACTTTTAACTAGACCACTTTACATAAAATTTCTAGGCTAAAAGTTCTGAATGACATGGGTAGGTGAATTTGAACTTCAATGGTGTAGATTCTCAATATGTTATCTTCTTTAATTTCTCCTTCCCCTTCTTCTTCTTCCCCTTCTCCCTGTTCCTCCTCCTCCTCCTCTTCCTCCTCTTCTTCCTCCTCATCCTCTTCTTCTTCCTCTTTCTCCTCCTCCTCTACTTCCTCATTCTTCTCCTCCTCCTTCTTCTTTTTGCTTTGTTCTACAGTAGGGATAGGCAAATTTTTGTGCTGTCCATTTCCACAATGTGTTTATTTTTCATTTATCTTAAGGCTAAGAGTGTGTAGCTCTTTAACATCTCAGCACTATGTGGACATAACTTCTGACACTTTCCCACCTTGTGCATGTATTTTTCTTCTGTCCTCTACACCCTATGTGGCTGTCATGGTGGAAACTCAAGGTTTCAGTGCTTAGTTCAACCCCTCAGAGGGAAATCTGGCTTTGGCTCTTGTTTAATTCCTTGGTTTCTTCTTTCACTTTAATTTTGGCCTTGGTGGATTCTGTTCATTGTGCCAGTTTAGCAATGCAATTAAAGATGCATTTTTTTTTCTTAATTTAACATTTTAGTCATTTTCATTGGCAGGGTCCTTCAAAATATCTGGTCTATAATAGTGCCAGAAACCGAAGTTGGCTCTAAGCTGTCTAGCAGGCAATGAGAAGAGGGAAATCTAATCAATTACATGGTCACAAGGGCCAGGAGAAAAAATGGTTCTCAGTTGCTTTGGAGCGATACAACAATTTTTGGCGCCAATGCCAGACTGGGATTTTTCTCAGCAGCCATTCTAACAGGCACCATGGTCTTTCCTGTTGCTTCGACGGTCCAGGATGCTGCTCTATCCGTCTTTGGAACTGAGGTCCTTCAGAGTGCCAGCACTGGGTGGGTGTGTGGCAGTGAAGATGATCCAGGAAGATAAATTACTCTTTCCACTTAGTGTTATACTCATTAAAATGGGTCCCAAACTGATGTAGCTTTCCCAAGAGGCTGCTGAATCATCATGCCTATGCTTACAGTTTCTTAGACGTGCTCAGACAGATTGGAATCTCTTGCAGTCAGGCACAGAAGATAATTTTTTTACTCAAGTAGCACAGAGTTGGCCTCTAAATGACATGGGTGGAATGGGTCTAACACTCTAGTAAAACTGAGTCATAGCATCTTTTACAGCCTTTTTTTATGGCGTGGTCCAACCATCTAAAGACATGTCTCTAGATAAGCAGAAATCAAAGATCAAAATGTTTTGCAATTAAAGAATATCTTTTGTAATTGTTAGCTATTGTAGGTTTTATACCCTGTTCTAGCTATATTTGAGTGTAGTTTGCCGGTAATTAAAGTGTATAAAGTGAAAGAATACTTACTTGGTTAGAGGCAGTCTGTTAAGATTAAAGAAGTTAACTATTAGTCACATCAAAATTTTGACAGTGGTGAATGATATTTGGCTAGACTTGTTTTCTAGGTTAGTGAACAGATTATATGGCAAATGGAATCCTAGATTTCTATTTCAATTTAAATGAAAATATGTGGAAATATTAATAAAAAATTATTTGTAAGGCAATGCCAGGTGAATCTCCTTTTGAGAACAACACTAAAAACAGTTATTTAAAGCTTTTATACCTGGGAGAGTTGGGAGGGAAAAACTTTATATAAAGTAAGAAAGATTCAGTGAATTGGTAATAGCAATTATGAAGAAGGGATTTATGGGGTGGGAATAAGCTTCAGTCAAAGGAGAAATGACTGCCTTGCAATTTTAGCTGGATTTTAGGAAAGAAACAAAGGGTTGAAAGCAATCGTATGAGTCCCCTTATCTTGCACAGTGAAAGCAGAACTAACGTTCTTGTCATATCTCAGAAATAATAAAAATACTATGAGGATTCCATGAAGTGAATTTGAAAATCTGTGAAATAAGCCATTCCTTATTGGATGGGACCCCTGCTGAAAAAAAGCCTTTCATAACAGATGGTGATTCTGGCCACATTGTGAGTTTAGCAAAAGTTCTTATTGATTCCTGAAACTGTTGGGTTCAGTAAACTTACTCAATTATACTCTTTGTCTTCATTTTTCACCCAGCTATTGTTTTCTCTCTCTTATAGCATGGATGAGAATAGTAACTTTAAATTTATAGATAAGTCCTTTGTTTTTCATTCGTTTCTATGGTTGTTTTACTGGTTTCTAACCATTTTGTCCCGTCTTAGGCAAGTTCTCCCCAATGGCAGGCACCAAGGTGACACAGCAGGTAGAGTGTATAGATTCCCACCTTTACTTCGTAAGCAGGAAATTACTCTTCTCGGGTCCAAGGATTTCTTTTCCTCCACTCTCCCTCAAAAATAAGAAATCCTGTTTTGCCAGCTTGAAGAGCTCTGTTCCTAAGCACTAGAGGTCAATGTGAATGTTCAAGCTCTTGAGCAAATTCTACATCTACAATTTTGTCAAAATTTAGAGAAAGAGCTTGAAGAATAACTATTTCCTTTCTCATCTCCACTCAGCTGGAACTGAATCAGTCCCTATAATATTACCACATTGGTTTCTCACTGACCATTTTCACATGAACTTGGAAAGTACATAAATAATTGTTGACCCCAAGACACTTTAAACTATGATTGGAGAATAATCACCCACTTTAAAGGTATGAATGGCTTTTAGTTTTGAACCTCAATGCTTATGTTATTTTAAAAGGGGAAAGCTTATCCCCCTTATCCTCAAAAGCATGTTCTGTAAATTTCAAAATTAAATGGAAATACTATTTTAAATTTATGAAGTAAAACGATGTGGAGTTCCTCATTCACTTATTCATGCAAGTGATGAAATTTCACTGGGTGGCAGTTTATTTTTCCCCATTATAATCTAAGTGAGCATTCCTTGCCCCCTTGTACTCCCTTCCCCCAACCCCTGGCAAGATTTGGGTATAAAGCATCAAGATTTACCTGACTCATTTTTCTATTTAAGTATTATAGTCTCTAAATTTATGATGTCATATTATTCACATGATCTTAGAGTTTTCAGAAAATGTCAAAAGGCCCTTATGCACATAGGAAATACAATATACAAATGACCACTCATGCATTGGTTCAGGTGTAAGTGCTCTTTCAGTGCTGATTGGTTTAAAAGTCTTCACAAATGGAGGTACCTGGGTGGCTCAGTTGGTTTAGCTCAGGTCATGATATCACGGTCATGGGATCAAGCTGCCTCAGGCTTGGTGCTCAGTGTGCAGTCTGCTTGTCTTTCTCCCTCTGCTCCTCCCTCTGCTTATTCTCTTTCTCTCTTTCTCTCTCTTTCTCTCTCTCTCTCAAATAAATAAATAAAATCATAAAATCATAAATAAATAAATAAATAAATAAATATCTTCACAAATGAAAATGTGTAAAGAACCTATAGGATCAAATGCTCTTTACTGGGATAATCTTTCCTACATGTGGAAATCCTTTCTCTAGGATCTGTAGTTTGATCAGGAGGGTAGAAAGGGCGCAGTGGTTGGTGGAAGCCATAGCTTTTGTCTGCTCAGCATCGTTCCCCATCCTCCTCCTTCTATGCCATCCCCATTCTTAGTGGCCCAGGCGGTGATGTCAATCAGAATGGTCTGTCCCCACTTAGTGGGTAAGCATGTGATCAAGGCTGGCTATTGGAGTGCCAAGGATTAATTCAGGAATGTGCATGTGACTCAAGAAAGATAAATTAGTGTCTTTTCTGAGATTGATACAGGGTTTTAATGGGTGGGGAACATATAATTCCACTGTGATTGCTAAGCAGGGCAAATGTACATCTGGGGCTGATGAACACCATTGTGTCTGACACACACAGGAAAAGCCTGTCTATGAAATAACAAGTGCAGATAAGCATATGGAAAGGTGGAGAATGAGAAAGGCAGAACTCTAAGCACATTGGTTAGCTGTGGATCCACCCATAATTACAGATATATCTATTTTTGACTTCCCAAACACACAGACAGTACATTCCCCCTTTTTGTAAGCCAGTTTGAGTAGGGTTTCTAACATGTCTAACCAAAAAGGGTCTTAACCAATGGAGTCCCTATTACAGACCTTCTGTCTGCATTTCTACTAAGATCTTTCTATCACTCTCTTTATCTCTTTTTGTCCTACACTCTGACCAACAACCGCATCAGATATTTTGGAGTTTTTATGCTAATCTAAGCAATTTTCCAGGACACAAAGAATTATTTCACAGTGCAATTCAAATATAAATTCCCCATTGAGAAAATACAGAGATGTTTGTAGTTGCCCATGGCCTTGTGCAATGACTTTGGGTGTAATGCATTTATTACTGTTACTGTTGGGTAGAGCTGCAGGCACCCTGGGAGTTAACCTGTGGGACAATGCAAAGAGGAGCATATATTCTTTCAAGGCACTTGTAGCTGTCATTTTATTTTTTGAGAGTTATGAATGGAGGTATTGTTGCAAACAGCTGTACTGTGAAGGCATGTAAGCCAGCTATTACTGCCTGTGGTGTCTGTACTCAAAATATTGCAAACACTGAAATTATGATTTACAGAGGTGAAAACTGTAAGCTTTATAAGATCCAGCATGCCTGGCTCTGTCTCTTTGTATTATTGGACAGATTCTTTTGTAATGGTTCTAAAGCTGAGTGCTTGTAATCCCAATTAATTCAAAAGAGATGGCCAGAATATATCACAGAACTCGTAATAACATGTTAATTAGGAAAGCAATATGGTAACACCCATGTTGATTTTAATATATTTAATTATTTCTCAATATATTATATTAAACCTATATTATGGAACATAATATGAAGTCTTAGAATATAGTTAAATAATTTTGAAATGGGGGATCCCTGGGTGGCGCAGCGGTTTGGCGCCTGCCTTTGGCCCAGGGCGCGATCCTGGAGACCCGGGATCGAATCCCACATCGGGCTCCTGGTGCATGGAGCCTGCTTCTCCCTCTGCCTGTGTCTCTGCCTCTCTTTCTCTCTGTGTGACTATCATAAATAAATAAAAATTTTAAAAAAAATAAATAAATAATTTTGAAATGTCACAAAGCTTAGAAGATGATGAATTTGGTTGAATTAAATTGAAATGACAAATATATTTTGGAATTGGGAAAAAAATAATTTTATGTTTCCTGGAAGAAGTCTCTGATATATTGTCTGACAATTCACTTCCTTCCAGTAAAAAACCATCCTTAATACCTTTAGATCTATTGTCACACCAGTTCTGTTGACTAATCTCTGCTAAAGCTCCTTCTTATTTTGTCCAAGTCATGATGTCATCCTACACCTAGATCAAACTCTCCCTGATACAGCAATTCAGTAATTGGCTTGCCCTCTTAGCAGGGTAAATCCCATGCCATTTCACTTCTTTTGGTTCTTGGGCTAACTGAGAGTTATTTCCAGAATATTTGCCAAAGAAAATTTCCCAGTTAGTTTAAGAGTTAACAGAAGACTTCAATTTATATGCAGAGCATTGTGCAGATGTTATTGTCTTAATCTAAATCTTTGACTTAAAAATTTTTAAAGAAGGCTGATTTTTTTTTTTTTTGAAAGGAAAGCATCTCAGAGTTCAACTAGGAAAATATTCTCTATTCACAGGTGCCTCAGTTAGGATGCATTGGGTTGCATGTAACACAAAACTGATTCAAACTGTCTTAGTAAAAATGGGAATTCTGGGGCTCACAGCACTGAATATTCTAGGGGACAGAGGACTTTCTCCAGAGCTCAGGCTCTGGAGTAGGTCCAGGTGTCTCACTCTAATTTTCCATCCTGTTTCTTAGGTATAGACCACAAAATGAGGCTAACAGCTCCTAGTCACATGTTTCTTCACACTTCCAGTAGGAAAAGGAATCTGCCTTCTTGATAATTCAAACAAAATCCCTCCCCTCCACCCCAGTGAGTTTTCCTGGCCCCAATTGACTTGACTTGAATCACATGCCAGTCTTTCTTTTGAATTAACCTCTGTGATTAATGGGATTGGATTTGGTGAGTGGTTTAAGGGAACCAACTTCTAGTCCTGGAACTGAAGCCAGGATCAATCCCATACTAAGCACATTGCAGGGAAATTCAGGTTGCCATCTTGGGTAATGGATGCTAGGATATGAGAGAGAGAATCCAAGTGTCTTGACCTGGTCACGTTCTAAGCAGCAAAGCTGCATCTGGAACCTAGCTCAGCATCATTTGTCTGTCAATAAACGTATATGAACTATTGTATAACTTCATAGGCTAAGCACTCTGTGATGACAGATTTGTGGAAACACTGTGGTTATCTAGTGCCATCTTTACCAGTGTGCTCTGAAATGCACTATATAAAAGACATGGGGTGCCAGGAAGGAAATTGCAGATCCCGGGTTCCCATCCAGGATTTGCTGAATCAGAGTTGTAGGGGTAGGACTCAGAAACTTGCATATTAAATATGTCTCCTTAGCAAATGTCTTGCACACTAAAACAAACATTGCATACATTGTTGTGCAACCCATAAGCTGTATGGTTAACAAACATTCCAAAACTTCTTTACTATGTCTGCATCTTGGACTGTATTTGGAAATACTTTGTATGACATTTCTTTATATTGATCTTCTGGTTAAGATTATAATTATTCCTAAACAATAATCCAGTCATCAACTCCATTAAGAGGATTGTAAGGACCTGGGCCTGCTAAACTTATCAGGTAAAGAGGAAAATCTGCAGAAGACTGATTGGCACAGCTGAAAACCATCTCTGTGCTATGCTCTGAAGGAGTGTCAGCGCGTGCAAAATGGTGACGTTAGGACTAGCAGGAAAAATATAAATATATTTGCTATGACAAATGGCATCAAATAAAGCATGCTATTACCCATTTATATATATTATTTACTTTTCAGGACTCTTCTAAATTGTCTTCAGAATATGATTGATACCTTAACAACGTGCTTAATTTGTGACACCTGGATAGTAAAAGTAGGGTGTTGTCAGCAACTATTGAAAGTCATATGAATGCTGATTGTGACTTACAATAAAAAGTACAACATTCACCGTGCTGCCTTGTTGGATCCCCCCTTTTTTTTTTGCCTGACAGCACAGATCCCAAAACAGATTTTCCACCAGCTTCCTAGAAATGACCTAGACAGAACCTGCCATCTCATCTCCCTCATAGCTTCCCCTGAAAGTCCAAGATGACTTTTGCCACCTTATAAGCAGCGTTTTTTGGACTCCTACAGGCAGCTGATTATCAGCATTGCTTTTAGTAAATAGTGCTTATAGAGAAATGGTGAAATTAAGAAAATTGCCACAGTAAATCTGGTGTTTTTTTTTTCATTACACTTCTTACAATGCTATAGATTCTGAGATGTGATATTGAACTACTGTCTATTTAGGAAGTCGGCATAATTTTTATGTGCTGCCTGAGGAGAGAATAATGTAAATAGAGTGGGGGAATAAAATTCTATAAACAACAGTGATTTGAAATAAAATATCAGGGGCACCTGGCTGGCTCAGTTGGTAGAGCGTGCGACTCTTGATCTCGGGGTTGTAAATTTGAGCCCCATGTTGGGTGGAGAGAGTACTTAAAAATAAAATCTTAAAAAATTAGAAATAAAATATCAGCAGAATATAGTCTGTCAAAAGAATAATAGATAATTACCGAGTATTCACAAATACTGAGTCCTCAGTATTACTGAGTATACCAAACTGTATTCTAAGCCATGTACATTGCAGTAATTTATTTAATCTTTAGAACAACCCTATGAGGTAGTTTTTGCTATTATACCCATTTTACAGATGAGGAAACTGAGCATGGGGAAGTTACTAAATTTGCCTAAGTTCGAACATAAAGTAAGTTAAGGAATTGGAATTTAAGTCCAGGAACTGTGGACCCAGGTCCATGATCTTAACCATGAAACTCTAGGATGGTTACCTGTGATTTTAATGTGTCATATTAAATCAGGAACTATAGTAAAATTTCCCAATATCTTTTATCAATGAGTTCAGTAGAGCTAAGGAGATAGCAAAGACATAGCAAGTAGTATTAAGTAGTACACAGCAGTATAAAGATCTTAGGACTATGATCTCAAGCTACGCTCAACTGCCGATAAATATGAGATTTGGTTTAAGAAAGGCCTCTGGTGGTGCGACAAGAGCTAGTTCTAAAATATATGGACTACCGGCCTCTATGATGACAATGTTGTTAATCTGCCATTAGCTTGATAGCCCCTTTGAGCTGGTTTCACAGTAATGCATATGATTTGTTTAAAGCATGAAGATTTTTTCATCTGATTCTGTGTGACCAATGTAGCCAGTGTGCACTGAGAGGTGATGGACCAGCATTAGGAATGCCTTTCGGGTGATGAAACTATGCATGATCACCCTAGAACTTCCTTGGTCCCTAAACCTCTGCCTTGTTTTCCCAGCACTTTCTCTAACCAGAGGGCAGACACTGTGTGATGACAGCACTGCTATATAGCTATGAGTGTTTAAAGTTTGTGTTACCTCTCAAGTAAAATTTTAATACCAGTGATGAAAATAAGCTTGACATATCACCCACTGTGGCAAACAATGATCTGCACTTTTTATGTATTCCTTTTCAGCTTTTGTCCTTCTACGGACAGAATTTTATACATTTATAATCTTGCTGTGTACATGATTTTAGGTCCTGGTTTTTACTTAACATTTCCCATGCTCTCACAGTTTTTATAGTTGTTATCTCAACGGCTGCATAATAAACCATTGAGCTGATGATCTTATTTTATGAAACTATGTTCCAGTCGTTGAGACTTTTGTTTAGATATTTCTACTCATTTACTATTAATAAACAACATTGTGAAGCTGGGTTTAGACCACAGGCCAAATCCTATCCACTACTTATTTCTATAAATAAAGATTCATTGGAACACAGCCACATATACTCATTTACATACCATCTATTGCTGCTTTCTTACTATAATGGCAGAGGTGAGAAGTTGCAACAGAAACCAAATGGCCCACAAATCCTAAAATATTTATTATCTGGCCCTTTACAGAAAAAGATTACTCATTCCAAATAATTATGGAAGTACCCACATTTCTTCTTTATTTTGGATAATTTCATAAAGGTGAATTCCCTGGGATTGGGATTACTTGGCCCAAATGTATGAATATCATATGACCTCAAAAAGATGTTTGTTCTTCTCCCGTATGAAAAAAAGCTATTTCCCTGTATATTTATTAGTTTTTTTTCTCTTATGAATTGTCTGATCATGTTTCTTCTATGCTAATCTATTAGAGTCTTATTGCTTTACTTGTTAATTTGTATGAGCCTGTGGATGATTTTCTGACTTACATTAAAAGAACCAGCAATAAGATATGTTGGTTGATAACCGACTGCACATAGATACATATAATTCATGCAAGCATTCATTAAAGCAGATAGAGAAGTCAGCTCATAATAATTATGAATGCCACCTTTTAAAGCTAGAATATCTGTGTCACTGATATAAATAATACCAGTAGTTCTTTTATTACTCTCTAAATCTGTAAGCTGAACTCCTGTAAGGAAAATATGTCTTCTTTATGTAATGAAAATATTTGCTTATGTAGTATTAAATTTCTCATTTGTGTATGACTCATTAAAGCAGACACCCAACTCAGCTCTGGTCCTAAATAAAAGAACCTGTTACAATAATCTTTTTTCTCAAGATGCAAAATGTTGACAAGCTTGAGTCTCTCCCACTCTGGCTGCAAAAATTAAAGAGGGCTATAATAAAATTATGGGAGGCAAATCTGTGACCAAATACAGGACCAGTCCCCCAGGCTCAGAGGAAGAACAGCCTCAAGGAGAGAGGAATAATTTACTTACAGTTGTTTATAACCCTAAGGAAGGTTTTTAGGCACATATCTGTTGGCAATATCTTGAGGGTATGAAATCAACACACTTTAATTTCCCTTTGAATATCATGTTGCCTTCCAGCTTCCCACGTGTACCGACTGATGGGTCTTGAGGCCCACCGGCCCACAAAATAAGAGGACAACTCTGCTTCGAACAAAGACGGGACTGATGAGCGTGAGTCACAAAGCTGAATTTCTTGAGTATGTAGCTGAGGCAATAATTTTGAAATCCAGGCTTTGATGAGAAGGGTATTCCTTTTCTAAGTCTCTCTAGCTGCCATGAACATAACAATGTGGTTGATGATCATACACTGAGCTGGAAATCAGAATTGGAGACCAAGAGAAAGGAGAAATACTTCCCTTTTGACCTGAGAGATGAAGTAACAGAGTGAGAGGAAGACAGGGGATGGTGATGACAGGTATTACAGTTGCTCCTCCTTCTCCCTGGGAAATATGTTCCCAGACCCCTAGTGGTTGCCCCAGACCAGGGATAGTACCAACCACTCTACGTACCATGTTTTTTTCCTATACCTACATCTCCCCGGTGAGGTTTAACTTATAAATTAGGCACAGTAAGGGATTAGCAACAACCAATAACAAAATAGAACAATTACAACAATATGCTGTAAGAACTGGTAGGTGAATGTGATATCTTCCTCAAATATCTTATCATAATGTACTCACCCTTCTTCCTGTGATGCCAGCAGATGATAAAAGCCACATGAGGACAGGAAGAGAGAGGAATGACGCAGGCATGTGATGTAACATTAGGTGACTGTTGACCTTCTGACGCTCCAGCAAAAGGAAGAGCACCTGCTTCGAGACCTGGGTTGATTGCAAGCAACTGAAATTGCAGAAAGCAAAAGCAGAGATGAAGGGGCTACCGGCTGGGGGAGGTCGCAGCTCATGGCTGGGTTGAGCAAGGTGTGAAGGAAATAGTGCCTAGGGAATGAAGGAAGACGTGCCCAAGACAGAACTGCCTGTTCTGTTCTCTTGCCTGGAAGAGCCATGTGGGACTTGCAGGTGTTCTTTGATGCCTTGGAGAGGCATGGAGACAAGCCGAGAGAGCCTGCACAGAGGGCAAAAGGGCCCTGGTCTGTGCAGACTAGAGCTTCCCAGTGCCATGATTAGGGCCATGGGGCCTAGCAGTGCTTGTCAGCTTGAGGCTCAGAAGGGACCCCCACACCTCAGCATTCACCAGCTTAGGGCTCGGGTGTCACCACCAGAAGGCCGGAGACTGTAAGGCCGAGGGACTCCTTTCTCTCTCTCAGTGGTCTACACACCCAACTTTGTGCTGTTGGCCAAATGTTGTGGCTCAGAGCGCAGGCTCTCAGGTCAGGCCGCCCAAGCTTGAAGCCTGGTTCCGACGTTTATCAGATGCCTGATCCTGGTCAAGGTACTCCTTTTCCTCATTTCTCAAGTAATAATAGGGCCGTTAGGACAGTTGAAACAAGAACATTTTTCTAAAATGCTTGTAAAGGTGCCTGACACGCATTAACCCCTCGCTTGTCTCACTGATGTAGGTTTTCTTGGGGGAGGAGCAGGGCATTAACTTGAAAGAGGCTGACTCACCAAAAGAGACAATTGAGGCTCTAAGAGAACATCTGTAATTACTATGTTTATTCCACTCTGCCCAGTGGAAGATTAAATTAGTTACAGGAAAATAAAGAAGTTACGTTTTCTTTGCATGCCTGAGTGCGGTTCTCGTGAATTTGTGATTTCTGCCAAGAGCCCTCTCTCATCCCTTGAGTGCCTCTAGCCACTGCTTCTTCTTGACCATAACCACACATCTGGAAAAAGTTTGGTTCGGTCAAAATCTCTATTGTCCCCCCTCTCACCTCCTCCTCCCCTAACTTCTCAACTTCACAACCTTAAATCTGTCCTGTGATTCCATGGGAGCTGCTCCCCAGCACTGCCAACGTACTGCTGATTCATAAGCCCAGTGATGAATTTATGAACATTTTTCTAATCGTCTTTATCCTCCCGCTGTGACCATTCTTCTTTTGTTCTTGGGCTCTGTGACATGGCCGATTGTTGCTTTAGTTCTCTCTCTCTAGCGCTTCCTTGATCCTCTGGTAGCCACTCTTCCCCTCTTGGTTCTTGAACCATTACTGTCCTGGTGTCATACTTGCCTCTTGGCTCTTCTCACTTTTCCTGGTCTCCAACTTATGATATCAGCTGCCACTTGTGAAGCCAAGCTCATCTGCATCTTGAATCTGGACTCTTTTTGAGTGCCAATGCCACATATTTAATCGCCTATGAAATGTTTCTTCTCACTTGGGTGTGTCATGGACTCCTCAAAGCCAACCTATCTCCAGCTAGACTCACTCTCTTCTTCCTTCCCTACTCCCATTTTCAAAGTTCTCCAACTGTATGGCAAATGACATTCAAACCAGAACCTGGTAAATTATCCAGAACCCCTACCTTTCCTTCACCTCCATCGACCCTATCAGCTGCCAGTTTTGTGGAGGCTGCCTCTTCAATACTCTTCCTATCGGACTTCTTCCCTCCAGATCCTATCCTCTGCCTCTGCCAGCTTTGCAGGCTTCATCGAGGCTTGCCTGGATCACTGCAAAACCCTTTACATGTTACACCTGTCCTGAGTCAGCCCCCCCTATTGCTCTTCCAAAATGTAGATCACGGCATTTCAGCTTCTTATTGAAACTCCTTTAATGCATCATGCCTTCCGCGAATGGTTCTAGGTTGGAAGTCTGAGCTTATCATACAAAATTCCTGTTGGGGCCAGTCCCTCAGCCCCTAAACTTGCCCCACTGCCACTCGGTCCAATGCTTCAGCTCTATCCTGCTTCTGAAATATAGTTTTTTACACATTTGGCCCTTTGCACATGCTGTTCCATTTTCTCAATTGCTTCCCCCTAGATAATCACCATATGTCTTTCAAAATTCAAATCAGTGACACCCTAGTTCCTTGCCTGCTTCTCTATTTGCCCCCCACCCCGTCCATTATACACACATTACATAGCTGCCTAGAGTTCTCCATGAAAAATCTGATCTTTAACTATAGCTGTTTTGCTTTGATTCCTTCCCTAATGAACTTTAATCTTGACGGCAGAGATTCCTGAGTATTCCTTCAGTGCCTGGCAAATGGTAGGTACAGGGTTAGCATTTATTGAATAAATTGATGTATGAGTGAATAAACATGGCTTAATGTAGGTGAATGGTTCTCTGGAAAATCCAGTTGTGTAAAATCAGAACTTATGAACATTACTCTTCATAACCATGGGAAATGGGCAGTAGATTAAAAGGCGGTATAATTGAATACAAATAAATACTGTTAGCTTATACAAACTTTTAAAATCTTATTTATGTGTATTATTATCTATTACATATTATTGTATATTTACCATATTACAATACACAATTTTTTTTTTTATTTATGATAGTCACAGAGAGAGAGAGAGAGGCAGAGACATAGGCAGAAGGAGAAGCAGGCTCCATGCAGTGGGAGCCCGACGTGGGATTCGATCCCGGGTCTCCAGGATCGCGCCCTGAGCCAAAGGCAGGCGCTAAACCGCTGCGCCACCCAGGGATTACAATACACAATATTATTGTGCATAGTAAATATATATTATTTTATGTTTACTATATGGGACTTTTTGTAAACAAAAACTCTCTCCCATGTTCCTGTGAATTTACTCTTTATAGATACTTTTTTAGGTTTTAGCAATGTTTCCTCTGGCATTATTCAGTGAATATATATTCATCCTACACAAATTCACATGAGCTAAATACTATTGTGCAAAAAATAATAATTACACAAGTTAATCTATAAATCTGAGCTAAGATGGAGAGTGTCTGGGCATATTAAGAGATATCCTTATGTCCATTGTTTGGGACAGCAATTTGGCTGCCCTATAATTTATATGCCCTTTGCAAGCCCCAATGATGTGGCATGGTTTCATTTCTGGGGCTTGACATTTATTACTTCCTCCTAGACTTCTTTCTACCATGGTTGGCCATTAACTAGGATATTTTTTTTTCAATGATCCCTCTTTTTTTTTTTTTTTTTTTTTTTAATGATCCCTCTTTTGATGGCCCAGTAAGTTGGGAAACCTAGCTCTTGAAATTTGATAGTCTTTCTTAGGTGTTTTTGGAAGTTTTCTTGGTTTTTGTCCAGGGAATCGTTCAATGAAAGGTTCAGTGCCCTTGAAATCTGTTTCTTATCCTTTTCTCTGGATAGTGATCTCCAGGGTGGCCTCTGAGGCCCCAGGAGTAAAAATAAAACTTCCTCATTGGGATTCTCTCCAAATTTTTCCCTGAGGCTTCACAGAGGCCTACATGCTGTCGAAGTCTGTGGAAGTCACCTCCTTCCCTCCTAGAAAACATCTCTGTCACTCCAAGCTTGGAAGCTTACCCCTCAAATATGGTTCATTTCTCTCTTATTCTTGTTTGTTTTCTTTTTAATTTTTCAATTTTTTTTTTTATTGAGGGATAATTGACATACCGTTGTTTTAGCTTCAGGTATACAACATATTGATCTGATACTTGTATGTATTACAAAATCATCACTACAATATGTCCAGTTAACATTGATCACCATATATAATTATGAAATTGTGTGTGTATGCATGTGAGGAGAATTCACAAGATCCATTCTCCTAGCTACTCTGAATATGCAATACGGGATTCTTAACTATTGTCACCATGCTGCACATTACATCCCCAGGACTTATTCATTTTGTAACTGGAAATCTGTACCTTCTGATTCCCCTTCACCCATTTTGCCTGCCCCTCACTCTCCACCTCAAGCAACCACCAATCTGGTCTCTATATCCATAAGATCAGTTTTTGTTTGTTTTCTATATTCCACCTAGAAATGAGATCATGCAATATTTATCTTTTTTTCCCCTGACTTATCTCACTTAGCACAATGCCCTCAAGGTCCATCAATGGCAAGATTTCATTTTTTTTTTTTTTATGGCTGAATAATTTTTATTCTGTTTTTTTTTTTTTTTTTTTTTTTTTAAATGTGTTCTCTGGGTAGAATCAAATTGATTCTCAATCAGGAGAGGTATTACCCAATTCCTGAAAATATTTAAAATGTATCAAAGCAATTTCATTGTCACAGTAACTAACAGTTGCTAATCCTAGTTAGGAATTGAAAGCCAGGATGAAATCTCCAGCAATGCAGTGCATAATCCTACACACCAAAGAATGGTCCAGCCACAAATGCCAATGGTGCCCTTGTTGAGAAGCATTGAGGACACAACTTTTTTTTAAAGTTTTTTATTTATTTATTCATGAGAGAGACACACACACACACAGAGGCAGAGACATAGGCAGAGGGAGAAGCAGGGTCCCTACAAGGAGCCTGATGTGGGACTCCATCCCAGGACCCTGGGATCACCACTGGTGCCTAAGGCAAATGCTCAACCACTGAGCCAGCCAGGCGTCCCAACTCAGCTGTTTTATGAATTGATTCTTTCTGCCTTTGGGTTGATATCTGGCTCAAATTCCACTCAAGGTTGTATAATGGATGTGAATATATAACAATATCTGCAATATTTGTGTTATTTTTTCACTTTACTTATGGTATAGTTTGGTTAATAGCTATTCTTAACATCAATTTAGTTGATTTTATTGATTACTTTTCCTTAATCATTTTAAGAAACTCTTCTCTCTCCAAAGGTGCTAATAATATTGCCCTCTATTTATTGCTAAAGGATTTAGAAATTGGCCTTTTGTAGCTAAGTCTTTAATAAAATGAGAATTGATAACCAATTACCCAGGCATATTTCATTTTATTTTAAAGATTTTATTTATTTATTTTGAGAGAACGAGAGTGTGCACACATGTTGGGGAAGGGAAAGGGGGAGAAGCAGACTTCCCACTGAATGCAGAGCCTAGAAAGAGGGCTGGGGGCTGGGAGTGCCTCCATCCCATGACCATAAGATCATGACCTGAGTCGAGATCATAACATGAGCTGAGATGAAGAATCTAATGCCCAACTGACTGAGCCACTCAAGTGCCCCAGAATTGACATATTTACAATATTGACTCTTCCTGTCCATGAGTATGGTATACGTCTCTGTCTTGGATACTACTCATACACCTCTACAAGTCCTTTCATTCTAGACACAGCTGCAGTGACCAAGTCCATGCAGACTTCAACTAGCTTTACATATGTGCAATCTGAGAGATCCTCACCTCACCCTAAACTAATGTCCAGTCTTTTGCTTCCTAGGCAGCGTCTATTTTATTCTAAGATGTCTGTGGGAAACTACTCAGGACATACATGTCACTTCCTGGAAGACAGGGTACTTTATACCCTGTTTGGCGATCCTTGATCACTAGAGAATGGGAATCAATAGATAAATGCAAGGGAGGAAGATCCTGAGACATTTTTCATATTTTTCAGATGATTCCATGGCCAGCAAATATCCAGTTGCCTGTAGCAACAGCCAACTCAGTAATGCGTTCTCGAATTGACTCTCTCTCCTCTGTTTAACTTCCTTTACCCTTTGTTTCATTCTGTAAGATCAGACTCTTAGTAAGTGACTTTTACAAAACGTGTTTTCTCAGGTTTCTACCTTTAAAGGGTGGAGAGACTCAGACTAAATCAGACTCTAAAAATTATATTTTCTTTATTAACTTTTAATAGAGATTAATACCATTCTACATACATCGCTTGTATATCTTTTGTTGGACTTTTTTCTTATGTTTGGCATATTTTTATTGCTATTGCGGACAGTATCTTTTTTTTTCAAGATGTTTTCTGTCAATTGCTAATGCATAGAGATGAATTTAATTATGCATATTGATCTTATAATCAGTCTCTTTGCTAAACTTTCATTTAACTAAATCTATCTGTATATCTCTTGGGGATTTTCATGTAGACAAATATATTTTCTGTAAATAATGACTTTTCTTTATGCCTTTGCATTTTATCTGCCTCTAGTACATCTTTTATTTCTTTGTCTTACTTCTCTAGCTTCAGTACTGAAGAGAAGTGGTGAAATTAAGCATCTGTATCTTATTCCTAATTTTTAAAAGTAGGCTTCTAACTTTTTTCCTATTAAAAATAATGTTTTCTGAAGGATTTCAACAGATACTGTTTTAGGTTGATAATGTGCACTTCTGATTGTATCTTGAAATTTAAAAATCATGATTTAATATTAACTTATATCTAACACTTTTTCGGTTTCTATTGACATGATCTTAATTTAACAAGTTAATGATGTTTACATATTGAGTACTTTTAAATGACCTTTGCATTTCTGTTTGATCATGGTGTATTATTATTTTTACATACAACTGGGTTTGTTTGCTATGACTTCATATAGGCTAATTGCATCTACACTCATGAAAGAAATTGACTTATAATTTCCTTTCTTTTTCTCTTACAGTTATTGTGTTTTGTTGTTAGAGCTTTATAGACTTCACAGAATGAGTAGGTTAGTAATTTGTTTCTTGCTCTAATTTGAAATATATGGTATAAGTCTTAAAAGACCTTGAAGACTTGGTTGATTTTGACTGTTAAATCATTTGGGTTAAGTGTTGTTAAATAATTTTTTTTCACCACTGATTTCATTTCTTTAATTTTTAGAGAAATCTTTGGGTATTGTAGGTCTCTTTGAGTCTTGTTAAGAAAAATTCTCCAGAAATGTGTCCATTTCATCAAAGTTCTCAAATATTTTG